>NC_132998.1:3774487-4089028 GCF_048564905.1 Vicugna pacos
TACTAAAGATGTTTAAAAAGAGAATTAGATCCAGGTCGCAGCTAACCTAGGTAGGACCCCCTACTTCCTTATAATGGGAGGAAAGGATGTTCTCTTAGAACTGAAATCAAGTGGGTTTTGGTTTGTTTCTCAGAAACTCATAGTTACTCTTATAGAGTAATAGCATCTTCTGTAAGAAAAATGTTCTGTGATACTCACAATAATTTTTTTAAAAATACTTAGAATTTTACTAAAATATTTTATTTGGATATTACTGAGGTGGCTTCTGTTTAACTCACCTTTCAGATGACTGCTTTTTACTTCCAGACACACAGGGCAGTTACCTGTTCTCTGAACAGGGCATCTACCCTTGTGTACTAGTGTCTATTTCCTTTGCCAAAACAAATCTTGATTTCCTTTGTGCCAGGCTGAGAACTTTTTGCTAGGGATGCAAAAAAGGAAGAAAATACAGTCTTGCAGAGATTCCAAAAGAGACGGAAACACAATAGATGATTATAACCCAGTGTGTAATATGCTGGAATGAGGGAAGTCTTTTCACCATAAGATTACCTATTATTATGAACCTGAGCTCCTAAAGTGTAGAGCATGTCTCATTTATCTTTGCAACCTCTTTAGCACAGTAACTATTACATATATCCAAAGAATTCAAAAATAGTTACTGAACTATTGAATAATGGAAAACAGTGGTACAAGCTCTCTATTTATGAACAATGTCATTCATGCAATGAAAGAGTGTTAAGGTTTTTTGTCACAATTCTATTTCAATTTTTTAAAATTATCAATCATTCCTAGGTAAGGACTACTCTGAAGAGTAAATGTGCTAAGAAGGCAATTAATTGGAATGCTCCAGATCTCCGTGGCCCTTGTATCTTTACCAAAGACTATACCTTTGATTTTCATCCCTAATATGTGGTTCCTATATACATTATGCTACTCCTTGCTTCTCTAAAATATAAATACATTTTAAAAGCTAACAATAGAGATCAGAGTATTTTTAAATATGCAGTGTACTTAGTGTACACCTAATGTATACACTGTGTACTTAGTATATATCTAACATTCAAAAGGTACTTAGTGTATACCTAATATTAATTTTGAAATACTAATGTTCTGTGGTTGTGTACTCGGCAGCTTATAAGTTCAGAAATAACTTGATGAAAATTTAACTTGTTGAAGTTCATCTGCAGCTCAGATTTATATATCATTTAGAGACTGAAAAGAGAAAGTGCCTTCTATAAAGTTCCTATATTTACATGACCAGTTCAAAGTCTTTAGAGAAATAGACTCAACCATTGTTTTTACTCTAAAGGATTGAGGACATTGGATGGATGATAATATTGATTCACTTGAGTTCTGTTTGTTCTTCTGATTTCAAGGTGGAAGCTCCTAGAGATGTGGAGTGTTCTCTGTGTTGAGTCAAGCAAGATAGACAGGGTAGAAGATGCTATATATAATGAATGAAATGCATGATAAAAATATGGTTGAACATAATCTGCAGAGATATAATTAAAAATTCATGTGGACTTTCATCCCTGTACAGTTGACCTATCCATTTCTTTCTTTTCTGAAACAGGGGCCTAACACAACATCTCTGCTGGTGATTTTCACATTTAAGCACAAAGTATAGAGAATCTCTGACTCTAAAATTATCTTCTTAGTTATTTTAATTAAATTAACATTTCTTTTGGCCTTGTATTTTAGACACTGAGAAACAAGATAGCATAATGGTCGAAGGGAAATTTGAGAAACCAATCGCTTGGGTTCAAAGTCCAGCTCTGCCACTTATTTTATGACTTTCAACAAGTTTTTCAAACTCCCTGTTATTTGGCTTCCTGATCTGTAAAATAGGGATAATAATTTTCTATCACGGGGTAATTAGAAGAATTAACAAGTTAGAAGAGTTAAACACAAGAAAAGTGTCAAATACACAGCAAACAGCATGCGTGAGGCATATTTTCACTGGCCTTTGAACATCTGGTTTTGGACTATTCTAAGCACTTTACCTAAATTTTTCTGGTTTGATAATAGCAATTCTACTATATGGTAACAGGAAATCAACACTAGACTTAACTTATAAATATGAACTAAGCACTTACAAAAATAAAATTGATGAAAATGTTCTAGTAAACTTTTGCCTAACAATTGATGTAGCAATATTCTCTTGGGCACACCTGCCACTGTAATATGTTTAGAGAATAAAACTATATAAGATCTTTGAATTGCAATTTCCACTATTTCAAATTGCAAATTACTTCATCTCTGACACTTGTCACATTCTATGTGTTATGTCTTATTAGGCCATTATCATAGACTGCCAAGTAGGAAGGAAAAACGTTCAATTATTTTTTCTCAGAAGGATTATAGGAAAGGAAATCTTCACCATTTGTAGAGCAACTAATGTATCTCACTAGCATGCAAGGAGGGCAAGGGGTTCTAATGAACTCTGGCTGTTCAATCTATGTTATTAGAAATGTATCTTGGAAAAAACTCAAATCATAGGAATTTAAAGAATTTTTTAAAAGCTTAGTCAAACTGTTACAAATTTGATGGTAGATTTTTCTCTCATTGTGATGTCAGGAATTACCATAATATTTTATGATTGTTTTTCCAAATTAACACTGGTCTAGGCACAGTGCTAACCACTTTACATTAATTGTCTTTTTTAATCCTCGTATAACAATATTATATGCTACTATTGTTAACCCTCACTAAATTAATGAAGCACCCAAAGCTCAGAGAGGCTGAGATTTGGCCAAGATTACCCAGCTAATAAGTAGCTAGTAAGCAAACAAAGTTAGTCTCAGTAGTCTGTCTCTAGCGTCTATATTCTTAAACTTTTTGTGATACTGCCTTTTTAAGTATTTATTAACAATAGTCAAATATCAATTTTTTTCTTTAATATAAAATTATTTTTATTCCAATGTTCTGAAAAGTCTTGATTTGAGTACAGAGATTTTACATTCTTCCGAGTATGGGGTCTGATACCAGATCCTGAAAAAGAACTTTAATTTAATTCACAGAACAACTACATTTGACATCTAATTACCTGTTTAGAATCTACTTATTCAGAATTGAAAAAGATTTATTGTTTATTTGTTCATTTTACTTTGCCCAGCTGTTCCATAGAAGGAGCAATAATAAATAAACATTATTTCAAATAATATTATAAGCAATAGGAAAATTTGACCCATTATTGACAAATGAACTTCCTATTTAATAAATAACTTCCTGTTGAAGAGTTAGTGATACTTGTCTCTCCAGCATTTTGGAATATTTGTTTGTTTGTTTAATTTTGATGTCTTGTGTATAACAGAGGCATTAAATAATTCTGACATGGCTTAATTTATGTTCTGTCACATAATAGGACTGCGTCACCTTTGCCAAGTTCTGTCTTGCTAAGCCTCAGTTTCCTCTTCTATAAAAGGCGAGAAATAAAACTTACCTCATGGGATTACTGTGAGGTATAAATAATATGATGAGCGTAAAGTAATCTTTATTGTTCTAGGCATAAAATTGCTGTTAAGTAACTAATCACTTGAAATACTAGGAGTCAGATAGGAATATTCAAAGTTGATATTTTCAAATAGAAGATCATTCTAGAAAATGAAAAGGAAATAATGATTCTAATTCTGTCTCATCCATTACCTATAAGGATAGGAGTGCATATTTTCTTAGGTTAAGAATTGCTAACTTTTCAGAATGAAGACCTTTTAAAAATCAAAACATTTGCAGATTCCCATACCAAAATAATTCGATAGACATTAATCATGACTTTTTTATCATAATCTATATTTGGATAATGCATTTAATTATATTTATCCTTTATTTATCTGAAGAATTCTCTTTACACTTTAAAAGATATAATATACATGTATGCAAGACCTAATATGCCTTCAACCTAGGAGGAAAAACCAATGTATATATGGATTTTTGCATGTATTCCTTGCAATAACACCAAGATCTCTATGAGTACATGTCCCTGTGCTCTAGAACCACTGATTTCAACTGTATATTTTGCGTAATTAAAAGCATAAAATCCAAGATATGACTGTATTATCCCAAACAATGGTGTACTCACTATTTAAGTGAAAAAGACCTAAGATCATACCTTTGCTTTCCCACTGTTGTTGTTTTCATACACTGATACCAAGAACTTCTGGTGTCATCCTTCGAGTATCTTTGTTAAAAATGTGATATGAGACAAAGCCCGAGTGTCAGCCTTTGAAACATTCTGCATTATAAAAAAGACCCAGGAGAATTAAAATAGCAGGGAATTTCATCTGTACTACAGATGAAGCAAATCAAGTAGTTGACACAAGATATAGACAATGTAAGAGAGTAAATAGACCCTTCAGCTCTAGTCACTGTTGAATGCAGATTAGGATGTGTGACAGATACTGATGGTCACAGCTGCCTCTGCTCTGCCTAGCCTCGTAAAGCAGGACATCTGGATATGGACCACGTTGTCTGTCGGTCCTTCTGGAGGGCCATGGATCACAAACTCAGAGGCTGATGCAGCCAGCAATAATGACTACTCCACACACAGAAATACACAAACGGTGCCTGCCCTGGAAGGATTTGCAATTTTCTTAATCTGATAAAACGGTTAGGAAATAGAATTTTTAAAATAATTACATTTAGATTGTATGTTTGAGGTTATCACTTTTGTGTTCTCTTCTAACTCTATCCAAAAAAGAATATTAATGGAAATGAGGTGCTCTGGTTTGAAATTTGAGAAGAGAAGTTTCATCCACCCCGAGGATGGGGCCTGGCAAAATGAAATGTCAGTTTGGAGTTAGATCTTGCAGAATGTTGAGCAGAGCAATCAAGGTGTATATATATATATAAAATATATTATGCAGATATATTAGTCCTTGTTGCACAGAGTGTGGCAGAGTCACGGTGAAGGGCCTTCATCCTGTCTTTAACATAGACTCACAATAGGTTCAGTAGCCTGGGTCTGGAACCCTATTATCCTATCTGGCAAAGGAAACCAGAGTGGGAAAGAAAGTTATTTCAGGCACAAGATATAACAGAGGTACTTTCTCAGTAGAGTTTTCCAACAATCTGGATTCATCTGGCGTTCTGTTCTGGGCTAGTTAGGCAGGGAGAGCCGCCTCAGTCACTTGGTAGCAAAAGGAAGCTGGCAGGTGTAAGACATTTAGAAATTACCTTCCTTTTACAGCCAAAGGAAAGGGGGGTGGGGAGATGAAAGTAGAGATCAGCTGTCGTGCTATTAAGTCGCACCTTAAAGTTGACCCTAGGCAGGTGATCTGGGGAAATACTAATACTTCAGATGGAAAGTATTATGGGAGGACACAGAAGACAGAGTTAAGTTGCAGGTGAGGAAGTCTGAGAAGACAGCGATCGAGAAAGAGGCAGGGTAGAAGGTCAGCCCTGTAGGACACCGACGATTTCCCAGTCAGTCTCCATGCATCTGTGCCTTGACAACTGGACATTCCTTCCTAAAGAAACCACAGAATAAGCAAGAGGGTGAACCACAGGACTTATCCTCGAGGGTAAATCATAGCACACTGCATTTGACTTGTAACTGAATGCTTACCAACCAGCTTCTCAGTTACGCTGAGCATCCCTGAGTCTTGGTGATCTCTGTATCCTCAGTGCCTAAGACTGTTTAACTCTTGAAAATTCCCAACAAGTATATGTGGAATATATAAAATATTAAATTGATGAAAGGGTAGTTTAGAAAAATCCTGCTTTCTCACTTCTCAGATATATATATATTTTAAAACATTTTTTATTGATTTATAATCATTTTACAATATTGTGTCAAATTCCAGTGTTCAGCACAATTTTTCAGTCATACATGGACATATACACACTCATTATCACATTTTTTCATTTATGATTCCCTGTGCTGTACAGTATAATCTTGTTTATCCATTCTACAATTTTGAAATCCCAGTCTATCCCTTCCCACCGTCCACCCCCCTGGCAACCACAAGTCTGTATTCTATGTCTATGAGTCTATTTCTGTCCTGTATTTACGCTTTGTTTTTGTTTGTTTGTTTGTTTTTGTTTTTTAGATTTCACATATGAGCGATCTCATATGGTATTTTTCTTTCTCCTTCTGGCTTACTTCACTTAGAATGACATTCTCCAGGAGCATCCATGTTGCTGCAAATGGCGTTATGTTGTCGGTTTTTATGGCTGAATAGTATTCCATGTATAAATATACCACCTCTTCTTTATCCAGTCACCTGTTGATGGACATTTAGGCTGTTTCCATGTTTTGGCTATTGTAAATAGTGCTGCTATAAACATTGGGGTGCAGGTGTCATCCTGAAGTAAGGTTCCTTCTGGATATAAGCCCAGGAGTGGGATTCCTGGGCCATACGGTAAGTCTATTCCTAGTCTTTTGGGGAATCTCCACACTGTTTTCCACAGTGGCTGCACCAAACTGCATCCCCACCAGCAGTGCAGGAGGGTTCTCCTTTCTCCACAGACTCTCCAGCATTTGTCATTTGTGGATTTTTGAATGACGGCCATTCTGACTGGTGTGAGGTGATACCTCATTGTAGTTTTGATTTGCATTTCTCTGATAATTAGTGATATTGAGCATTTTTTCATGTGCCTTTTGATCATTTGTATGTCTTCCTTGGAGAATTGCTTGTTTAGGTCTTCTGCCCATTTTTGGATTGGGTTGTTTATTTTTTTCTTACTGAGTCGTATGAGCTGCTTATATATTCTGGAGATCAAGCCTTTGTTGGTTTCATTTGAAAAAATTTTCTCCCATGCCGTAGGTTGTCTTTTTGTTTTCCTTCTGGTTTCCTTTGCTGTGCAGAAGCTTGTAAGTTTCATTAGGTCCCATTTGTTTATTCTTGCTTTTACTTCTATTAGGAGAACATTTTTGAAATGTATGTCAGATAATGTTTTGCCTATGTTTTCGTCTAGGAGGTTTTTTGTATCTTGTTTTATGTTTAAATCTTTGATCCATTTTGAGTTGATTTTTGTATATGGTGTAAGGGAGTGTTCTAGCTTCATTGCTTTACATGCTGCTGTCCAGTTTTCCTAACACCATTTGCTGAAGAGACTGTCTTTATTCCATTGTATCTTCTTGCCTCCTTTGTCGAAGATTAGTTGACCAAAAGTTTGTGGGTTCATTTCTGGGCTCTCTATTCTGTTCCATTGGTCTATATGTCTGTTTTGGTACCAATACCATGCTGTCTTGATGACTGTAGCTCTATAGTATTGTCTGAAGTCTGGGAGAGTTATTCCTCCAGCCTCTTTCTTTCTCTTCAGTAATGCTTTGGCAATTCTAGGTCTTTGATGGTTCCATATAAATTTTATTATGATTTGTTCTAGTTCTGTGAAATATGTCTTGGGTAATTGGATAGGGATTGCATTAAATCTGTAGATTGCCTTGGGCAGTGTGACCATTTTAACAATATTGATTCTTCCAATCCAAGAGCATGGGATATCTTTCCATTTTTTAAAGTCTTCTTTAATTTCCTTCATCAATGGTTGATAGTTTTCTGTGTATATTTTTAAAACAATTTGATACCAAACTTTATTTTTACTCATTAAGGTTATGATCATAGACATTCTGGCATTCCAGCATGTTTGAATTAAAAAATGCAAATATCTCGTTCTCTGACTGCAGAGACCACTCAGGCCCGCAGAGGCTTCTACACTATAATGAATGGGGTTTTCAATTTGCACAATAAAATGGCAAAACTAATAGTTCTTACCTCTGCCACTTCTTTGGAACTCTTTCAAGTTAAAGAGGTTCTGCAAAAAAAAAATGTATTTACTACAATTTAAGGTAACACTTTGAAATCTGATTTGTCAGGAAACATTAAAAGTCATGGACTAGACATATACAAACATAGTCATGTCTTGTTTTGAATCTATAGATGAATAGGCATTTTTAAAATGAAAAGCTTTAGAGCTTGGATATTTTTGTTTCTGTCACTATGTTATAAATTTTCTGTACAGTGATTAAAAAAAAAAGAAAAGCTTTAAATGAACTGTGGATTTCCAAATGTGATTTGTGAAGTCTCTCCTTGATTGGTGATGATCGTTCTATTCCATGTACAGTGAATACTAGTTCTCATGGCTCCATCCCATCTAATTATTACGTGGCCACCACTTACGCTTACCTGTGCTCCCGTCTCTCCACAATGACATCCCTCATAATGTGCCAGAGTCCCTTGACTCTTTATGTCATTTATTTCTTCTGCCCGAGTAGGCATTGAATTATCTCACCACTTCAGAGAAGCTAAATTGGAATGGAAGTATTCAATGAACTTAGACCTCATTAATAATACTAAAATATTTTTCTTATAATTCTGTTTCCCTGATAAAAGTTTGAGAGGTTAAAATTTAAAAATCAATATTAACATGAATACTCAATTGGTATTAATATATGAACCACAGAAGACAATCCAGTCCACCTCTGCTAAAATTATGATAACAAATAAGTTCACAGTTGGTGACCATTTACTTCCGTATATTATACTTTGTATACTCAGGTATGCCGTGGAGTACTCACATTTGGAATTGCAGTCCCTCAAAAGCCATGGCCATGTGCAGTTCCTTCTTCTCACTCATAGATGAGACCAGTTGATAAGTTTTCATAGTAATATATTTTTAATTACCCCTTGCCTTCTCTCTTTTATATATTAAGTATTCTTCGCCATTCAGCCAGAATCCAAAAATTGTTCAGCTTCTTGATGTCACTAATCAGCTGTGGAATATAAGTGCATACTGTTGAGAGGTATATACCCTCGGATTTCATTTCACCACATAATGATTAAAAATACAAATTGTTTATCGCTGCAACTTTGATTGTATGTGCACTTTCTGTTAATAATAATTCACATCAAAGACCATTGCTTAAGGTTGGAAAAATAGGAACAAAGCTCAGGAATTAAATGAAACAGCAGAACTCTATGTGACAGTGTTATCAGCTATAGTTATTGCTTTGGATTCTCCTCAGTACAAAACCTGGATGGTGCTATAACAGCTCCAGGTTGGAGTCAGTTTCAAAATACTACCAAATATCAACCATCTGTACTTAGTTGAACCAAATGTTAAACACAGAGATGAAATATGTGTATATATATATATATGTATATATATATATATATATGTATATGTATATATATACACACACACACACACACACATACATATATATGATATTCAAGAGAAATAGGGCACCACTTTTTGGCAAAAAGAAAAACAGGCGTAAAATTGAATGTTACATTGCATTAGTTCACATTCCTTGTAGTCACCAATTGATCTTTTATAAAAACAAATAAAAATTATGGACTGAAGAGACTATCAAACATTCAGAGGAACAACAGTGACATGTTTGGTAAATAAAATTGCATTTGGTGGTTTTTCTGAATAGAAATATCCACAGAAAGAGCAGCGAGAGCTCACTTGCTGTCAGTGGGCTGCAGGATACATGGCTGTCAGACATTGCCTAGTTACCATTTTTCAAATTCATAGACTTCTAATAAGATTGTAACCTTCAGACAACATTTAAAATAAATTCCACTTTTTTTCCTGCTGGACACAATTTATCAGTTTCTAGAAAATGTACAGTCACACAAAAAGGAGTGTATTAGAAGGATTCAGTTGAAATTTTCGAGATGTTGTAGACTTTGGGAGAAAAATAAAAGGACTAAGTTTGAAATAATAATAATATCCCTCGGGTCAGGCATTTCCTGTCAGTTAATGAATAACTGGGCTAGAGAGCCCCAAGGCATAGCTTACTCCTTAAACAGGTCATGAAGAGCTGATAAGGGTTTCATATTGACATTTTCTGTGGTTTCCCACTAGTCTCTTTTTAAAGCTCTGGTTGCTATTGATTGACTTCCCTATGTTCCCTTTTAAATATTCTTCTCAAGAAATGCGCTTTCATGGATTTGTAAGTGTGTGCACAAAGAGAGAAATGTGACCCCAGGAAAATATCCTGGGGCCACAGTAATAGGTGTTATGCAAGATGTCTGCCGTTCTCTGGAGAATGAGGATTGAAAGTGGTGAGGGCAGGGAGAGATGCAGTAAGCCTGCGTTTCTAAACCAAAAATAAAAAAGGATATGTTCCACCAATAGTGGCAATTTTAAACCTTCATGTTACCTTCTCAAAAAGGAT
This sequence comes from Vicugna pacos, assembly GCF_048564905.1. Lineage (NCBI taxonomy): Eukaryota > Metazoa > Chordata > Mammalia > Artiodactyla > Camelidae > Vicugna > Vicugna pacos. Next base: position 3,784,614 of record NC_132998.1, read on the forward strand.
TTGGGGTTAATTGAATGGGGCTTTGGGCCCCATGCCAGCTGTTCTTATTATCATATTTTCAGATTTTTAATCAGTTGCAAAGAGTTACATGCAAGCTCTTTCCAAATATTTGGGAAACTTTACCACAGGAGCTAATTTATTGATAACAGAATCTGGAGGCTAATAAGATAGTTTAAATATCTTTCTAAGCTCCTCATATTCCAAAATATGAGAATTATGTATGTAAAAAGACATTTTTAGGTTATCCTAGCTAAGAGTCTCATTTTCAGAAGGGCAAGCTGAGCTGCAGAGTGATTGACTTGCCTAAGGTCGGAGATGCAAAAATACCACTGGAAGAAATTGCAGGTATCAGTCCGTAGAGGGATTGTTTGTGCATTATTGTTGAAAGTCAAATCATTTTTTTTAAGACTCAGAGATGGAATCAGATTGCAAGGTAGGTACCAGTTACCTAAGATCTTACCCTTTTTTTTAATGTGCATTTCCTTTATTATCAATGGCAGCATAATATTCACATTGTCCTGTATCTTTTTACACTTTATATATATATCGGTGCATATTCCATATCAATACACATAGAATTACCCCATTCTTTTTAACAATGGCAAAATGTTCTTTTTGTTTTTCTTTGTAAAGGAAAAGAGTCATTTATTAAAAAATGTCTAGGTCAAAGATACTATAAACAAAAGAAAAATATTATAAAAAATATTACCGTAAACAAAATATTGTGGGAAATATTTGTAATATATAAGACAAAGGTTAATATGTGTAGTATGCAATGAATGCGTACAAATTTATAGGAAGAAGAAAAACTCCTAAGACCCAATTCTTTATGTGCAGAAACAAAGATAAGGAATAAAGTGAAAGGATCAGACAGGTCCAGTAATGACCTTGTGGGAGCAGGAAGACTGATCCCCAGATTTTAAGCTGTTTAGGAATATCCTTTTTACAGATCAGTGTTTTGTACCATATATCCCATCCCAATTGTTCCCTTAAGGTATTTCTGGCAGATAATCAATCAAATAATACATACACATGTACATCTAAACATGCATATGCACAAAAGACCCATGTTTACACATGTACGTAAACAAATAAATAGATACTTGAAATACGTTTATAAAGCCAAACTCAAATAAGTTTAAGAAATGCTGCAAATCAGATCCTTCCTAAGAGACTGCCACTGAAATACTAATGAAAATCTGTGAGAATTCTGCAGTTACAAAGGCTGTGTGAACTCAGGACAAAAAAAAACCCCTTCCCCGCCTCAGGCCTGCACACACCGATTTTCACCTGCTGTACTTACTGTTTCCTTAGCTTCTGCTGACCTGGGAACCCTTTTTGTTATGTCTATTAAAATTCTGTAGAAATCGTACCCCCCAAAAGCATGTTTGAGAAAATAATGTCTTAAGCGTTCACCTTCATGCATAGAACAATTTGGGATGGAGAAATGAAGAGAGAAAATGTGAACAAAGGCAATGAACACCATACATCCTGCTTCTTTCTTCCACAGTAGCCCTTCTCAGCAAGCAGTCCTCTTTTTTGAGCAATGTCATCAACTTGATATGCTTCTGTTCTGGTTCAGAGAGAAACCTTCCTTAGATTTTGCTCCTATGTAGCCTAGGACACAGTATAGCACAATAATTAGGGTGGCTAAAGAGAAAAACCAACCTGGGTGACTGAAAGAACTGCATTTCTGAGCCTTGAGTTTCTCCTGGAGGTTGAAGTGTACAGATAGAATTTTTAGAGATTGCCTCGTGCCCTACACAATTTAAAGTCGTGCTCTATAATTCATAAAAAAATTGTTGTGAAGATCAAATGAGACACTACACACAAAGTTGTTAGCACAGGGCCTAACACAAAACACTCACTGAATATTTGCACTGACAATAAGAATGTCCATTCACAAATTAAGATGCAGAACAGAGTTAATTTTTCCAGGATCCATCTTTCATTAAAACAATTTCATTTCTTTTTTGACATCCCCACCCTGCTCCACCCCAATACCAACGTGCCAGGATGGCAGGACATTTAACTGCACTTGATACCCATGGTTTAGTTTCCACTGTGTTGCCACAGCTCCAGGGCTTAATCCCATTCGAACGCTTGTGGGTGAGTTCAGTAGCTGGAAGCATCTGGTGGTTGGCCTTTCACACAGGCTGCTATTCAAGTGTCCAGGCTTCTTCAGTTCCAGTGATTCTATTGCTGCTTCTGTGTAGTACATGGGGCTTGGAAATGACTCTGTTGCTACTTCTATGCCAAATACGGGACTTGGGAGCCCCATCTGGCCAGACACGTCCTGCAGTCATCTCTCCAGTCTTGCTATTTCCATGGCACCATCACTGGGCAGCAGGCTACAAAGACCAGGAACCCTCAGAGCTCCAGATGTCTCAGCCTGTCTCTGCTCGTTTTCCTCTCTCTTTCTTCACAGCGAGGGAGAATCTCTCTTGATAATCTGTTGGAAACTGATTTCTGTTCTCCCAGACGGTTTGTCTGTATCTAAGAATTTCCTTTGGCTTTTGAAACCAAAACAATAGAATAGAGAAACTTAAAGGTGAACTTGATTTTCCACCCTGCCTCCTCCCCATGTATTATCCTACCCAAATTATTTGTACTAATTATTCTGTGAAGGTGCTGGTGTAATAATCAGAAACTCTTTGGAGCTTTGGCTGGTTCTAACCCAGACACACCTTTTCAGCTCTGCCTTCAACTATGTAGAGAGAGATCCATTCTCTCCAATCCTCTGGCCTTGTCAGAGCGCCTACTCAACTCTTCCTGTGTACCTTTTCTCTAATTGCTTCCTTCCTACTGGGCTGTGTTCTTTTCCTATCCTGGAATTATCTTCCCACCCCACTTCACCCTTAGATTTCTTATTCCACTATCGTTATTCATCTCTTGGTGGGAAGTACTGATCAGCTCTGGCAGAAGAGTTCCACAGGGCTAAAAATGACTGAAGCTGTCTCACAAATGGAGCCTCAGAGAAAACGAAAATGAGGGATCGTGTAGAGATAAAAACCCGGAGACAAGCCAGAAAGTGTAGTCCAAGGTTTCCCAAATAAACTAGGCCAAAAGGGCATATGACAAGCCAGGAAGGATAGGGAGTCAGGGCCCGGGAGCTGAGAAAGAAGATCCAGGAGCAGACAAGAGCAAGCAGGTCATCACGGGCCAGCATCCTGAGACACAGCAGGATGGCCAACATCAACGCTCCAGTCACTGCGTGTTACATGGATGGGGGCTCCTTCGGTTCAATGTGTTTTAAAATGTGTTTCAGTGTGTTTTAAAAGTCAATATCAATGCAGTAAGAAATGTCACTGACTACCAAATGAAAGTGTAAAAGATGATCCAGGAGGTTGTAGGCAGGCGTCTGCTGTTTTCCCCTCATCCAATACCCTGTATTTGTTTGTGCACTTCAACATACCACCACTGTGTCCAGTGCTAGCAACCTATGTGAGGTGGGTTTTACAGAGTCTGAAAACCCCTCCTGGTGGTGGAGTTTAGCCTTTTTACATAACACAGCCCAAGCAGTTACTTTTATACCCAGATATTTATGACGCTTGCTATTAATAAATTTTGCAAGCTGCAGAATAACAGGAAGGAGCTAAGACCATAGGTACAAAATCTTTCTTGCTTATTTATTCAGCATTCTGGATTGGTGCCTAGAAGATAATCTTTAAGAATCCATAGAAAGGCATATTTACCTTTACGGAGACAAAACCCCAGGGGATAAAATACGACATTTTCATAAAAGTGACAGCAATCTCCGGGCTGATATAAGAGCTACGATAAATACATTTTATTGTCAAATTGTGCTCCAGAGGGTTTTGCTTTTGTTTTGTTTTTGTTTTTGTTTTTGTTTGTTAGGAGATTTCGAAAAAAATTCTTTGTGCTTTAAGACTAGCCCTTGTCACAAATACACCTAGTCTGTATCACGGAGAGTTGTACCTTACTGATGTAACTAGATTTAAGTAAAACAAAATGCTACTTGTTTTCTATTTAGCCCATCTGGGATTAAATTGGTTGGGTGATTTGATTTATTTTTTTCTTAAATGCCTTTGCATTAACTGAGAGGTGTTTTTTTTTAATATTCTATTTTATTTCCTCTGTTGATTTTTAGTTATACTTTTAAGAGGTCAATCTCAAACTAATAATATGTATCCTTAACTTACAACGTGTAGTAACGGCTACTATGCATTCATGTATCATGGAAGAACTTAACAATAGTATCTTTCGTTTACCTTGGTCCCGTATTTTGAGCTAATTTTGTCTCACATTTTACCTCTACATATATTATAAAAAGCCACAATGTATTATTATCTTTGATTTAAGAAATTGATTAAGTTTAAAAAAATTGAGAAAGGAGAAAAATGTGTTTCATATTTGTTGATGTTTTCCATTTGTGATGCAGTTTTTTGTTTTGTGCAGATCTATCTATTTAGCTTCATTTTCCTTTGACTTAAATTTCTCTAATATGTCTTACAGGGTTCTATTGGTGAAAAAGTTCTCTCAGCCTTTGTTTTTAGCTGAAAACCTATTTTCCTTTCATTTATTAAATTTATCTATCCTGTATAGATAACTCTAAGTTGATAGTTTTATTTTTGCAATGCTTTAAAGAAGGCTTTTCTTTGTTCCAGTCTGCACCATTTCTTATAAGTCCGCAATCAGGCCAATTGTTGATCCTCTGTATGTTGTGTGTTCATTTTCATTCTCTGGCTGTATTTAAGCTTTTATCTCTACTGTCATTTTCAAGCAGTGTAACTGTAATATCACATACTGTTTTTATGTTAATAACACTTGGGGACAATGAGCCTTTCATATCTTTAAATTGAGAGTTTTACACAAATCTGAAAAATTTTCATCCATTAATTCTTTACATACATTTCTTCTATTCCTCTTTTCCTTCTAAGACTTCAGCTAATTACGTTATACCACATCATATTGTCCACAGATCACTGAGGCTTTGTTCATTTTATCACCATTTCCTCTCTCTGCTTGTAGTTCAGATACCTCCTACTGCCCTGTCTCAGATTCACTGATCCCTTCTTCTGCAGTGTCCAACTTACTGTTAAGCCCCGCAGGTGAAATTTTTTTTTTTTTGCATAAATTGAGCTTCTGTTTACCCTTATACATGTCTCAATGGGTACTTCAACTTAATAACTGTGCCCATCCTTCCATTAAATCCCCCAACACTTTTAGAATAGTTGTTTGCTAACTACATGTTTCTCATATGTTGGTCAACTTTGATTGACTGATGTTTTCCCCAGTTTTGAGTAACATTTTCCTGTTCCTCACAGTAACCGTTTCTATTTTATGCTGAATGTTATAGATGTTATGTTGTTGATAATCTGAATATTGCTGTTTCCCCATAAAGATCGCTGTGTTTATTCTGATAAGCAGTAAATTTAGCTAGATAAGCAGAGCACCTTGGCACTTGCAAGTCTTGTTTTTAAGCTTTATAGAACAACCTTAACTCTAATGCTAGAGCAGTCCTACCCCTAAAAAGTAGTGTTTCCAGTATTTCAGCTGAGTCTCTCCAGTGTTTAGCACTATTTCTTTACTCCGGATCATCATAAATCAATGTCTCCCAGAAATGCATGATGCTCTAAACCTCTACTGAGAGCACAGATCCCTGGCAGCTATTCTCTGTTAGGTCTCATGGAGTTTCATCCCATAAGGGCCAGCTTAGTAATTCACTGAAGAATTAAGAGACCCCATTCAGATTTCTGCAGCAGACTTCTATGAACATCTTGCCTCCCTGACGTACCCTGCCCAGGATATCTGATTTACCTTTACGGAGACAAAACCCCAGGGGATAAAATATGACATTTCCATAAAAGTGACCATAATCTCCAGGCTGATATAAGAGATATGATAAATAAATTTTATTGTCAAATTGTGCTCCAGAGGGTTCTGCCCCAATCTCAGAACTTACCTTCCTCAGCTCAGCAAGATCACTCTGTTCTGCTGGAGTTCCACTTCCATGGGCTGTGGTTCATGAAGTGCCTTTAAACAGAGAGCCTGGAAGATTATGGGCCATTGTATGTTTCCCTTCTCTCAGAAATTAATCATGAGCTGTCTGTTGTCTGGGGACTGAAAACAGTTGTGCAGTAGTGAATCAAACAATACAAATTTATCATTTTACATTTCTATAGATGAGAAGTCTAACACCGGTGTCAATGGGCTAAAATCAAGATGATGACTTCCCTGCATTTCTTCTTCAAACTATAGTATTTATTATCTTTTCCAGGTTCTAGAGGCTACTCACAATCCTTGGCTCACAGCTCCCGCTCTTCATCTTCAAATCCAGCAAGTGCAGGTAAGCTACTTGTCACCTCCTGTCTCTCTTCTTTTTCCTTCTGCCTCACGACATTGACCCATCAGAGAAAAGTTCTCCACATTTACAAACTTATGTAATTAGATTGGACCCACTATGATAATCCAGGACAGTCTTCCTTCTCAGAGTACCCTTAATCATCTGTACCCGTACTCTTAATTACAGCTGCCAAGTCCTTTTTGTGATATACAATAATATTCACAGGTCCTGGCAATTAAGGCATGGACATCTTAGGGTTATTACTCGGGACCTCAAAGATAGATATGTCCATCCACGTGTGAAATACATTTACTCCATTTCAAGGTCCCAAAAAGTCTCACTCACTACAGCATCAACTCAAATTTCCAAATCACATCTAAATCTAAAGAATTCAAAATTCTCAATTCTCCTTATCTATAACATCCCAACTAGGTAGGGATGAGGCTCTGGGTGTGATCCAACCCGGGGCACAATTCCTTTCCATCTGTAGGACTGTGAAACTAAAGAAATAAGTTGTCTGTTCCAAAAACGATGATGGGACAGGACCAAGGTAACAGTTACAAACATTCTGGTTCAAAAAGGGAGAAAATTAAAGAAAAAGCAGTCAGTAGTCAGTGGTAATTTCAAAATCCACCAGGCAAATTCCATTAGGTTTCAAAATTTGTAATAACCCTCTATGGGCTTGAAATTCTGTCCTCTGGGCTTAAAATTCTACTTTCTAAGATATCCTTCCTTTTCCATGAGAAATACCTTGAGTTGACTGCTGAGAATTTTTATTAGCCTGTTACTTGCCTATAGAATTTTGGAGGCTCTGGCAACTTTTTTCACTTGTTAATGTTTCTTTCCTTTTGGTCCAAGCTGGCGGTATTTCTGATATAAAATTCTCAAGAATTTTCTGGATCTCCTGTGTACATCGTGGGGATTCACTCCATAAAATAAGGGTCTCATCCACAGAAACTTCCTAGATAATCCTTTACTTTTGGTTCTTCTGAGATGATTGAGAGGATCTGTGAGTCACACCACTAATCTTTTCAAAGACCCATTTGTGTGACTGAATACTCTGACCTTTTGCTTTTTCAAAATCATTAAGGAAAAGCTGAGCAAAGCGTCAGCTTTTTCTTAAAAGTATTCTTTTCTGATAGTGCACCTTTTAAGTGTAACATCTCTTGCATCTAGGCAGGCTGAGAATTCCCAAATCATCAAGTCCTGTTTCCACTGTAATAGCTTTATCCTCAATTGATTTCTTTCATCTTGCATTTTACAAATAAGCAGCAAGGAGAGAAAAAAAAAATGACTACCTTCAACACTTTGTTTGCAAACTTTAGCTAACTAGCATTAATTCATTGCTTAAAAGTCCTGCAGGACACAATTTTACTAATAAGTTTTCTGCCACTGTAAAAAATATCCCCTTTTCTTCAGGTTCCAGTGACCTATTCCTTACTTCCTTCTGGGATTTCACGAGAAATGCTTTTAATGTCCATGAAGTTACTAACAGTCATTTCATGACTATTTAGGCTTCTGCTGGAGTGATTTTGATTTTCTCCTTAATGCTCCTTACTTCCTTTTGATTCCTCACTGGCTGTCAATGATGTTTATATTTCTACCAACAGTCGAGGTACGAGGCCGTCTGTGCACTTCCTATCATGTTCCTCAACATTTTCCCAGCCTCTGCTAGCTGCCTGATTCCAAAGCCACTTTGCATTTTTAGGTATTTGTTATAGCAGCAGCCATCTTCCAGATGTTAAATACTGTATTAGCATTCTGTTGCTGCTGTAACAAATTACCACCTACTTAGTGGCTTAAGCAGTACAAATTTATTATCTTACAGTTCTGCAGGTCAGAAGTCTGGCATGGGTCTCACTGGGCTAACATCCAGGTATCTTCAGGACTGTGTTTCTTTGTAGAGGTCTAGAGAGCAGTCCATTACCCTGCCTTTCCATCATTCCTGGAGGTTGCCAGCTTCTCTTGGTCCATACCTCCTCTCCTTCACCTAAAAAGAAGCAACAGTAGGTTGATTTATGCTCACATCACATCACATCTCTTTAACCCAGCCTAGAAAGGTTCTCTATGTTTAAGGATTCATACAATTAGATTGGGCCCACCAGATAATCCAGAAGGATAATATTCTTTCTCAAGGTACACATCTTGATCCAGGCATTCTGCACATCCCCTTCTTGTGATGTAAGGTTAACATGAACTTCATTGTGCAGCCATCATTCTGCCTATCATAGCTTGTTTCCTAATATTTTTGTGAGTTTTATAGTTATTTGTAGCAGAAGAACTAGTCTGTTACTAGGTATTCCATCATGATCAGAAGTAATAAAAGAAGAAAGTAAATTTGTGGGGTAGTTTTATGTGATATAAAACTAAGCTCATGGTTTAAAATTCAAAGACATGCTTTTAGTTTTAAAAGATATGCCTTATCCTTATAGTCAAATGTAATTTCATTTTACTTGTTTATCACTTCATTTTACATATTAGATATTATTTTGAGAATGTTATATTTTATACTTTGAAAACTATGTTCATATATTATCTCACTCATCAGCAAAGGTTGAAATAATGAGAATTCCACAATGTAAAAATCTTTACAATTGGTGTGTAACTCCCAAGCTGAGGAATAAGAAATGATTGTAAATTATGTTTATGTTAATGCTATGTGACATTAGTCTGTATACCAATGGACAGAAATATTCACCATTTTGTCATGACCTGTCTTGAATAGACAAGTCTTGAATTCTGCAAAGACTTTGGCAAGGCAGACTTTTGCATAAAATGTAACTGCCTCATACTAATAGAACAATTTGTTATCAAAATTAGTACTAAAGATGTCATAGAAAACATCTGAAACAGAAACATAAATAAAACGTAAAAATTATCTTATAATACGATAATGCATCTTTTGTATTGAAACTGTTCCAAGTGTTTGATTAGTGATTTGGAATAGAGGGAAAAATTGCAAAGCTACTTAAGAAATATGTGGAAAGCTGAAGAGAAGCTCGTATTATAAAAGTTTAATTGGTTAAAAAGTTAGAAAATGTTAATACATTAACGCTTACATATACCTGGAAGAAGAGCCAAGATAGCAAAGGGCAGCAATGTGCAAGTATCAGTCCAGTTAGTGCTGGAATTAAAACGTAATTTTTGTACTGAACAAGCAAAACGAACTTGGAAAATCATGATGAAATAATAGAAGTGGAAAGCGTTAGATATTTTACATACATAGAATAATTTCTGCCCCCAAATATTCTAGATTTATTATCAGTGATGCTTGCAAACACCAATGTGCTTTACTAAATTACAGAATAAATGTCATATTCTGGATTTTTAGAAGAATAAGTGAATTAGGAGAAGTGGCAAAATCAAGAAACTAAACTGTTAATTATTGATTTTAATATGAAATTAATAGTCTTATTTAAGTATGTAGAGTTTTATGATTTATAAAATGTGTTCATAGTCTTCATTTTTTAACAAGTCTATGAAGCAGCAAAGAAAAGGCTTAGGAAGATGTAAAGTTTACAGAAGACTTTTTTTTTTTTTTTGCTTCCAATTCCATTTTTAACTTTTAATTCTTTGCTTTCAAACTTCCTAAAATAATGAAAGGATAGAGTCAGAAATGCCCTTAACATAACTAATCAAATGAGTACAAAAGCAACGAAGAACAGAACATGCCAGTATTATTAAATAGCATATTTTGTGGAATCAAGGTACAGCAGGTAAAATTTATGACCAACTTATCTATTTATGCCAAGGAAATCTCTCACCTGAATTCTTCCAGTGTTACACTTGAGACCACTTAAACACTTAAGCTATTATAAAATTTAATTTCAGATTTTAATTAAGAAGCTTAATGTTTTCCTTCATAGTCTCTACTCACAAGCTATGTAACCCCTTAGAGACTGACTGGATTGTGTATTTTTGGAGAATAGGGATAAAGGATATAATGTGGAAAATAAGTTGACCTAATTATAATCACTGGGGTTAAGTCCATGAACCCATGCTGTATTTTAGTAGAGCTGATTCTCCAGGAAATCTTAAATCTGATAAAGTTCCTCCAAGGAATTGTCCTTCTCCAGGGTTTGATCCAAATTCAGGACAAGAGCTGTGTTTTATTTTTCCTCTTTCTTTTTCTCCCCCATTCTTGCTGCAGATTTGCAGGTAAGTAACAATGATGGCTATACAATGAAGCATTTGGCATCCAAATAGTCGCAAGGGGCATGACTAGGAAGTTGGAAAGAAGGAAGAAGTGCTAACCGTCACAATACATCATAAACACCATAATATGAAACTCTAAGAGGAATGGTTCTAAGAGATTCCTCTTCCCGCAGCACCTGCTCCTGGCCCCTTCATGAGAGGGCTCGCCTTGACACGGTAACATTTGATTTCAGTCCAATTTCCACTTTAAGAGGAGACAATAAAAAATGAAAATCTTTCTAAAAGTAAGAGAGAAATTAATATCTAGGTATATATTATCATATGTCAGGAGAATACACTTTGATGTCATCGGAAGACGATAGCAATAAAGTCATTCAACTTGGGGAGTGTTTCATCCTGCTCAGACGGCAGACCAGCTGGGAATCTGTGTCCCTTTTACCTACAGATTTCACTACAGGATGAGAGAGAATGTTTCTATCAAGTTTCCTGAACATACACATTAAGAAGTAAGACTAAAACTTCCATTGCAGTGATCAATTTAACCCAGAATTGGCCTACATCATCAGCATTTGTTAGTTTGTTTGTTTGATTTTCCAGCAACAGTGCTGCAAGGTGAATGTCCTACTGACATTATGCCAACATATTTTAAGTTGAGCTCTTTGGGAAAAGAGACAATTTTTTTTTCATTTATTTTTTAAAAATTATTTTTACCTACCTTTAAATATATGATATCTGAAATGAAATAATGTTAATATTCATACAAGTACCTAAATCATGACAAAAAGTTATATATTAAAAAACTACCCATTTCCTAAGTTGACTGAATTTGCATTTGTAAAGTTATTCTTTCTTTCACTTTGAGATCAGCTTCTTTACAATGGCTTCATGTCAATGAGGTACATTCATATCTTTGCTGTGGCATCGGTAATTTAAAATATTTATGAACTTATTGGCACTATACTAAGACTTGAACACAATATATATTTCATGTATCTTCATTTATAAATTTATAAACAGTTTTTTAATATAAAAAAGTCAAGTAAATCTCACCAAATGAGACTATAAGGAGACATTCAAAAAAAAATTCCATATATGTGCCTCTGCTGATGACCGCACGTAAGACCTTATGCTAGATTAAACGTGCACTTTCCTTTGGTGCTGAGATTGTCAGCACTATATACGGTGCTGTACAGCCAGACAGTTCAGGGAAGGAAGCTCTTAGGCGAAACAAACAAGAATAGGAACCAACCACACACCAGGGTGCTCTAGTCACGACACTGCGTCCATCCCTCAGCTATGAGTCGGTCAGGTTCCAACGCAAGAGGCTTCACCTCTGCCGCATCCAGTCAGCTAGCTGGTTCTTTAATTGTGCTTGAAGGAGAAATGCTGTCCCCCACCCCAGCCCGAATGAGAAAACCTCATCATTCCAGTCAAGTCTGTATCTAAGTGTCCTTTGAATTTACCTGATGGAAGGGTCCCAGTGAGGAGTCCAGCTCCGGGGCAAAATTCCACGTGTGATTTTTCAGGCCCAACTCTTGGCAGTTGTATAGGCTTTACCTGGCCGGCCTCACAGGGGAAAGCCAGAGCTGGTGGGCAAGCAGTGAACTGCGGTCCCTGAAGGGAGCTGCTGTCCAGAACTCAGGCCCCGCTGGCTGGCCGTGCTCATGTGCATATCTGCATCCCTAGCCAGACACCTTCATTCAGGGCCCACTTTATCTGAGTACTTTGCAGAGAGGCCTTCCTCAGGCACCTCTTGAAGTCTCCTTACTGGGCGAAGGGCTAGAGGAGAAACCTGAAGACCCTCTTCTTCACTCCGAGTCAGAACTCAGTACTTCTCCACTCCTCGCTCTCCCTCCTCACCATCACCTCTGCCCCCTGGGGTTCATCCAACTGCAGCTACCTTTTGTTTGGAGTTCTCTCAACAGTGGGACATCCCCCATAGCTATGCTGTCCACCTGCGTGTCATTTCATGAAGGGAGATGGAGGGAGGGGAGGGGAGAAGTGCCACTTCCTCTGGGTCAGACTTTGATTATACAATCACAGTAAGGGATCAGAGGCTTGAGTATGACTTTGTTTGTGGCTTGTCGCTTTAGTCAGCTACTTCTGCAGCTGGCAGCACAGCGCTCTGCAGCACGGCTGGGCTCCTGCCTGACATCTGGGACTTCTGCTCCTCATAGATACAAGAGAGGCTAACAATTCCAGTGTTCTGAGTTTCATCATAGCAGAATGGATGACCAACGTGGGAAACTGCCAACACATTCAGGAAACATATTTTAAAGTGCTAGGTAGATATTAATGAAAGTAATAAAGTTTTAAATAATGACTCATTAAGCAGCTACTGTGAGTAATACACCACAGTGGCAGATACAAACAGCATGGATGCCACTCTTCACCATGTCCCTTGATGTCACTCTTATTATGATGACCGTCCATTTGTAAGAGAAATGGAGTTCAGACAGGCTAACTGCCAAAGTGACAAAGTTAGTTTCAGAATTAAGAGTTCAAATAAATTCTGTTCTTCAAAGTGTCCCTCCCCCCCCTTTTGGTCTACTGCAGTATTGCCTTTCTAACAGTCGTATACTCAACAGTTCAACTGAAATGTTAATATTTCTTGATAAGTAGATGCCGACCTTCAGGGCTAGTCTAAAATTAACTCATCTGCTTTTCTTCTAAAATTTTTTAGACTATCTTGTCCAAGTTTCCGAAACCTGTTTTTCATGAGTTAACGCTATTTACTATTTCTGATTTTCTTTGAAGACCTAAAGCTGAAACGTAAGATAGGTGGGCTTTGGCGTGTCAGATAGGTCTTAATTCTGAATTACTGAACCAGTGAGCCAGTCAATTTAAAAAAACCAATAATAAGTAGAAAAAGATAGAAGGAGAGAAAAGGTCAAGAACATTTTTTTTTCTTTACAAGTGTACTTGTTTCTGCAAATGGTCCCAATGAATCATTTCAAAATTGAACAAGAAGCAGATGTCAGTTAATTAGCTGAGTTTAATGACATGGTTGCATAGGGATGACACAGAAAACATCTGTGTTCTAGTACCTAGCATTAATTTAATTTCTTTACATGAATCGTTTACATTTTTCTTCATTTTCAATAAATTGTTTTTCACCACACAGAATAACATTATAGTAGTGAAATTGTTACCATCGAAAGAGACCACTGTGAGGCTGCCTCTGCAGCCATCACTAGGTGAGTTCTGTGTTCTCAAAGGGAACCAAATACAGAAATAACATGCAGCAGTAGATTAATTGTACAAGATACAGACATTGCATTCTGTCTGCCATGTGAGGCGACTTAAGGATTAGTAGGACTAATGAGTCATCCCATTTGCAACCGTGAAGTGTCAGTTTAGGATCTGAGCTTCTTCAGATTTCATTTGACTCTCCCTTTGCCCCATAGCACTTGTGAAATACAGCCTAGGAACCAGAGTAGTGCTTCATGTCTAAGAAGTGTATTTGGATAAATAATACAGTTTTAACTCTCATTAACAAGTCTAACTTAATTGACTACTTACCATGTGTCAGGCCCCGATTAAAGCACTTTAAATATATTTCTTTTGGTCCTTTAATAATCTCATAAGACAATTTTGACTATCCACATTTGTAAATGAAGAAACTAAGTTTAGTAAGGTTATGATAAACTGCTATGAGTCGCAAAGTTAGCAAGTAACAAAGCTGTATTAAGAATAAGGACTTTTCTTATCTTATCATTTGCCTTTGGCCTCTGAGTCCACTGCCTTTGAGAAATTTACCCTATACAAGTGTAATTCGTTTTATTACACTTCACTTGATTGTGCTTTCCAGGTATTCTACTGTTCACAAAGTGAAGGTGAGTGGCAGCACTGCATTGAGCAAATCTAGATTGCCATTTTGTCCATAGCATGCACTCACTTCATGTCTGTGTGACACATTTTGGTAATTCTTGCAGTGTTTCAGTGTTTTTATTATTACTATATTTGGTATGGTGATTTGTGAACATTGATTTTTATGTTACTGTTGTAATTGTTTTGGGGCCCTAGGATTGGCAAAATGGCAAATAAGCATTGGCTTCAACTTAAAATCACCGACTGTATTAGACCCTAATGAGAGTCAACCTATCCTTTGAAGCTTTGAAGCCAGATATTGACTTTGCTTCTCTAGCTATGAAAGTCCTGGATGGCATCTGCTTCCAAAGTAAGGATGAGAGCATATCAGTCTATAACATGGTTTATTGAATAGCCTAAGCCCACTGTTGAGACCTACTTCTCTTTTCAAAATAGTACTGCTCGCTGGCAGTGCACCTGGTTGCCCAAGAGCGCTGATGGAGACGTACAAAGAGAGTCAGGTTGTTTTCATGCCTGCTAACACAGCACTGTTATGTAGCTCATGGATCAAGGAGCTAGATCATCTTATTATTTTAGATTACTCTTCTTAAGGTTATAGCTTTCGTAGATAGAGATTCCTCTGATAGTCCTGGGAAAAGTCCATTGAAAACCTTCTGGAAAGGACTTACCATTCTAGATGCAATTAAAGACATTTGTGATTCACTGGAAGAGGTCAAAATATCAACATTAAGAGGAGTTTGAAGAAGTTGGTTCCAGCCTTCATGGATGACTTTGAAAGGAGACTTCAGTAGAGAAAATAACTGCAGATGTGCTGGAAATAGCAAGAGAACTAGAATTAGAAGTGGAGCCTGGAGATGTGACTGAATTACTGCAATTTCATGATAAAACTTGAACAGATGAGGAGTTGCTTCTTATAGATGAGCAAAGAAAGTGGTTTCTTGAGATGGAAACTACTCCTGCTGAAGAAACCTTGAGGATTATTGAAATGACAGCAAAGGATTTAGAATATTACATAAACTTGACAAAGCAGTGGCTGGGTTTGAGAGTACTGACTCAAAGAAGTTCTACTGTGGGTAAAATGTTATCAAGCAGCACCATATGCTACAGAGAAATTGTTGGTGAAGGAAAGAATCAATTGATGTGGCAAACTTCATGTCATCTTATTTTAGGAAATTGCCACAGCCAACCCAGCCTTCAGCTGGTCTCATCAATTAGCAGCCATCAACCCTGAGATAAGACCCTCCACAAAAAAAAAAAAACAAAAAAAGATTACGACTCACTAAAGGCTCAGATGATGATTAGCTTGTTTTAGCAATAAAGTATCTTTAAATCAGGGTATGTTCTTTTTTTTTAGACATTGCCATTGTATGCTTAATAGACTACAGAATAACGTAAACATGGCTTTTTTTTAATGCACATCTCTTTGCAAATAGGAAGTTGTTTCAACTAGAAATTCCTTTTCTTTGAGATATTGGAGTCCCAGTTTTCAGGAACTACACTTGGGTCTACACTTGGGGACCCAATCACCAGGAAAGTGACCAAGACTACACTTTTTAAACTCACTTTATTGTGATATTCACTTTATTCTGGTGGTCTGGGACTGCCACATATCTTGAGCTATGCCTGAATACAAGACAATTCCTATCTACTTTCCTTCTTTTAGTTATTACAAGTCCATTGACTATAGAACTCAGGACAATTCAACTTACTTTCTCAAGTTATTCCAGAGTCATTGTCTGGATCTAATTTTCAATACATATTTCAGGTGTCATGAGAAGTTGGGCCAACATCACAGAAAAAGCTTTTGATAAAGTTCAACATCCATTTATGACAGATACAGTAATCAGCAGCATTTCTATGCACTAACAACAAAATATCAGAAAAAGAAATTAAGGAAACAATCCCATTTACTATCACATCAAAATGAATAAAACACCTAGGAATAAACCTACCAAAGGGGGCAAAGAACCTGTACTCTGAAAACTATAAGACACTGATGAAAGAAATGGAAGATGACACGAACAGATGGAAAGATGTACTGTGTTCTTGGACTGGAAGAATCAGTATTGTTAAAATGGCCATACTACCCAAGGCAATATACAGATTCAATGCAATCCTTATCAAATTACCAATGACATTTTTCACAGAACTGGAACAAAAAAAAATTTAATTTGTATAGAAACACAAAAGATCCCAAATAGCCAAAACAACCCTAAAAAAGAAGGATGAGTGGGAGGACTCACACCCCCTGACTTTAGACTATATTTCAAAGCTACAGTCATCAAAACAGTGTGGTACTGGCACAAATACAGACACATGGATTAATGGAACAGGATAGAAAGTCCAGAAATAAACCTACATACACACTTATGGTCAATTAATCTACAACAAAGGAGGCAAGAATATATGATGGAGAAAAGACAGTGTCTTCAGTAAGTGATACCGGGAAAACTGGACACTACATATGAAAGAATGAAATTCGAACATTCTGTAACACCAAATACAAAAATAAACTTAAAATGGATTAAAGACCTAAATGTAAGACTGGATACTTTAAAACTCTTAGTATGTGGCACATGTGGTGCATTCAGATAATGGATAAAAAATGTTGCTATACACTTATATGAAGAACTACAGCATATCTCTCTTTTGCAATTCTTTTTGCCAAACTAATAAGTGTAGTGTATCTTCTTGTAATATGGCCAGGGAAAACGTGCAAAACATTACTTCCTATTGGAATGCCATGCAAATAGTCTTGAGATCCTGGGTATTTAGACTGAGTAATTCTTTCATTGAGCATTATGAAATGGTCTTAATACATTTTATATGTTAATTAAGTAATTTATTTATTCACTTAATAATCACACAATGTAATACTGAACAGAACTCAGACTTTAGCCTTATCTGTTCATTTTATAGATGAAAAAAACTAAGGACTGAGGGTGGTACCACATTTCTGTAACATTTTAATTTAAGAATCATATCTATAATGACTAGGCTGTATTTTTTTTAACCTTTTTTGAGGTATGCACATGAAACACTAGATCCTTGAAAAGATGGAAAGTCAAACTTTAAAAAAATCACCTTGCAACATATATATAAAAGTGCCCTACAAGTAATATATATTCTATAAATATTGTTCTGCTCCTCCGTTTTTCTCCATTAACCATCTCTTCCTTCTCCTCATCACTTTTGTTTTAAACTCTGATGATGTCTTTGATTAGATGTGAACTCTTCTTTAGGTTCCTTCAGTTTTTAGTGGTACAACTGGTTTCCATAGACTTTTCTTGGGTGCTGCAGTTTTTTCTACCTCATATCTTCTCACTGGTTCGGGAATTCTGAGATTGTCTCTTTATTCAACTAAGCCATGATTGAAAAGTTTTAGGAGGTCCCACCTCACAAAAGGACAGAGCAGTCAGGCTGCACTTTCTTAAGAGAAAGTGTACCTTAACAGTAATATTTCCTTATGTCTTACTGCCCCTGGGCTGCCTACAGCTGAGTGCTGAGTTGGCCTTCGTCTTTAGACTTAACGACATTTTCTCGTCAAATATATTCCTTCTAGAAAGATAACTTCTCTGGTCTTATAATATTTGTGAATCCAAATATGGCACATATTCACCATAGATTTGTACTTAACTCACAAATTTGAGTGGGGGAAATGTGAAAACATGAGTAAATGGGTAGCGATATAACATTTAGTCACAGGACATTATTTATTACTTGCAAGAGAATCTTAGCATCCTAATTAATGTATTTTAAGTCTCATGCAAACCTACAGTAGGACCAGTTCAATGTTTGGAATAAGACTTTAGCCAACATGTAGCATAGATTCCAACAAATATCTGGAATCAAAATGCACTACCCTCCTTACTGCCCTCCTTTACACTTAATTTGAATTGTCTACTTTGTCCCATCTCAAGGGGGGAAGGTAGGTGATATAGTGGTAACCCTGCTAGCACTTTTTGGCAACCCAGTGAGCACAGAGTGACATTCTGCTATATTAAGTGTGAAGGCTTTGCAACTGGGAGTGTGTTACTAAGGAAATTTGTGACACTGTGGATTACGTGTGAAGCATCAACTTGGTCCCCAAGATACTGTAAAATTAATACTTTTTTTTTTAACAAAGACACCTGGACACCAAAGCCAATTTGTGTGAGCTCTGTATTTCTTATATCATTCTGCTATTCTATTCTTGCTGTTGCTATAAATAGCATCACATATGAATGGCAGTTTCACAGTCTAAAAAGTTTGGGTATTTGCATCTATTTAATGCATCCTTCAAAGTCTCAAGGAAGTGACAAAATAATTACATCTTGCTTTACCCATAATGTAAAGATAATTTATTTGGTACCTCTAGTTCATCTGAAGATGTTAGTAATATCATGGATGGATTATCAAAAAGCAGATATAAAATAATCTATAATTATTATAAGGAAGAACTTAAGAAAATGATTTTACAAATGAAAAAGTTACATTAAAAAACTAAAACACTTTCTAAAGTGAATCAGGATATTTTGTCAAGACAAAGAGAATTTCAAAAAGACAGTTTAATTGAGATTAAGATGTATTTTTCTTTTGAACTAAGACATTCTCTTTCAAAGATTTCTATGATTGCTTGCCTGACTCTCTGTAACTTCCTAATATATCACAAAAGATGTTTTCAAGGATTTTTACCCATTAACTTTTCATCTTGACTCAGTTACTGCTGAAGAACTACTATATGTTTATTACTATTAACAACCTCTAAGTATTAATGGTAAAACCTCAGTGACTCAGTATATAGATTTCTAAATTATAAATTGAATTCTCTGAATCTTTACTGAAAATCTGACAGTGTCCTAGAGGTAGGGGTGGTATTTCCAAACTAGGGCAAAGTCACATCCTTATCTGTACACATTTGCTAAGAGGGCAGATGCTTTCCACAAACGCATCTTGAGAAGTTGATCCATTTGGCTACTGGAAAAAGCAATTCTAAACACACTTACTAATATTCTTTTCATAAATGGACAGAATAACTAGCAGGCCATAGAAATACAATCTATTTAATTCATTTAAACTCTAATAATCACCCCATTATTTTTAATGTCATTCAACTAAATGCAAAACATTTAAAATTTGATGATTTCTAAGTTTTTTTAGTATCATTAAATTGAAATGAGCCCTACATATAAGCACATTAACTTAACAAATACTTTTTTATCACCTATTGTTTGCTAGATATTGCTTGATATGTAGATTATTTGCAGATACTTGTATATTTGTTGTTTTTTTTTTTCTGCAATAATGCTGGTTTAAAAACAAAAACTCCAGGGTCTCAGAGGATTACATCAAGAAAGTGTATGCCATATTCACAGTATTACAGGTTAGTTGCAGCTTTGCTGATAATCAGATGGACTGAGATTGACCTAGTTGGCCGAGGTGGAACTGGAGTTTGGGTTAGGAACTACTTCCATGTAGCTTCATTCCTGGAATCAAGTTTTATGGCTTCCTGCCCTCCCAGTGAGGGAAGAGGTAAACTCCCCGAGTCTTGGTGGACACTCGCCGTGCTTCTTAAGGCCTGAGATCAAAACTGATGAAATGTCAGTTCCACATTCCATTAGTTAAAATAAGTCATACGTGCAAGTCTGAAGTCAACTGTGTGGAAAGGTATATTCCAGCAACAGGGAAACAAAGGCAGGTGGGGGTAGGGGTGGATGAATTGTGGTCAACTGATACAGTCTGTCACACCTTGAAACAACTCTTGTCAGTTCTCAGGGAAATAGAAACTTGCATCTCTTCTGTTTGTCCCAGTGACTGCTCACATGTGTCAAGGTGAAAATGGATGTAGGCAGTAATGCTCTTCAAGTCAGTGTTTCTAAACCCTGGCTACACATTAGAATCGCCTGGGGAGGGTTGGTTTGTTTCTTTGTTCATTTGTTCATTTGTTTTAATACCGTGTCACAGGCTTATTCCCAAAGATTTGCATTTAATTATTCTAAGGTAGGGCTAAGGCACCAATTTTTTTTTTAAAGCTCTCCAGATATTCTTAAATGTAGCCAGATTTTGAAAGCTACCAAGATACATTTCTCAAAATGTGCTTTCATTAAAAGTGTCTTCTATTAATAACTATAATGTCTTCAAACCTAGAGGTTTGAAAACTCAAATGATTTTTGGAAGTCAACTCAGTCAGGTAAAAATGGTTTTGATGAAATCAGCTGTTAATTTCCTTGCAGCCAGGTATGTCCTTTAAATTATGGCTACTGTTCTGACTGAACTCTAAGTGGTTTTGGATAAAGTTTTCTGCGGTCACCAGATAGACACAGAAGATGCAAATATCCTTCCTCATGGTAGCTGGACAAATCAAAGTTGTTTTGCAGGCAGAAACTGGGAAAAGAAACAGGAGAAAAAAAATTTTTAATTCCATGCACATGGGAGCTCATAGAAATATGAAGCTCAAAGCAGTGACCAAAGCAGGCAATTTTTAGTAAGAAAAAGAAGCTTGGGCTTTGGGTAATAAATTAGTATAAACAGTGACAAGGTTGTTTATAAGCCCTGAATTCACTCTCTCTGGTCATAAGGATGCGTCTCTGCCTCCTGGTACAGGGAGGGCCCTTTTCCCATGAGAGATTTATCTCTTGTTTTCAGGTGGACAGAGATCGGTTGGTGTACTTTTTGCACTGTCTGCTTCTTTCTCAGTAACTTTAATTCAAAATAATCAACATGCCAAAGTGGCAGATTTTGGGACAGTGGGCCCTGAACTCTATCAATTACATCATAAGTTGTTTCTCTGAATTTTGACTTGGTTTCTACACATTGGCTTTGTTATCTCTTCTATGTGGAATTTTTAAAACCTGTTCTTGCTTTTCCTTACTTAAAATAAATTTAATTCATTTCTTCTTGCAACCAGTCTACCTATTGGAGTTCTGTTATCCCCTCTCCATTCACTTATGTAGCCAAAATATGTTCAATCAATGATTTAGATGACAGTTCCATTTCGACGAAAGGTTTCAATGACGTAACAAAAAAGAATTAAAGACTGAGAATTACTGATAGTGTGACGTGCTTTATGTCTGAGATATTCCTTGAGAGGGAACATTTGAGGTAATACTCAGTTTGCATCCTGTATCCATTTCATAAGCTCATGACATATATAGGACTATATCTATTTTAATATTCAAATTAATTGCTTAAACCGCCACCAGGGGAGCAGGAAGTTCCAAATCCCTTTGGGGATTTCCCTACCCCAGCAAGCTGAGGAGTGTTGTGATAGATGAGGAGCTGGTTCTGCCTGCTCGTGGACCATCACGCTGAAGCTTGACTTCAAGGACAAGTCCTCTGAATTCTCTTTTAAAAAACTGTCTCTTGCACTCAAGAAGTATTTGTGTCTGTGTCTCTGCTGTTCTTGCCACTGTGTGTGGCTTAGTGGTCAGCTTCCCACACGCTGAGGTTCTTTGGAGGATGAGACCCACCTCCTGGGTTACACTTGGCTGAGGGTAGAATTACACTTGGCAGGTTCACCAGGATTTACAGCTCACGGCCTCACACATTCAGCTCAGTCTCTCTTCCTGAGGGCTCTGCTCGCTCCAGGTCTTCTAGGTTTAGGGAGGCTGGCACTTCAGGCACAGTTTTCCTTTTGGTGACAACTGTCTTTTCCTTCAAAGAGCCACTAGCCGAATCTCAAAAAAAGAATGCATATGTTCTCTCTTCGTTTGCTCCCAAAAGCGAATGGTCTCAGCAGGTGTCTGTAGTTGTTTGGTTATTAGTTTTTGGTTTTTTTTTTTTTTACTTTCTCCCCAGTGATTGGCTCTGCACATCAGTGGGAACCAGAAGGCAGATTTACTCCAGTCCCCTAAAGCAAACGTCCACTGCTTGTCTTTTAATTATAAAACTACAGACAGAATTCCACCCCTGAGATTCTTCTTGACTCTCCAGTGTTGAGGGGGGCAGAAGTGAGCACTATATTATCTCTTGAGGTGAGAGCTATATAGAATTCATAAACCAATTCAGACATCCAAGCTTCTTTCTCCACTGAGCCACAAAGATATAAGCAGTTACCCATTGGATTATTTTTACTAGCTGTGTATGAAGAAAACAGGTCTAATGCCTTTTGGAATATTGTGTACTGTCCACCAAGATGCCCTTAGAGGAGGGATGGGGGGTGATCCGAGTTGCCCTGCAAAATCCAGTCGTATACTTCCAGGCCTCAGAGAACTTTTGCAATCTCCATCTCAGGCTCAGTGCTCTTCCCTTTAGAATCTATTTCGTATCTGACTACTCACTATATGGCCTTAACTATAGTTGGAACCAAGAAAGGGCTGTACTTCACATGAGCAGGAGAATAAGGGCTTTGGAAGTGCATTTATACTTTGCAGCAGTAAATCATTCAGGCTTCCTCCCTGCCCTCCCCCCTCCCCCGCCCCGGGGTCTCCAGGGCTCTTTCAGGAGGGTATTTTAATGAGCCACTTTTCTTCATCATGACACTGGAGAACGAGGGATCAGCTGTCCCATGTAGGAAGGGAGCCCACACTCTGCCCAATGAGCATAGGTTTCAGTGGTTCTGACCAGCCCTTGCCAAAAGATTCCAGGGCCCAGAGTAAGGTACCCTCACATTTGCAAGTTATAAATCAAGCTAGCAAACCATTACATGAACTATGTCCTATCCACCTACCTTGACTGAGGTACCTTTACAGCAATGTGGACAGCCAGAGCTGAGCTTTGAAGTTTCCAGACTGTTTGGATTTCCCTGGCTGTGTGGAGAGGGTCAGTACTGGGGCACAGACCTTTGAACTCAGCTCAGGGTCATTAGACAGGGAATTCTAGGGCTCCCAGGCCCCAGAACTAACCTAGAAGGTGAAGAGGCTGACCTCTGTGGAAAGGTGGAGCTGGAAGACAGCCAGGGATGAATCCTCTGAATTGCAGGGCTGGGACCAGTTGACTTTTGCCAGAGGCCTAAAGATGACAATGAAAGGGATTTTCTTTTTTGCAAACGAAAAGAGGAGATTCAGGCATCTATAGAACTTCGGGAACGATGGAGCAAAGCAGATAAGAGAGGGAAAGTCAAACATAGGAATCAGGAGATGTTAAGCAAGAGTCAGACACGACAAAGACTCTCTCCTTGATCAAACTTGTCAGGCTCCCCCGAGTCCACTTTTGGACGAGGACTCACTTTTAGGCTCTGTTCTCAGTCTACCTAGTTTAGTTTTAGCAAGAGTGTGTCAGTTTAGTGAAAACTCCTCCATCCTCAATACCTAATCAAATTTCTCGTGCGCTACCCGTATCTTAGCACCCTGGCTTGCCTTCAGCAAGACTTCCTGTTGAGTAGGTCTGGCAAGAATCCCTTCACCCTTGGCATTTCCTCTTGGCGATTTTTTTTTTTTAATCCACAGACACCCCCCCCCCCAACAACCCTGTTCCTTGACCATAAATCTCCACTAGTCCTTACTGAGTTAGGATTTGAGTCTAGTCTCTCTCTCCTAATGCAAAACTCCAGTTGCATAAAGTCCTTGAAGAAAATCTTCCTTATCCTCTTTAATGAGTATCAGCATCATTTTTTTCTTTAACAGTTTCCTGAAACCCAGCAGCAATGGAATAAACAAAATCTTTTAAGAGTGGCAATGATTATTATAGTGATGAAGTGTTTAAAAAAGCAATGGAAGTTGGTTCAGGAATCTACAGAGCAAAGTAAAGCATCCGTTTGTAAGGGGTGGTCAGAGAAGGAAACACTGAGCAGTAGAGAAGTATATGAGTCCGAAGACAGACAAGTAGGATGAAGCAGATTTTGAGGTAGAATCAGGTGTACCCGAGGCAGTCGTTTATACAGGGAGCTGAATTTTTCTAGAGCACCCGTAGCTTCACATGGGGAAGAGAGAGGGACGTAAAAGTCAGACCCTCAGAAAACGCTGGACGTTCAACAACTCCAGCTCAATGAAAACATTCTTTATCTCTAACCTGTATATTGCTCCTTTATTTTTTCTTACATGAGTAAAAATGGGCCTTGTACTCAATTCAACAGTGATAAAACAGTGTACAGAAGAAGGAAGTCCTTCTACTCCTCTCTCCAGCCTCCCTGGAGTAACTATTGTTGCCAGATTCTAATAACTCCTTCCAGAGATAGTATATATATTCCAGGCATATTTATATCTTGCTCCACAATTACAGCAACTATGCAAACTTTTCTGTATCTTGGTTTTACACCCAACAGTATATCTTGGTAATCCTTCCACAAGGGTATATAGTGTCACCTCATTATTTTAATGAGTTGCTTAGATTTATTGAGTTGATGTTACTTAATTTACTTTGCTAATCATCTGTTGATAGAATTTCATATTTCTGCCATATACCTGTAGGATAAAAATCCTAGGGATGGAATTTCCAGAATTGTGTTGATAGATATTGCTAAGCCATATTTCAGAGAAATTGTGATGGATCAGATTATAATTCAGCAAATAGTCACTCCTCTTCCCCTTCTTCTTGTAGTCCAGACCACGTGACTTGCTTTTAACTAGTAGGATGTGATCAGAAGTCACAATGTGTCGTTTCTAAACTGAGGCTTTACAAAAGAAAGCGTAGCATAATTCCTTTGTACTCTTCTAACCTGCTACTGGAAAACTGCTTCTGTATTCATAACACTCCTCACACCAAATATGTAGGTTTCCCATACCAAGAAATTCTCCAGTTCTCTTCAGACACCAGCTGGATATCTCACTATTTCACTCATTTCTGACACTAGCTACCCAGAGTCAGGGCAGACCTTACAGGTAAAGGACTCTGTCCCTCCACCTCAAAGGCTAGTCACAAGAAGTGGGTTCCTGGGTTACCCACACTTCTGTCTAACTTAGCTAAAACTTGGAGGCTCCAACACCCCCCTCCTCAGATTGGATAATTAGCTATAATGGCTTATAGAATACAGGGAATCGCTTTATTTGCATTTACAACTTTATTATAAAGGACATTGTAAAGGATATAAATAAGCAGCCAGATGAAGACGTACATATGTTAATGACTAGAGAGTCTGAGCAAAGGAACTCTGTCCCTGTGGAGTCAGAGTGTTGGAGCTTCCTGGCATGTGGGTGCACTTGCCAACCCAGGAGCTCTCCAAACCCTATCATTCAGGATTTTTACAGAGGTTCCATTACATAGGCATGATTGATCAAATCACTGGCCACAGGTGATTAACGCAAACTCCAGTCCCTGACCTTTGATCAGGGAGTGGGTAGGATTAAAAGTTCCAGCCCTCTAATCCTGCTTTGGTCTTTCTGGCAACCAGCAACCTATTCTGAAGCCGCCTCAGGGACCCCAGCCACAGTCATCTCACAACATACAAGAAGACACCCTTGGCACTCTGGAGATTCCTAGGTCTTAGAAGCTCTTGGTAAAGAACCAGGGACTGAGACCAGACAGGATAACTAAAGATCTTCTCACCTCTACCACTGAGAAAATTACAAGTGTTCTAGGAGCTCTGTTCTGAGAACCAGGAACAAAGACCAAATACGTATTTCTTACTGTATCACAGTATTTCATCTGCCATAAGGAGAGCTTGACTTAGGGAGCTGCTGCCCCTTCATCCTGGAACCTAGAGTGAAGACATATGGAGCAGACCTTCAGCTGCCCTAAAACCTGCCATCCATCCTGGCCCAGCCAAGCCCCTGTGAGATTCAGCCGGCTTTAGCCAAACCACAGCTGACTTACATCACCAAGGAGCATGAATTAAATGCTTGTTGTTGTAAGCCACTAAGATTGGAAAGGGGGGATGCTTACTACAGAACATTACAGTGCCAGTATCTAGGTTGTATCCGTGCTTGTTCCTACTTGCAGCACATGCACGTGAGGTTTCCAGCCGTTAGTCACACAGTATATTAGCAAAGCTCTTGATCTCATCTGTATGAAAGTTTCCTTAATGTGAGTCTTTACATTACATTAAAAAGGATGAGGTTGAGTATTCTTTCATATATTTTTTAATTGGTTGAGGTCATTTTTTCCAGTCTTGTTAAGGTATAATTGATAAAAAATTGTATATATGTAAGGTGTACAACACGATGATTTGATATATGTATGCATTGTTAAGTGATTACCATAAAAGTTAATTAACACATCTACCCCCTGACATAGTCACTTTTTGGGGGGAGTAGTGAGAACACTTAAGATTTACTCTTTCAGCAGATTTCAAGTATACAGCACAGTACTGTTGACTATAGTCACCACGTTGCACATAGATTCCCCAGAACATACTCATAACTGAAAGTCCATACACTTGCACTACCATCTCCCCATCTGCCCTGCTCTCCGGCACCTGGCAGTCCCCATTCTACTTTGTGGTTCTACAAGTCTTCTCATGCCAAACTCATTTCTATTAAAAATGAGCTACTGTTGTTCTGCCCTGCTTTATCACTTTCTGGGGGTGGCAGCCCAGCTCATGATGGACCTTAAGCCACTTTGTGTCTCAGTATCAGGTGCTCGGTCTCTACGAGGGCTAACTAGCACTCAGGTAGCTGCAGAAAGCATGACCTATGCTGTGACTCTTGCCAGAGACCAGTCAGCATCGTTATCCACCAAGGGTCCTAACACCGTCGGATCTGCCTGTCGTGGTGGCAGAGCAGATGCATTGCAGCCTGGACCCACTGTCTTCCTCTATACATGAGTCAAAGCTATAAAGCTCTCATGTTACCTAACCAATGATTTGGGAGTGCTTTTGTAAAATTGACTTTGCACTGCCTCAAAAAATCTAAAGAGGCCTGATAAGAGCTGAACCTTTTTGTGGAGGAAAAAAGTGTGGCAAAGCAGGAATAACAAACTGAGAGGGGCTGCCTCAGCGGCTGGAGTTCTGGACCTAAAACTTCACTCCTGTGGCAGATCCTTGAATCCTCGTGGGCTTAAATCCCTTCTTCTGACATGTATATGTGTTATTGGAGCATGTTATTGGAGACGACATCTTTGTCTCTTCTTTCTCATCCTATTCAGTTCACATGCTGTGGTCAATACAGCGAGCTAGTACCACGTGCGTGGAACACCAAAATAATCGACATCCCAGTGGACTGTTGCCATGGTAGAGAGGAAGAGAGACAGCATATCCTTGGGGCAGGGCAGAGACTGAAGGCTGCCATCTCTTCATGCAAAGGCAAAATACTTCTGATTTTCCCCGCTAAAGGAGATCAAGAAGAAAACACTGGCCAGATCAATGACCGCATACCAAGTGTCAGAGACTTTAACGATCTGCTCAAATAAAAGTCTGAACATTCAACATGGCAGCTGAAATTGGGGCTTCCAACTGGTTAAATTTATGGCTGTCAATACCCATCGACCATTCATTCATCTCATTTTTGGAAGGATGATAAAGGCTAATTAAGTAATGATATGAAAACCGCTGGCATTTCTCCCCAGAGGCATTGTTGCTTCTGATTTACTGTCTTGGCAGGGGCAAGATAGTTTCCAGTAGTTTCTGGGGCTTCCACTTGGCATTTCATACAATAGTGTCTCTTATTTCTCTAGTCAGGAAACCAATGTGATTATTCTGCCAGCTGCTAAATACATCAGTTCCAGATACATGTTCCAGGACTAGGGTAATAGTCACATGTCTGTGGAAACACTTAGAAATGTTACAAGACAGATTTACCCAACACTTTATTTCTACCTGACCCCCATAATCTCTTACTTCAGTTGGTGTTCTGGTTTCTCAAGTATCAGTATTAGGTCAAACAGATCTGCACACAGCCTCGAGTCTTACAGGGGAAGGATTTCTGTTGTATACATTTTCAGGATTGTAGGGTCCTTCCTCAAGGCTTTTAGGATTCTCCTACAATCACTGGGCTCTGGGTTTATAAATTTAATTTGGACTGGCCTGGGCAAGGCACCACAATTTTCCATTCCGGCAGCTTTCACTGTCTTCTCTTCAATGGTTCTTGAGCTGTTATCTGTTAACACCCTTGCCAACGGTGTGTCTTTCTTAATTCAAGGAACATCATAGCTCATCGGTCAACACCAAACACCGTAATGGTTAAGGTTTCCTGACTGCCCCTCTGGCCTTACTTCCCATCAACTGCATGTACTTTGACTTTCACATTTAGGTGCTACAATTTGGTCTCTACCATTTTGTAATTCCATCACCCCATAGATGTTAGCACAGTTCTATAGCAACAAATCCCACCGTTAACTCCAGCGTACAAAGGACAGCCAGCACAGCCCAAGTCTTACAGCTCCTTCAGCACTACGCCGTTTCCTCCAGGAGCAGGGATTGCAAAGCCTGTTTTGCTGTGCTGAGCCCTGACTGAGTATCACTCCGGAGTCAATGAGACTTGGCAGAGGACGATCCAGAGTGAGATAAGTGCTATCTTGCAAGTCATCCGCCACCAAGAATAAAGAGATTTCTCTTTTTTCAAAAGAGGGTTAAGGCAGTTTCTGACAACTCAGTTAGTTTGGGGAAATCTAGGGTCAGGTTTTTCATGCTTATCCACACAGGTGGCCTCACCCCAGGTATCAGGTTTCTACTGTTTTCCTATCAGGGTCCTGACTTTGACATTCAAATAAATGAGACTGGAAAGAGCATCGCCTTTGCATTTATGCCATTCTTGCAACTGCACCTTGGGTCTGATTTTTCAAACATCCTCTCTGGGAATATTGAAATTGAGTATTTCCTTAAAAGCTGTGGTGGAAGCTTTCTGGCTTTCACAGTGTGCTTTGTTAATAGCTGCCCTTCACATATTATTCTCTTTTTGCAACATTTCTGAAACATTTAAAATAAAGCTAAATACATCACAATTTTAAAAATTATTATGAAACCTATACCATATAAGCTTCATAACCATTGCAAATTCTAATGTGTAACTGTTATCTAACCCTGATCCCAATAAGTCACTTACTGCAAATACCATCAAATTACTATATATGTTTTAGTCGATTCTTATATGTCCTATTCATAGATCTGTTGGCTCACTTACGTGAGAAGCCCACACAGTTTTAATTATCCAGTAGTAGTATTCTTCTCTGTCTTATTTTTCAGGATGTTTTTAGCTATTGTTTCTTTTCAGTTATATAAACTGTAGAATCAGCCTATCTCGTTCTCAGATACTCTTTTCATATTTTTATTGGAAAAAGTTTGTAGATACTCATCTATAGGTAAAATTGACACTTTTAAGATATTAAGTATTGTTATCAAAGAACATGGTATGCCTTTTTTTCCCCCTTTTTAGATATTACAAGATAAAATGGGTGTGGGTTATTACTATCAATGAGGTTTTTCTTTTCTTATTGATCATTTTTTTGATAGTTATTTTCATCCCTTCTCTATTTAGTTGACCTGACATATACAGAGCAATGTAAACTAACATGGGTGACACTCTGGTTTGGACTTTACTGAGAATATTTTCAGAGATTCTTTATAAAACTTGATAGTGGCTTTGAGAACATGTTAATGACATGTGCATTATTTTGGAGAACACATCATAGAAACACACAAGTAATGGTCTGATACATCTGTGTTTTTCTCTGTGTTTTTATGAAATGTCCCAAACAGACTTCCTATCTGTTTTCAGATTCTTAGTTTTCACATTTGGTATTTTTTCTTTCACATAACTCATTAGGCCAAACAGGTATAGAAAGCTAACTTCAAAACCTCAATAGGGCAAAAAAAAAAAATGATAAAAAGAAAGATGAGTTCTTAAAATTTTCAAGATAAGATAAAGATGGTGTGAATGAAATAGTTCAAATGACAAAGAAGTGACACTGGTGAGGAAAAATTAGAAAAGTAATTTAAAATGGATAGGAATAATACAAATCACTTATTCTATTAATTGACCAGAATGCATATACATAAGATATGTACAGGTGTTATGCCTAGAGAAAACTAATTTTTGAAAAATTAGGTTTTCAAAAGAGGTTTGAGAACGAGTGCGAAGATTCCAACGTGAACGTTGAGGACCAGAAGATCGTAAATGGCAAATGTTTTTAAAAGATGAGTAAAGGGCATTATCAAATTTCGGAGAAAATGGGAAAAGGAGAAAAACCAAATATGGTTTCTCCTGAGGAGAAGCATGATAGTGCAAAACGGTGCTGTGTTTTGATATTGAAGAAAGGAGAAAGTGAGACAAAAGACGAAGTAAATCAAAACACTGAGATCCAGTTAAACTGATGATAACGTTAATGTAGTAAGACTGACTTTCAAAGAAAAAGGAGAACCTTTGCAAGAACACAGGGCAGCTGAGGATGAGGAAATAGGGAGAAGGGAACTCTTAAAAGTTAATTGTTAATGAAGAAAAAGAGGACTAGTGCCAGCAGACAACAGCAGAGACAGGTAACAGGAAATGGGGTGTGAAGTGCTTTGGCTGATACAGGAGTGTGTTAGGTGCACAAGTTTGAAGGGAAACTTACTAGCTTGAAATTGTACTAAATGAGAAACTTAGAGTGATGGAGAGGGAAAAGAATTGAAGAAACTGGCCGAATTTTAGGTATTTTGAATAGATATGGAAAAAGCATAGAGGACTCAGTGAAAAATTTCATACAGAGATGAAAGAGCGTGGCATTCAGAATTGGAGTGAAAAAAAAATTAGAGGATGAGAAACAGATTTCAACAGAGAAAATGGGAGACAAGTTTCAAAAGAAAGTTGTTTTTTTTTTAAGATCAAAAAGGTTTCAAAACGAAAGTACATATTATGAAGTGAAGAAAGAAGATGGAAAGAGGAAGACAACTGGATATGGAGAATAAGAAAAAAATTTCTGCAGATCAGTTCCGTGGGAGCAGTGGAGAAGCAGAAGCAGGAGTGAAATCAAAAAGCAGAATGAATTAAAAAACCAAGTAGGAAAGGGGATGGGAGTTATAGGATGACCTCTTATATGTGTCATCTTGGCTAGGTTTTGGTGCACAGCTATTTGGTGAAACACCACTCTAGAAGTTGCTGTGGGGGTATTTTTTTAGATGTGATCAACATTTAAACCAGTAAACCACCCATAAAGTCAAGACAAGAGTCTGGAGTTGTGGAAGACTAGAAGTCCAGCAAAGAAGTTCCCGCAGAACTTTGGAGCACTGAATTGCTAAGAGAAGCAGTTTCACTTTGCCCATGTCGCTCCTCTCCCAAAGTGGCACAGCTCACTGCCAAGAGAGGACTCAGCTAGTGATTTCTCCCATGCGGGAAAGTGAGAGCAGCTGTGAGGGACACTGCCAAAGGGGCCCACTTCTTTCTTGCCTCATTCGAAATAAGGTGCGCTGCCCGATGTGGGGGTGGGAGTGGCCTGGAGAACAGCAGCCAGAGCTCTTGGAGGGCATCCAAGACACACCGATCTTACTGACCACTGCCTTCTGACTCCCATCAGTTCACCCGCTCATGAGCCACTGGAGACGCCTTTCCCGCACATGCCCACAACGGGCCAGTGGGCAGCCCCGATGCTCTGTGCCCCTCACCCACATTACACCTCAACCCTGTGGCCTGATAGGCGTGCCCACACCAGAGGGCAGCCATGCGAGGCTTTGCGGATAACTGGTAAGCACATGCAGAAACCCAGACCACCTCTGCGGGCGGGGGAGAAAGCACACAAGTCTGAGCATTCAGCACCCGCAAATGGAGGCTGTCAGCACTCAGCGCGGCTTTGCAGGATTAAGAGAAAGCCTACTTAAGAATTGTCCTCCAAGAGAGAAAAGGAAGCGTGAAGCAGGCATCTTCATAGAAAAGGTCTGGGAAAGCCTCAGGATACCTAGCAGGGCTGACAGAAGGCATTCCTCTCCTGAAACCTGGCAGCAGAGACTGGACGAGCTGCCTGCTTCTTCCAATATGCGCGGAGCAACACAAGACTGAAAATCGTGTGGTTGTTAGCCGGAAAATCCCTTGAAACATTCCTGATTGGAAAGAGCCAACAATTATTTTTAAATAATTCTACTTCCTATTAATCATGACTTACACCCTAAAAATATTTGGAGGACAGTCTCCTAGAATGTGCTATGTTTTGTTTGTTACGTATGGGAAAAAAGGACACATACCAAATGCAAGAAATGTCTTCAATAATTTTGAAAGATACAGTCCTCTTAACTACAAGGATGTGGTGTTGAATAATGTCCCAACTCTACAGTCATGTTGGTTTGAAAGAGGTTAAGAATTAAACAGGTGAAAAAACACACAAAGGCTATATGTATAAATTTCATTTATCATTGAAGTGAACAAATCTGGCAGAATTTCGTGGCATTAGAAAGATTAGGCTATCAGCATATCATGAAGATGTGCGAATATACATGGATTAAGAAGATAGAAATTAACACAACGTGTAGAGAGTAGGCAAGAAATCTATTTGCATTCTTTAAAATATTGATTAGCATATAATTAAGGTAAATTCAGTGAGCATTTGGAAGTGTGGCCTTCAGTCTGAGTGTGAGCAAGTTAATACCAGTGTGGTTTCCAGTTAACGACAGATCACTCCTCACGCAATTTTTCTTTCTCTGCCACGTTGTATCTGTTTTAGGTAAACAAGAAGCAGAAAGGAAGTTTGAAACTTGTCACACCGTCCATCATTCACAGCTGTCAGAGTAAATACCCACCTAGCCTCACTACAGTGTGTGAAAAATCTGTTATCTGATGAACTTCAGAAGCAGTTTAAGTTTTCCTGTTCTTCAACATCCAGAGCCTGGGGACATCTTACTTATTCCTGTCATTGGACCTAGTTTTAAACCAGTTATTTATGAGAACACTTCCCAGTGAACACCTCCTGTATAGATACACTCAGTGACTCATCTTCCCAGCTGAAGCACTCCAACCCTGCCTACCACACACCACAGCTCAGAAACAGATCTGGAAGCCTCTATTCCAGCAACAAGGGAGCAGACCTGACACCTGTCAGGGCTGTGACAACCACAGAACAAAAAAGGAGGCCTCGCTCAACAACAGTCAGGGCAGGCTCAGATCATACCACCAGCTGCACCCCCAATCAAAGGGATAACAGCCAGCACACACTGAAGAAAGACGTGGCAAACAGCCCTTGCAACAAAACTATTAGACAAAGTCTACACAGGAAAGCTCCCACTTTAAATAAAAATAAACAAACAAAAACTATCCTTCAAGACCACAGTAGATAACTGATACTCCTAAATCACAGAGCCAGAGAGATAAAAGTAAAATGAAGATGCAGAGTAACCACTCCCAATTAAAGGAACAATGAAGAAGGAACAATGAGATAGACCTTGACAATCTACTAGATCATGACTTCAAAAAAGAGGTAAAAAGACTACTGAAGGAAATGACAGAGTCTGTAACTACTTTAAAAAGAAAATAGAAACTATAAAGAGAAGCCAGTTAAGAATGGAAAACTCAGTGGCTGAGATGATAGCTGAGCTAAGGGCAGTCAATAGGAGACCAGATAATGTAGAGGAACGAGTAAGTAACTTAGAAGACAGGATAACAGAAGTCACTCAATCACAACAGCGGAACAGAAGAGCAAGTAAAAACCAATGAAAGCAACATAAGGGACCTATGGGATAATATAAAGTGTGCCAATCTATGCATAATAGGGGTCCCAGAAGGGGAAGAAAGAGAAAAGGGAACTGAAAAGGTATTTGAAGAAATCATGACTGAAAACTTTCCAAACTTAAAGAAGGAAATTAATACCCAAGTACAGGAAGCATAGAGGGTCCCAAACAAGAACCCTAATAGACCTCCATCAAGACATACTATAATTAAGATGGCCAAAGTTAAAGATAAAGAAATGATTCTAAAGGCAGCAAGAGGAAAACAAAGAGTTAATTACAGGGGAACCCCCATAAGGCTCTCAGCTGACTTCTCTACACAAACACTGCAGGCCAGAAGGGAGTGACAAGATATATTCAAAGTCCTGAATGAGAAAAAGCTGCAGCCTAGGATACTCTATCCGGCAAGACTATCCTTAAGAGTAGAAGGAGAGATAAAGAATTTTACAGACAAGCAAAAATTAAAGAGTTCAGCAGTACTAAACCAATGCTAAAGGAAATGTTGAAAGGTCTACTCTAAATAGAAAAGAAGCAGGAAGACATAGAAATGAGAAAACCATAATTGGAAATGTGCTAAGTACAATGAGCTGCAAGAGAATAAACATGAAAATGTTAAAAAAAAAAAAAAGACATCAAAATCCTAAAAGGTGGGAAAGGGGAGCAAGAAAATATTTTTTTTCTCTCACTTTTTTTTTCTTCATTCTGTTTAGGATGTGTTTGAGCCTACATGACTACCAGTCTAAAGCAAACAGATGTAGTAAGGGATTAACATACTTGAAAAACAAGGTAACCACAAATCAAAAGCATACAATAGAGTCACAAAAACCGGAAAAAAAAACAAGCTAATAATAAAAGAAAATTATCAAACCAGTAAAATACTACATAATATCACTTACATATGGAATCTTAAAAAAAAAAAAAAAAGACAAACGAATTTATTTACAAAACAGAAACAGACTCACAGACAGAAAATGAACTTACGGTTACCAGGGGTGGAGAAGGAGGTGGGAAGGGATAAATTGGGAGTTGAGATTTCTAAATACTAATACATATATCAAATAGATAAACAACAAGTTCATACTGTATAGCACAGGGAACTATATTCAATATCTTGTAGTAACCTATGGTGAAAAAGTATATGAAAATAAATCTGTGTACATCCATGTATGACTGAAGCATTGTGCTGTACACCAGAAACTGACACAACATTGTAAACGGACTATACCTCAATAAAAATGAAAAAAAAAGGTAAATTCTAAAAATCTGTTTAGAAAGCACACATTCGTCTGTATTTTATAGAATGTGTATTTCACACAGTCCACTGAATTCAAGGACAATTATGATGTTCATCGTGAACATAATTCATATCCAGTATATAAGACTGAAGTTTAAGAACAATCCACATTATAATAGCATTTTTCTTACAATGCTAAATCATGGTTATTTGTGAAGTTGAAACTAAGCTTAAATAATACTTCTGTGCCGTATACTCTTTACATAATTTACATACGTTAAGTTCATTTTCTCTTCATAAAAGTCCTCTAAAGTAAATACTACCATTGTTTCCATTAAAGGTGAGGAAACTGAAAAACACAAAGAATAAATAATTTGCACAAGGTCACAAGGCTAGGAGATGGCAAAGCCAGATTTGAACCCAAGCTTTCTGGTTTTCTTAATTACTACATGGTATCACCTCAGATAACTCTATGCAAAGTTCGGTGTTCAACTACCAATAGTGAAGCAAGAGAAATCAGGTTAATTGAGGCCACAGTTTATGCGTGTGTCAATTTGCTAACACTCTTACCAGTCTCATGGGGAAAGTACAAATGAGGAAGAGAGGCTCAATGAATTTAGATCTGAGATCATAAAGCTAAAAAGTAGTAAATCCTCTACCCAAGTCCATGATCTTTGTAATTTCCACTAATTGAAGAGGAAATCAATAAGGGAACCAACATTTCTTGAGCATCAGTTGTG
This sequence comes from Vicugna pacos, assembly GCF_048564905.1. Lineage (NCBI taxonomy): Eukaryota > Metazoa > Chordata > Mammalia > Artiodactyla > Camelidae > Vicugna > Vicugna pacos. The sequence continues at coordinate 3,820,292 of NC_132998.1, forward strand.
CATAAAGCTTTGGTTGGGGTTATTAAAGCACAGTCCTTGTTCTGAGGAGTTCACTTTTGTGTAAAGCAACTGTGCATGTATAAAAACAAAAAAAAAGAAGCAATTTTGTTTCCACAGTAGGAAAAAACTCTAACTAGTCATTTAACTCCAGATTATTTCACTGACAGGAAAACTCTGAGTAAGTGGTTTAATTGGGTCACAAAAACGACAGCAACAGGACGAGGAGAACCAGCAGCCCAGCATGTTTGACCTCCGGTCCAGCCATTTCTCCGTATGCCTCCCTCTGCCAGTGAAATGGCACAGACAGTGAAGTTGTGGTTCAGAAGAGAGGGAAAGTTCTGTGCACTGGAATAATTGACTCAATTTATATTTAAGATCTTATTTCAGAAGAGGGGTTTTTGTTTTTTTTTTTGTTTTTTTTGGCCATCAGCCAGTTTATTAGACGAAACTGAAAATGCAAGCATCTGTTTCATAATTGTGCAGATGCTGTTGATTTTGCTGCACTGCTGTGTCCATACAGTTGACATCCAGTATCATTCATGACATGTGTAATGACCTAAGAACTATGTATTATTTACACAAATCGTAAAAATAGAGGCATTAGACAGAAGTGATGGCAGTTGAACATGACAACTTTGGAGATACTTGTTTGTCAAGATTCCACCATAATAGTTCAGAGTTCTTGTGGCTTCTCTGTTAAATAATGGCTTGGACAGCTCAACAGCAGAACTTCATTCCATTCAGCTAAAAATTTTCTTCCTAAACCATCTGGGCTGGCAGGTGTTCATCATCAGATCGGGGTTGCTATGAGACTGGAACTTGCTGATGCTAATGAGGTATAGAGACAGAAACCTAAATTCTGCTCATTGGAGACAACTTTATATTTGCCTCTACTGGAAGTACGAGCAACGCCTTACGACTTTCCAAACTGCAAAATCTGTAATTGAAATTTCCCAAGGAGAACATGCTAGTGATCCAAAATGATAGAGTAAATTGATGGCAATGTGTGTTTGTTTTCATTTTAAACATGGTATGAATCTTAACGCTTTTCCTCTTTCTTGGTGGAGAGCAAGCCCCTAGTCTGTGTATAATTTTAGGGTGGGTGGGCAGGAGAAGGAGAGAAGCATCTTTTCTCTCACTTCAGAGATGTACTCCTATCCTGATAGAAAGGAGAGTCAAATCATTTACATATGATTGTCCTAATGAGATTTAAAGTGTGCAGAAAACATGCAACAGTTACAGGAAAAATGTAATCAACCTGTGGTTTCTCTAGTTTGAGGTCAGCTAGCATCACATCACGTTCACCCCAATGTTTGCAAAAAGACAACCTACACGCAGGCAGGGTTATAGAAAATGTAGAACTGATATTCAAAGTGACCCTGAAAACCTAGAGAAATTGCTTTACCGTAACATGATAATGAACAAAGGAAGCTCAAATTGTATATTTCGAGGCCAGGATTACTCTTTAGATCTAAGGGAGCAGACATGTTACTGAGGAGAAAGGTACCTGGAGCCATGCTGGATATTCTGATGAACATGGACAGATAAACAATGTTGACACATCAAATGCGTTAGTAAAAGTGATATTCCATGTTTTTATTTTCTCAACATTTTGTTACTATGTTGGGTACAATTTGTGTCATTGTGTAAAATACTATAGGAGAAGGGCACCCAATGTGTTGATGCAAATGGCAGTTTTCAAACTGTCTATTGTTGTGCCCAGTTTTTTCAGAGTGACTTGGGGATTGCTGAGGCAGGTGGCCAGGCAGGAAGGAGGGAAAAGTGAATTTTCTTCAGCTGTAATAAAAGCTCAACTTGCATCAGTTTTGTGTATCGAAATTGTGTGTCATGTTTTGCCTGAAAGGGGAAAAGGAAGGGCTTGATAGCTAAAAAGGAGAAAAAGAATTTTGAAAGCCACCGAATGACAGTATCAAAAGTAGGAAAGAAAGAAAGATTTGCTTAAAATAAATTCTGATCAAAGCTAATGCTAAAAGACAAAATGGCATAGATACTGCTATGAACAGAAATAAAATGCTGTGTTGTACTATATGAAAAATGCCTACCATTAAAGAAAAAGCTGCTAGGTGTGTGTGTCTGTGTGTATTTGCATTTGGTAGAACTAAGCTGAGCACACAAGAAATGCCTTCTGGGTTGACAATGACAGAAAGACTCAGTGACGCTAAAGGACTGGAAGTAAATATTGTGTCATAAATTACTTGGTAAATCATTGTATACATTTCTGTTTGATAGTGATAATATTATAATAAGGTTATTTTGTATAATCAGTGTGCCATAGAATATTTGCATTCATTACCTCAATTACTCTTCACAAAGGTCCTATAACTTAAGTGTTTAATCCCCATTTCAGAGATGTGGAGAGCAAGGCCTGTAGTAATTCAGTAATTATCTTCAGGCTGCAAAATCATCCACTGACAGAGATCTATAAAACTTCACATTTTGCAGGTTTCCATTGCACAACCTGCCCTTCCATAAGCTGAAAAGTTTATAAATGTCATGTAGGATGGTTTTAGAAATCAAATGTGTACATAAAAAAAAAACGGTGTTTCTTTTGTATGTTTTGTCTGTAAAGATGCATAATCCAATCACCATCTTAACAGGCGTGGTGTGACCCAAGGAAATACTATTTTTCAATAGTTAATTTAAACCCTCATCTACAAGTGAGAATCTTTTTCATTCATTTTGAAGTTTCATCTAGAGATTTGAATTTCTGAAGCAGCAAAAGTGTTATTAGAATAATTCCAAACTGAGTATTGAAATTCTGGTACAATTCTGCTCTTCCACTGATATTTGAAAGTATATGTTGAAACAAATTGTTTCTGTGAGTTCTTTAATAATGATAAAGTAGATTGATCTCTATGGGGTCAACCTCGTAAAAACATGTAAGGAATTTATTTTTCCTTAGAAAGAAAATCTGCTTCCACGGGAAAAAAAAATCAAGGACACGTGTTACATTCAATTGGAAAACTGCTGGATACCTGGCTTGTGTCAAGAACGTCCGGTTCTCCTAGGCAACCGAGAAGAACCTGCTGATTCCGTGTGAGTTCTTAACCTTGCTAGAGTTTCTTTATTGATCATCCGGTATATGGGGATGCTAAGTTGGTTATAAAATACAGTAAGCCGTTCACATGTTTTCCTCTGTAAAGTAAAATTAATAGCCAGAATTCATGAATGAACATCTAGGTAGAATGTTGACACTCTGCTACCAGTTTCAATCCCTGTTCAATCCTAGAGTCAATTTGCAAGAAGATTGATTTGAAAGGGCTGCAAATGTAAGTATGTAAGTATAACGCACTTCCTCCTTCTGAATTAGCAACTTAAGATGTGTATGTTTCTCCATTCATTCACAAAGAACAGACGAATATCTACATGGTGTTGAACTGTCATTGGTTTCAGCTACCTTCTACGGTGTATGCCTGACATTTACAGCCATTCTGGGTTGAAAAGAGGCCCTCAGACTCCTTTTCCAGTTACATCACCTGCGCTACGTAGGTACGCGTGCCTGGCTGATGTGGCTCTGTGGCTGCGGGTTAGGCGCAGTTCCCAAAGGTGTATCCCTGACATGCCGTATGGTTGTGTCACCTGTTCCGAGTAGTGCTGGTCTGGAATATTCCGCCTTATCCATACTGTTGGTTCCACCTTTCAGCCTCATATCCCTTGATCTTTTAGACAGTTTGATATTTTTAGAGGATGTCTGGAAATCCCCCCAAACAGAAGAAATGACTCTCACCCTACGTACCTCTTTACGGCAGATCTTTGTCGGTATTAGGAGAACTACATGTCTAGGTTGTCAAGGTTGAAATCAGCAGCGTAACCGTGCCTTTCATAGTTTAGGTTATCCTTGGAACTAAAACTGACTATTACAGAGATGGGAAATCTCACAGTCATAAAAAGCTTAGAACTTACTTACTTGGTTGAGATTCTATATTTTGTTTATTTCTCAAAGCAATAAACAAACTAACAAACCCAAAGTAAACAGTTTGGGTAAAAAAGTTAAACAAACAATAGTAATAAAATAAACCTCTCTTTTTTCAGAAAACAAAAAAGAACATCTTTTTAACAATACTGAATGTTTACTGAGAAATATGCTCAGATCATTATTGGATTTGCTTGTTGCTTTAGATAAAGACACAGATTTTTCATTTATTTAATGTAGTTTAAATTTCCAGATACCACTTGCACGCTCTCACTTCCAGAAGAAGCCTACGCATACTGGGACACCTCTGTCGTTAAACCCACCCCTCGTACTTCAAAACAGATTTTTAGCAGGAAGCTGTCTGCTGCCCCAGGTTCCCAACTATGATTCATTTTGCTTTAATAATCTGGAAAGACTGTGCCACAGAGCTAATTAGGCAACTGGCTATCATTAGTGTGGTACAGTCTCTCGCCAGTTTGAGTTTTAAAAATGAAATCAGTGTGATGATTCCAGCTCACTTTCTAGCAGACATTTTGCATTTTTAAGCCATGTTTGGCCCACCTTAGTAATTAAAGTATTCTCCAAATATACCGTATTTAATCCAGTTTCTCCAAGAGAAGATATAACAAAGATTGGAAAGCCAACCAAATCCAAATCATGACATGGATAACTAACTAAAGTATGTTGGAAGCCATCTGGTGTTTGGTGTTTTAATCAGAAACGTCGCACATCAGACCCTAATGCTTGATGAATTTTAAATGTATTCTCTGGGATCACCCATTTAGTCATTAGTAGCAACTGCTGTGTTTATTAAGGAAGATCCACAAAGACCAGGGGACTATGACTGAAGATAAAACAAAACTAAAATATATTGCATAAAATGAGATTTTCCCTTTAGAGTTGATACAACGAAATAATAATATACACTCCTGCACACATAGATGAAAAAATTAATAATAATGTGATAGATAACCTGAGGGAAAGACTAACTAAAAAACTTGAGCTGACTAGAGAATGCTTTTTCCACATCATCATTCTCAACATGGTGCTTTCCAGCTTAAAGCTTTCACTTATTCATAATTTCCTTTTTCTTAACAGTTCCAGATAATAAATGCCTTTGTGAGCAATCTGTAGCCGTAAAGAACGCTTAAACAAGTGGACATAGCTGGGCATGTTCCAGTAAACTGATTTTATTAATTTGATGTTGCCTTTCTTAGTCCTCTCTCTATCCTCCTCTAGTAGAATGAACTCCTTATTTTTTCATTTTCAGTCAGAAACATTTTCTCCATGTTTGCAATATTCCAGTGAACAAAATAGAGATCCCTGCTATTTGGAGCTTCCATTCTGGGGGAAGAATACAAACAATAAAACATTATCATTTGTTAAACCATGTAAATAGAGCGATGTCACATGTTAGATGGTGAACATTATTATGGGAAAGTAAGGGGGAAAAATAGAGCTTTAGAGAGGAAATAGGGAATGTGTGTAGAAAAGGGGCAGTTTGCCACATTAAATTGAGTTCTCAATGTAAGCCTCAGTGAGAAAGTGGGATTTGAGAAAATATTTGAAAAAAGAAAGAGAGAAAGCTGAGCAGATATCCTTTCTTACAGAGACAGCTATTAGGGCAAACACCAGAAGACAGGACAAGGCTCCTGTGGAGCTCGTAGATCAATGCAAGGACTGTGGCTTTTACTCTGAATGAATGTGGAAGCCATCAATGAGCACAGGAGTGACATGACCTGGCTTCTGTTTTAGGATTATTTTGACTGCCAAGAACGGATTGCAGCGGGGCAAAGGCAAAAGGGAGATGCAGTGATGTTAGTGACCAAGATCCTGCATTAATGCAGGCAAAGGATAACTGGATCTGACCAAGGAAGCAGCAGTGGAAGTGTTGAGAGGCATCCAGATTCTGGACTTTAAAATTCTCCCTTTGAACCCTCCTACACTGTTGGTGGGAATGTGAAATTGGTGCAGCCACTATGGAAAACAGTACGGAAGTTCCTTAAAAAAAACAAAAAAGAGCTACCATATGATCCAGCAATCCTTCTCCTAGGCATATATCCATATCTGAAAAAGACGAAAGCTCTGATTTGAAAAGATACGTGCACCCCAGTGTTCCTAGCAGCACTATTTACAATAGCCAAGACATGGAAACAGCCCAAATGCCCATCAAAAGATGACTGGTTTAGGAAAATGTGGCACATATATACAGTGGAATATTACTCAGCCATAAAAAAGAATGGAATATTGTCATTTGCAGCAACACAGATGGACCTAGAGATTATCATACTAAGTGAATTAAGTTAGAGAAAGACAAATATCATATAGTATACTTTAATGTGGAATCTAAAAAAATGACATAAATGAACTTATTTACAAAACAGAAAGAGACATAGAAAACAAACTATGGTTACCAAAGGGGAATGGGAGGGGGAGAGAGATAAATTAGAAGTCTGGGATTAACAGATACAAACTACTATACATAAAATAGATAAGCAACAAGGATTTACTATATAATACAGGGAACTATATTCAATATCTTGTAATAATCTATAATGGAAAAGAATATGGGAAGAACATATATATGTATACATATAACTGAATCACTATGCTGTACGCCAGAAACCAACATGACATTGTAAGTCAACTGTACTTCCAATTTAAAAAAATAACAAGGATATAAAACAAATGCAATGACAAATTGTCACAAGAAATAAATCACAATCTGGCTAAATAGCACATAATGAAAAAATGTGGTTTTTATTTGTTTACTGTTGTTTCTTTCTTCATTTTGATGACTCTACCTGTGTTCCTGTCTCTCCCTTTTCTCTCGTAATTCATCACTTTAGTTCATTCCAGCTATCTGTCTTGCTCATTCCTATATTCCAGCATTCTTTCCTCATTCTCTCATCAACTTGAAAATGAATGGGATAACAGAAGTTGCCCCGGTCCTGGCTCAGACCACTGTGGGTAATTCTGCTGCTTGAGTTGTACCATGTCCTAAAATCAGTGAGTGCTCTTGATGTTAGGGGGGAAAATCATTTTTTCCCTCTTCAATGTATCTACTCATTAAAAATAAAAAGATGTTATTTAAAGAAGACGTGGAATCTCCCCTAGAAGCTTCCGTTATCTATTGTATTATGAGCCCCATGGTTCGCACTTGGTAGATGGTGTTGCAAAAATCATTTCCATCAAATTTTTTTAGACATGCTAAATGCTTTGTCCATCTCATCCCCCCAAAAGACTGAATCTATAGGAAAACTAAGTAGGATCTAAAAATATTTTTTTCCAGATGATTATCTAAAATCATAAATTTCCTAATACCCAAAGACTTGCCAAGGATGAATCCCTGACGGGCCTGTTCACATCAGGATCTTTGCTGCCTCGTGTTCCACCCTCAACTTACTGATGGATTTGTGAGGGAAAGTTTGGAACATTTTTGGTTGTGAATTGTTTTCATAGAACAATTGCATTCATTTCAAAAGCATTTAATACCCATTCTTCCATTATAAGAGGACAATCCCAAAATAAATTGGATTGCCAGGATGAAAGAAAAGCAATTGAATTGTAGTTATTTTTAAAGGGCATTTGAAGAAACACGATACCCAATTCTTCCACGTAGAGATGAACAAATTTCTATAAGGGCTGATTAGCCCGTCTGAGGGTTTACATCACTGGGTTGAGGGGCAAACTGCTCATTCTGTTGGATTTCAGCAGGGTGGCTATAAACCTGGGTGTCCTTTCTCCTTGTAAGCCATGAATTCCTGGGAGGGCGTGTGACTCTCTGGCTCGGTCTGAATTGAAAGAAATTGGAAAACTCGAGTTATAATGATTCTGCAGGAACATGGTCCAGCTCCTTTTATAAACTGTTCGGTTTCAGGTTTCTAACCGCAGTAAGTGCATTTGCTGCAGCCAGGATCTCCGTGGCTGTTGCAGGAGGGTAGTTCTCTGGGGTAGCTGTATACATTCCCTTCTACGAAAACATGGAGAAAACCTAGGTGCAAATACTTTCCTTAGTATATTGCTAGTTGGAAACAAAAGAGAATATCAGTCTCATTTGTCATCCAGTTTCTTTGATGCAAAATCATTTTATTCATTCATTCATTCATTCTTTTTTTTTTTTTTTTACTTGCAACATGACCCAGCAGAGTCTCTTAGACAAAGAATCAAATATCTTAGTGAGGCCTTAGCTTTGCTATTAACAGGTTTTGTTGCTTTAGATAAAGTCCCTTTACCTCTGTGTTCCAGTTTCTTCATTTATAAGGCTGTAATCAACACTAACCTTGTCTACTGAGAAGTAATATGTTAACCAAATATTTGTGTGAAAGGTCTTTGAGAAGATACAGGAAACTAAAATATCCCACTTCCCAAACTGTGTTCATATACATTTTATCTTTCAACCACTGCCTTGAGCACCACCCACTTTATGTATCAGTGAGAAATGCTTTTGACTCTTAAGTATTACTATCCAAATAACAGCTATTTAAACCAGAGGGGCATTTATTATTCACTTAAAATGAGGTCTGGAGGCAGGAAACCACTCAGTGGGTTCAACAATGGTCACTGCCTTTCCACTTGGAATTATTCTTAGGGTGTATGCTTTTTCACCCATGTGCATGTTATCACCTCCCCTTTCCCAGAAATAGATGTCTGGCTAAGCTCCAGACATTATGATATACACGTGTAAGGCTGGGGAGCACTGACTAGGGGAAGAGAGCCAACTCCCTTGTTCCTCATCCGTTCATCTAGAAATGATCTTTTTTGCAGAAATTTCCCCCGTTAGGTTTCCCCTGACACCTCAGCATCCCGAGCTACATTACATGGACACCTGTGCAGTGAAAGAGACCTCCTTTACAGCACAAAAGAAGGGAAGCCTGCAAGGGATAAAAGGCTGAGGAATGGCTTTGGGGTAACCAACCAACAATGTCGCTGCACTGTAACCAAAGGAAGTTCAATACATCATCTTGAGAACATAACCTCCTCAGCCTGCGTTTGCTGCCATTCACTCACATCCGTACAGGAGTCTGTTTTTTTTTTGTTTGTTTGTTTGTTTTAACAACTATGGCAAGGTGACCTTAGCAGTCCAGGTCCTCTGTCCAAATTTCATTTGGGACATGAAGGTTATTAGTTGGTTTTTAGATGTGCCCCTAGTTTTAGTCATTGTTCCCCCCATAAGTAAACACCATTCTATTCAGGTCAAAGCATCAGTCCCACCTGTTAAGTAATCAATTTGTGGCAATAAAATCGTTGACCCTCTTTTTAAGATGAGGCCACTAGTCTGGTCTCTGTATTTCTTTGGAGTAATTTTATTGTTAGAGCCTCATTAGCCAGCCTACTTTCAGGAGACCAGTCAGAGAGTGAGAGGTAACATTGTAAACTCGTCTCCTGTCTCCATTTGTCTATAAAGATAAACGTAAAGATGACTCCTTACTTATTCTTATCTGAAGGAATATCTGAATCAAGGTGAGTTTCTTTCCCTGCTCTCAAAGCAAAGCAAGTGGTGATAATTCCCTCCCTACCACACACTTCTTTAAAATAATGTCATTCCCATTTCATCTGGGCATCCTATTACCCAGATATTCCCAGGAAGTCATTGTCTTCTTGCATTATTGACACCACTTAGAGTAAAAGAAAACTCAGTTCTGATCAGTCACTGAAACCAAAGAGGCTCCTTCCTCTCCTCATCTTGCCCTTCAGAATATGATAGGAGATGGAATGACTCCATCCATGTGCACCTGGCTGTGGAATTTTTCGTCTCAGAAGGAGTTCTAACAGCGGGGTTGAGGAAGCTGGTACGGTAACCACAAGGAATGATAATCAGATTCTTCAACCCCCATAGAAACCCATGGTGCACTTGATTAACCTTGAGAGGCTCTAGGAAATGTTTCTAGAATAATTAAACAAAACATACTGGCCAGGCTTAGCCTTGCATATGGAATCCGAGGAGCTCATCTTAAGCCAGGTAGGAAACATCTGGGGGAAAAAAAAAAAAGCAAGAAAGCTGTTTTCCATTTTTTTTAACAAAACAACTCATTATTTCCCTCATAACAGAGTTAAATTCAAATTCTCAGGGATGATGGGAAGCAGAGTCTCTACATATGTCTCAGGAAAACCCTCACCAGTCCTATTTTAAGAGGAACATCAGGCAGACCTGGATTCTGCCCAGAAACCCCTTTGCCTTCTTGCTGGCATCATCCCAGCCCAACTCACTGGTGGCAAGAGCAGGTCTACCTCCCTGACTCTTTCGCTCCTAACACTATTTCTTCCTCATAGTGGAAGTTCAACAAATAATAGTTTAACAAAATATGAATGTATAATACTTAAAAAGAAATGTTTTATTGAACAACTACATGAACGAGAGTAGCAGTTTGACCATGCAGTGGGAAACGTGCAGAGCAAATGGGGACAAGCAAAATAACTTCAGATGACAAAGACAGCTCATGTGGAAGGACAAGTTCAACTTCCAAGCCTATCAGGCAGCAGGACGCCAAAGAAAGGTGACTTACGTTGAAAGCAGAGAAAGCCTGACAGTAAAAGGTGAAGGAAGATGACAGGTGCTTCCAATGACATTAGAGTTGAAAGAGTTTCCTGAGGCATAGAGAGTCTGTGTCTAAAATAAATGTGATGCTTGATGGGTTTGATATTCACTGGAAACCTCTGGGAAAACATTTCAAGTAGTTTTCTTTGCAAATCTTTTTCTCGGTAAAGTATAGAGTGGGAATGTGTCACCTAAAACCCGAGCAACTTGCTTCCCTTGGCAGCAAAGTCATCTCTATTCATAGAATGGGCATGTTCCTGAGCCTTAGCAATTTATGTTTCTTTTATTGTCAGAACACATATCAGCCCAGCAAGTCTCAGTTCATGTGCTTGACATATTTCAGTGTTATATTGCAAAATAAAACATCCTTTTTCTTCATGTGCACTGGGTTTTCAGGTGGGAGTTCTCACATTACAAACCCATTGGTCACCTACAGCTCCTCCACCCATTGACCCAAGCCTCCGTTTATGCACTACGCATTTGACAACAGCATCGTTACAGTCCCCTCCGGGTAGGAATAAGCCCTTGCTAAAGAATCCACAGAGCAGAAATAACTAGGCACTGATACACACAGGTTTGAATATTTTCTGTCATTATGTCCATTTCCTAGGGTAATCTATGGGAAATTCCAGACGGGTTGTTACCCGTTTCCTTAATAAAAATATTACTACTCACATCATATGTACCTCACCAAAATGAAAATATTTCAAACGAAAACATTCTTACTAACAATGTAGTGAAATATATGTTGTTGCAAACTCATGTCACAATTTTTCAAGTGAAATAACAGAAAAAGAAATAAATAAGAAACCAAAACTTTTAAATCTAGTTCCAGATACATTTTTTTTACTTTTAAATATGAAATTTAAAAACCATTGCCAACTTTATGCACATTTTAGAAGATTTCTCTCAGCTGTATCAAGTAAGTTCCTATACATTATTTCAGATGAGACATAATATTTTTCCTACTTTTTTTAGATTTCTGTTTAATTGTTAGAATATTGTGACATCCTGATAGTCTAAAAATATTAAAATGTAATTACTTTTTTTTTTAATTTTTGTAAACACAAAGACTTTTACTTGAGCTTCAGTTTCTTCAAGGGCACATGAGGTATTTTAAATAGAGGATACTTAAGGTCTTCCCCTGTTCTAAGAATCAATGACTGATTAACATTACAAGGGAAGAAAGATGAGATTTTTCTGCAAAGCCTCATTCTTCTTATTTCTGAGCATCACCTTTCTAACTGTGCTAGCTAGTTTCCAAAGATGCCTACGCCCACAACCTACACTCTCCCGTGACCTTCTCTTAATCAGTGGAATGTGGTAGGAGTGATAATGTGTGACTCCCATTGCTAAATCACAAGAAACCAAGGCTTCGACCTGGGCATCCTGGCACACTTGCTCTGGGGAAGCCAGCAGCCACGTACATAATTCAGCTCTAGTGATGTTATCATGCTGTAAGGAGGTCCAAGCTTGCCATGTTGAAAGGCTACACAGGAATCAAAAGACATCCAGTCGGTTCCCACGTTGGTTGAGCACTAGCCTTATGAGTGAAAGAGCCATGGTGGATATTCACCCCATTGGGCCTTCCAGATGATTCTTGCTGCAGCTGCAGTCTTTCTGCAACTACATGAGAGATATGAACCCAGTCAATCCACTCTGAGAGATAATACATTGTTGTAAGTGACCAAGATTTGGGGGACGATTTGTTACACAGCAATAGGTAAACAAATACCAACTACATTTTTAATCTACAGTCTTCATCAAAGCCCTAATCTATCACATTGATGCAGTTTTCCTCTCATATGTTGATCTTTATCCTTTTATTTTTTTCCCCAAAATGATAAGCCTCACATTTTGAAAGACATAAGTAGCCTGTTTGATAGTATATATCCTGTACAAAGACATTAGGAAGCCTGGCTTTTTAATCCTCATTTTACATAATAGTTGAGTTTCCCACAACTTTAAGCAAGTCATTGGCTGCTTTTTTCTGGATCTCATTGTATACAGTTCATGTAATTATAACAGAATTGATTGCACTGAGTACATAATAACGCCAAGAAACAACTACAAAACTGGGAACTGAAAAACTGTAAATTCTACTATGAAAGACAGTTTTCTATAACAGAAAATTTTAAGTTCTCTGCTCCATCCCAGAATTTTTTATGATCTGCTTGATACCCCTAAGGCTCATATTTATATCAGCCATCTCTTCATTTAAAAAAAAATGGTAAGAAAAAAATGACCTTATGTTTATCTCAAATGTTAATGTCACATTTAATTACATAGATAAGAAGTTGTATCTGATTCTATGCTTAATATTAAAAATTCTTATCTAAGTAATGGTGATAAGAGAAAATAATGTGTTTTTCTAGTTACTGTACTGTGCACATTTAATTAAGATCATCTTTTCTAAGTCCTGTCCTCTCCTCACCCTACACCCTTTGGGAAACACAGGAAAGGTCTGAAGTCTATGGAGGGTGGTCAGTTCAATATTTAGAGAGAAGGAAGAATTGCAATAGTTGCAAACAAGTGAGCAAAACTAGCGCCCAAAAAAGGGGACAGAGCAGGTTGCTGGAGCTAAAGAAAATGTTTGGAGTTTCCCTCTGAGTCTGGGTGCCTGGATTTTTAAGACTTCCCTTCTTTGGTCATCAATTTCTTCAAGAAATAATAAAAACATCTAGACCCCCCCAAATATAAACTATTTTGTTAGTAGGATGCAAGCGTGAGTTTGAATTTTGAGTAGCACTATTGATTGAATAGGATGACGTGATGGTGAAGTGGACCAGCCGATCACATTTGTGATGGCTTATGAAATCCAGAGGCGTGACCTCTAACCTCACCGAAGGAGACGGGCTGAGGTTCATTTTAGGCATAGCCCATCTGTGCCACACAGGATCTCCAAGAATGCTGACCGCTGCTAAAAACAGTGTTTTCTCAATTCAGACTAGAGGAGCACGTTGATACCAACTGCAGAGACACCTCCCTTCCCTTTTCCTCCCCATTCGCCCGCCCAGGGAGGGCTGTAAGCTGTGCCCTCCCTGCCTCCCGCTCCAGGGCTGAGACGGCGCAGCGGTATGTGTGCAAGCCTGTTCTTAAAAGAGTGGTCCTTGACACCGGTCACCACCAAAAATGAAGTAACCCAAAACATTTCTTCCTGGGCAGCTACGTGACTTCCTTACCATCCTCAGAGCGTAAGAGCGCGGGGAACTAGTCCCCGGCGGGGGTGGGATCCAGCCCCGCGCGGAGCTTGCATGCGAGGCCCACTGGGCTCCGGTGGCGGAAGAAACCTGCGAAATTCTCACCCCGCTGTCCCACCCTAGTCGGGAACTACTGGGTACTTGAAGAAGAGGTTACAGAATGTAGGTTAAACAGCCAAATTATCATTGAAAAAGAAATGTATGTGGAAGAAGAGATTTATTACCAAGTTTACATAAATATTGAGTTGATTTTTGACATGTAGGGAAAAACCGAAGCCAGTGGTTTTTAGTGATCAAAACCAGATTATAAAACTGCACACAACAGTTTTCCTCATGACTTTTTTTGGAAGGAAGGAGGGAAGGGTTTGCCTGACATATATGTCTGGTGATACATACATTTAAATCTATTTGCCAGTGTTTCTATTTTTAACCTATCCATGTAGGTTAAAGCTGTATATTTTCTCAGTCTTTAATGGTTGTTAAATGAGTCTGTTCTCAAACACCAACGATAATAATTTTAGAGTCCAAGACAAAAGTGTTCCTGTCAGTTCCTCTCTGAATATTAATGTACTAAGCTTATTGCTAGATTACATGATTAAAATAACAGATTTTAATAACTTTCAAAAGCATAAAGCATAAAAGTTATGTTCATATATCTGCTGGTATAAATTTTGCTTATTCAACACTAGGGGTTGTTTCTGTATTCACAGCTAGAGAAAAATAAGCAAAAGTTTTCTTCCAAACTAGCATTACTTGTTTGCAAAATACCTGAAGACAAAATAGAAGATACATATTTTTATAATATTTTACAACGAGGTTACTTCATAATATTTGAGTAGAATGGTGTTTCCCAAACTGTCTTTGTGTACTTGTACTTTTACTTAGAAAAATTTTTTAAAAATTCAGCAAACACTTGCTTGAAAGACTTGAGAAACATCAGATTTTTATTGGCTCTCAGAGCCTTTAAAATACTAGTATGAATTGGGAATCTCCAAAAAAAGGCATGTAGTATAGAGTTCGCTAAATATATTTGAGCACAAAACCTTTCGGCACATGTGCATGTGTGTGTGTATTGAACATTTCTTAACCCATAAAAGAAGTAGTTCTCTGACCTCACAGCTTGGAGGAAAATACTGGTGCATAATATGATTTTTGGAACCATATCTCATCTCACAAGCACATGCAAACACACGTATATCCATAAAACTCCCCTAATATCAAAGCAACTGCATATATAAAAGCAGAATAGAATTCATAAAAATGATTAGAATATCTGGTTTTAAAATGATAGTTTTAGAGACCCCTAAAAATAAACATTCTGATTCAGTAAGTCTTGGGAAGAGGTCAGAAACCTCTATTTTTAAGAAGCACTCTATGTAATTCTGATACAGAGCCCCGTGTGTCTTACTTAGAGAAACACTGACCAAACATTATACTTCTGATAAATTTATTTTTTTGTATATGTGTGTGTATCACAGCACAGTATTAAAAAGTGAACAAAGATGAAAATGTACTGTTAAATTTAGGCAAAGGAAGCGTTCTCCTCCTCGTTTATTTTCCCACTTCCCCTATGACGGTTGAGGAGTGGGAGATATCTCATTGGCTGGCATGTTCTATTGGTCATTGTTCCTGATTAAATATTGAGTGCATCTAGGTTTGGCCTTTTAACGTACCTAGAAAGCCTTTGCTCAAAAAGAGCAGCCCCAGGCAGGCATCTTGAAGTCTCTATTTGGCCCATTTTGCACAAATCCTCATTTCTGGAATTAGGTGGTGAGGATGAGAAGAGGGAGAGAAAAGTAAAGGATTAACCATTTGTGGGCCTTTGATGCCTCCTCAGTTTGTTCCTCCTCTCATTCCCTCCCCACCAAGTACCAGAGATGGCTGACATAAGAGAAATTTCCATCATGGTTGTGGAAATCAGATATCCACAGTGGGTTTGACACACTAGCAGGTTGGAGTTTATCAATGAACAGCAACAGAGGAAGGATGGCCCTCAGCATATGTGGAATGGTTCATCTTTCTGAGTTGAAGGGAAAGAAAATATAAATAAACTAATCACAGACCCAAAGGCTACAAGTATAACCAAAGACATACGCACACTGGATGGGAGAATCAGGTTGTCCCAGAAATTGTGGAGAGACATCAGAAGGCTGAGCTATTATTGAATGTTTAAGGTAACAGTGAACTGCTTTTCAGAGATCATAGTACATTGGAAGTTGCAGAAGGCAAACTAAAGGGAATAGAGGCAAATTATTATTTTTTTTAATTGAAGTGTAATTGACATTCAACATTATGTTAATTTCAGGCATACAATATAATGATCCAATATTTGTATATATTGAGAAATGATCACCATAAGTCTAGTAAAAATCTGTCACCATACATAGTGACAAAATTTTTTTCTTGTGATGAAGACCTCTGAGATTCACGGTCTTAGCAACTTCAAATATACAATATGCAATACTGTTCATTTTACAGCCCCATGATGTATTTATTTTATAACTGGAAATTTCTACCTTTGGACTCTCTTCACCCTGTTCATTCTAAGCCTATGGCAACCACAAATCTATTCCCTGTATCTGTGAGCATTTTGTTTCGTTGTTTGTATTTGTTTTTAAGATTCCACATATGAGTGAGATCTATGGTATTTGTCTTTATCTGAGTTATTGCATTTACCATAATGCTTTCCAGGTTCATCCATGTTGTCACAAATTCAAAGTTTCATTCTGTCTTATAGTTGAATAGTATTCCATTGTATACATATGTTGCATTTTCTTTATCCATTTATCCATCAATGGACACTTAGGTGGTTTCCATGAACTTAAGGGTGCATATATCTTTTCAAATTAGTGTTTTCATTTTCTTAGAATAAATACTTAGAAGTGGGATTGCTGGATCATAGGATAGTTCTAATTTTAATTTTTTGAGCATCTCCATACTGTTTTCCATAGTGGTTGGACCACTATGTAAGTTTTTAATATTTGTATTAATTTGATTTTATCCTAAAAGTAAATACCAGGCTCCTGGGACAGAGGTCAAAGTTATTATAATTTACAGCAACGGCTATGCCAGTTTCCCACCTCCAGTGCTCCACAGGTGAAACACTGAGAGCCAGGATCACACCTGCACAGGTGGAATCTGTTCTGCAGAACAAAACTCTTGAAATTAAATCTGGGAGTTTATTCAGGTACAAGCTGCCCTCTCTCTTTGAGAGAGAGGGAGTAAACCTTTGTTTCTCTAGTTCTTTGCATTCCACCAGAATATAATGACCAGTTGCCTAGCTCCAGGTTTCACTTCCCTTTGAAATATAAACACAAAGGGAGAGAACCTTCTTCCTCCAGGGATTTCTAGCCTGTCAATCACTCTTTAACTTCCAAGGCCTGTGCTTTAACCCAGGCGCTAGCAACATTGGTGCAGAAAGTCCTAACCACGTAGAAGCATTAAACCATTCACTCCCCAACTAGGATTATTTCTATTTGAAATGGTTATCCACTCACTTGACAATCTGAAATCCACTACGTTCATTTTACCGTCATTGTTCTCACCGGAACTGAGCCAATGACACCTTTCTTTCAGCATCCTTTAGATGATGCTCTGGGTAATCAGGACTGAGGAACTCCCTGCCCAAATGACCCCAAGCTCACCTTCAGGGGCTGGGTAGGATTTTTTCCCCTAGGATAAGTGACATAAATATCTAAACTTGGACTGTCTACATGCTTTCCTACAAGATTGCTCAGAATAAGGGTAGGAGGAGACAGGAAATAGTTTTAGAATGGAGAACAGGGCCCAAACACTGGCTCTCTTTGTGCCATAATGTTCCAGCACAGAATCCCCAGAAGTCCAAAAATTCTAACTTTGAGTCTGTTTCTGTAACTTATTGTGATGATATATTTATCAAGGTTAAATGATAGAACTTATTTTTTTATCAGTTTGTTAGCTTGATTGACAATTTTTAAATATCTAGGCTTATGGTACATAAGTGTCTATTTGAACTTTGATGAGAAACCTGCAGATGTTAAGCTCTGGCCCACATCCCCACTTCTTTTAAGCCTTGGGCTCAACCAACGCCTAGGTCCCTGGGGTAGTGGGGAGACTTGCCTTCCACTCCAAGAACTTGCCAAAGTTTTGTTTTGCATTTTTATTTCAAACAAGGACATTGTGGGCTTACTAAAATTTCAGATACTAGCTTTTAGGTAATAAATTATATTCAGATGAGTTTTAGACAATGACGACTCAAATCTGAAACATGGGCTGTAGAGGTCTGTGCACTTTATTATTTTCATAATTTATGATTCTGGCTGCACACCGCTTTCCTCCTGATTCTCACTGCACTGGACATTGCTGGGCATTGCTCAGCCCCTTAAACGCAGCAAGCTCTTCCCTGCTTCGGGGCCTTTGACAGTCCTGTTATTTCTGTGTGAATTGTTCCTCCTGTCCTTTGACTTAGCCTAGCTAAATCCACTCATACGCAAGGGCTTAGCTTAAATGCACTCTCCTCTTTTGAGATTAGGTTAAGGCTTCTCCTCATTTCCTTCTCCCTTGCCCCCTTATAGTCTCATTCAATTTAATCCCACAACTAACTACTGTCTGCTTGTTCCTCTACTAGAGTGAATCCCTGCCTGTTTGTGCATCAGGTTATTTCCAGTGTCTAGAACACTGCCTTCTGCGTAAAAAGCCTTCAGACTTGCTAGCTGCTCAGTGTTTTGCAAGTTTATATAATAATGAGTATATCCCTGTAGCCTAGTAATGTGTGAAAGGCTGGTGTGCAGAACGCTTTATCGTGAATTATACATTCCAACTTTGAAATGTCTCCTTAAGTAATTCCATGCAAGCAACAAGAGTTATTATTTAAGGGTTTTAAACTCTTGGAGCCCTGCAGCAAGTTTGTTCCTTCACTTAAAAACAATTTTGGCTTTCTCTTCCCAAACATTTCAGCACCATGTGCTAGTGCACTTAAAAAAAAAAGAAAGAAAGAAAGAAAGAAAAACAAAATTCCATTATTTAGGGATACACTGTGGGGCTGCAGACCGAATTTGCCCTTTCTATATTATTCTTTCACTGACTTTAGCTTGATTTATTGTAGCTCAGTCTAATCCTTTTCTTGTCAGTTCAATGATCCAGTTTTCATAATTTTCATACCAGGTTAAAATAAAATCATGTCTCCAAGGAGTCTAATGGGCGACTAACACATCATTGGTTAAACTCACTGTCATCAATAGCTCAGGCATGCTTGCCCCATCTTTGGGGAATAAATCCTGAGAATAGATGAATTTTTCTTTGAAAAGCATTAGCATCTTGGTTTTTCCATTTGTGTCATTAAAGAAAGGAAAAGACATAACTATACACTGAACTACATGTTGAAATGTGGGCATTAGCTATGTATACATGTATGTGTTACCATGTTTACTACCTGTAGCCCAGGGAGTTAAAAAGTATTCTGAGAAGCCCTCTGAGGTAGAAATAGAATGCACACAATATATATATATATATATATATATATATATATATTCATTCCATAGATATATACGGTTTTTGATCAGGCTCCTATAACAGAGTGCCATAGACTAGCTGATTTAAACAATGTTTATTTCTCACAGTTCTGGAAGCTGGAAGTCTGAGATCTGGGTGCCAGGGTGCTAGGTTTTTGGTGAGGGTCCTCCTCCTGATTCACAGATGTCTGCCTTCCTACTATGTCTTCACAAGGCAGAGAAAGGGAGATCATTGCTCGGTGTCTCTCCTTATAAGAACACTAAGCCCATTAATGGGGGCTCCAGCCTCATGATCTATTTACCTACTAAGAGCCTCGCCTCCAAATACAATCTCATTGTGGGTAAGGACTTTAACATGTGATTTTTGGGGGACACAAACATTCAGTCCATAGTGTGTGTATGTGTAAGTCAATTTCTGTAATCTCATCAACTAGGAACTATTATTATATGAGCAAACTAAGTGAAGAGGTGAAGTTCCTTGCTCAAGTTCACAAATTATTTTCAGCCAAGGAAAATTTTATCCCAACCATTACTAGTATTACCCCTACCGCTGGGCTCTCAAGCTCTTTGCATGACAGTCATTTGAAACAAGGTAGCCTTAAGCACGGATCTTTACCTTGCCACTGGCTAAGAAGGGAAGAGTGTTGTGAACAATTAGCAAAACCTCTGAGTTTGGGAGGGAGAGTGTTGATACATCAAATATGGTTGCACCTTTTAAAACTAAATTGTCCCCTTATCTTTGCATCTTCTTTATGCAACAAGAGCTCGAGTTCCCATTGAGACATGAAGAATAGGGAGAAAGTAGCTTAGTTGGGTTAGGGAGAAAGAGTTATTCTTTCAAAATATTGCTTAACATTTACTATATAGGCAATACTGGACTAGTTGTTTTCATAAATGTTGTTGCATTCATACTGAATAAGTGTTATTATTAATATTTTTAAATGAAAAAACAAACTGATGTTCAGATGGTGTAGGTGACTTCCAAGATCATACATCTAGAAAGTGGTACAGAAGGCATAAGGGTATAAATCCTCATACTCTAAAATCATTGTCCTTTTCATTACACAGTGGCTGTCTATGGTGGTTAACTATAAGTCTGAACACACAGGGAAATTTGAAAATTTTAATCAGGGGAATACAGTTACCAAAAAATATAAATTCAGTACAACTATTAGCCCCACAAAATATTTTCTAAAGAGTGTAACATTTTAATCCCTTAATGTCTCTAAGCCTGAATCTAAAATAGAAAACCCTTTAATTTATTCTTGGTCATTAAACACACACTAATTGTGAGCCTTGTATGTGACAGACATCCTGCAGGATTCTGGAGATTAATTCATTTTAAAGGCATTAGACACTTCCTGCTGTCAGAGTTTGTAGTCTATTAGTTAACTGTCACTCATTCAAAAAGATTTTGTACTCCTCCTATGTGTCCGACACAGTGTAGATAAAATGGCCAAAAATATAAATGTGATCCTTGTCCTCTGGATTATATTCTAATAGAGAAGACAAATTCTAAAATTAGTTAATAGATTGTAATTGCAATAAAATAACTCACGTGGGAATTTTTAAAGGATATATGCTAGATTCTGAGAAAGAGAATAATTAATCTCTAAGACTGTGATCAGGAACAGTTTCTGTAAAGAGAAAATCTGTTTTAATAACAGGTAAATGGAAAGAGCTAACTATGGAAAGAGCATTCCAGGAAGAGGGAGCACTTGTTGAGTGCCTCCTATGTGACAGGCTGAACTTGGCCTTGCCCCAGAGATGTCTGGCCTTGTCCCAGACTCTTAGAAGGCAACCTCCAAACTCTTGGAATCTCCCGAGTGATGGGTGTCTTTGCACTCGTGGTGGGCCCCTTGGATCACTCCTGATAACTTGTAGAAACTAGATGACATGTAGTGGGTCCCGTGGACCACGTCACATCAGCCTTGAGTCTGGAAAGGAGGAGCTGGAGAGTTAGTTCAATCATGTGGGAAATCAACCAAACATTCACGTCCACAAAATTAAAGCGCAGCAAAGTCTCTGAACACTTAAGCTGGGGGATGTCCCTGGTCGGCAGTCCTCTGTGTGTCTCATCACATGTCGGTGCTGAGAGGGTGACACATCCTGACAACAGTGGAAAATTCACCCAGAATCTGCCCTACGTGCTTCCTGTTTGCACTGCTTTTAATTTGTATCCCTTCCTGAAAGTAAACCTTAACTGTGAGTACAACAGCTTGCAGTGACTCCTGTGAGTCTTTCTACCAAATTTTCAAACCCGAGAGTGACTTTGGGAAACATCTGAAATTACAGTTGGTGTCAGAAGTGGGAGTGGTCTGGTGTGGACTCCTCCCTCTGACTTTGTAGTTGGAATCTCACCTCTTGTGGGTGTTATCAGAAGCTGGGGGCAGACTTGAAACTCTTGGTGACTGTGTCCTCAAACTTTTTAGTTTTGTGAGCTCTATGTATAGACACTATGGCAAAAGAGGAAAAAGGGGAACTTAGCTGCGGTTTCCAAATGTCTCTCAGTAGCAAAATGTTCACCAAGAAGCAGCAAAAAAACAAAAACAAAAAACAAGGAAGGCTTAAGGAGTGCTGTTCTGTTTTGTTTTGTTTTGTTTTTAACGACACCCGCTCTGACAACGTTTGTACACAGCTGAGCGTGATCACTTACAGCAGTTGTGACGAGTGTGGTAGCTTTTCCTTCTCCGGGTTTGATTCTTCAGGCGCCTCAATTTTTTTTTTTTTCATTTTTTAGCACGAACTTTTTCTTTCTGGGTAGAATAAGGTCAAAAGATTAGAGAGAAAGGGAAGGAGGAAATACAGACTCAGAAAAGAAAAAGAGATCTTGACTTTATGGCCTGTCTTCCTATGATCAAACCTTTCACATAGACCAGGAGGAGGGAAAATGAAGGGGACAGACACAGCCTGCCATTCACTGGTGTCTAATAAAAAGCCTATGATCAAATCACAGCCTTAGACAGTACAACTTGTACGAGCTTTTATTATCTATAATTCGCTGCAATATGCTTTGAATTAATAGTGGAATATATTAGTATAAAAGTTAACGTGCATCGACTCTCTAGGGTAATTGTTAACACCTGAAGTATCCTAATCAGGAGTCCACATAGCAAATGACATTAAATTAGCATTTGGAAAACTTAAAATCACCCTTCTATAGTCCATAAGTAACTATGGACAAATTTCAAATATTGATATTTAAACTTGTACTAGAAGATTTATTAATTAGCATAAGTAATTCTAGAAATAATTTTTAATAATTGAAATAATGTTAAAGATAAATGGGTAGAAATATTATACAGCTGAACCCTTTTTTTTACAAATGGGATATAATAATCTGAAGAACCCAGAAGCCTGTTATCTTCAGAGTAAATCTTTAAGTCTAGAAATATTTTCTAAAAGGGTATTCTGCTTCCAGAGTTTAGCAAATCCTGAAATCAGTTTATTATTGCCTTATTGCTTTATACTAAACTCTTTATACAAAATATATGACTGCCTAAAAAAAACAGAGAGTTGAGATGACACCAACTGAACGAAAGTTTATAAAGCTATAATGTAACTACACAGGTACATACATACATACACATCATATGTATGTACATGTTTGTATATGTAATTCATACATATATTTTAGAGTAAAAAAAGTTATGTATATAACTGGATTCAGTCTGAGAAAATTTGCTTGAAAACACCCAGGTAATACAATTCTGGGGAAGAAACCAAACGCTCCAGCCCTCTACATTTGTAAGAAGCAATTGCTGTTAATCAAAATAGCCTAAACAGCCAACCTGAATTAAGCTGTCTTGCAACAACGTGAAAGGGAAATTTTCACGATTTATCTCTAATTTGTTTGATCTTATTCATGAATTTCTACCAGTTCACTAACAAGAAATAAAACTGAAATTAAACACATGGTGTTGACTTTGCACCTTTATATCAAAGATCTGTTTACCAAATAATCACCGTGTTGATACGTGTCATTTGTTAGTAATTGCTTCTCAGGAGTTTGCCTATCTGCTTTGATAATTTAAACACATTTTTTTCTTATTTTGTTCATCTTGGCCTTTAGCAAACAAAATTATTTAATTAAAAAAATGCGAGCTCTAGAGTTAGTTTGAATTGTTCTGAACTTCGGCTCCACTTACCAAATGTTATAAAAATCTCCCTGAGCTTCAGTCTTTTCACCTGTAAAATGTTCAAAATAATCTTGCCCAATTCATGGAGCTGTTGAGAGGATTAAATGAGATAGTCCACATAAGATCAGAGCATGGATCCTAGAACATCATATGTACTCAATAGACATTAGTTATTGGGGGAAAGTGGGTCGTTATTTGGGAATAAGGATGCAAATTTAAAACAAAAAATGAAAGTGAAATTTTTAGACCAATTAGTTAATCTCTAATTAAAAACATACAAACAACCCGTCTAGGCAATTTGTCAACTTCATAACACTAGATAAAACGTTCTTTCCCCTAGATTTCCTATCCTTCCTTATGTTTCTTTCCAAGACGGTGGCTGAGTACATGGAGGGAGGGAAGATTCTTGAAAAAGGGAAGATGGGATCTAGAAACCTACAGAGTGTCTTATGGATCATTCAGGCCAGACTCTATTGGCAAACTTGAACCAAACTTCTCTTCTGAGATGCACACTTGTATACCAAACTTCATTCTTTGACATCTGCACTGGGATGTCTCATAAATGCTTTCAAGCAACATAGACCAAAGAGAATGTTTTTTTCCTTATATCTAAACCCACTCCTAATCCAGCCCTCCTCATCCACTTCTTCCTTGACACCCATTCATTGTTATGACCCCAAATCTGAGATTTGTATTCTGCTTCTTTTTTGTCACACTTCACACTGCTAAATCCAGTTGGCTTTTGTATAATATACCCCTGG
This sequence comes from Vicugna pacos, assembly GCF_048564905.1. Lineage (NCBI taxonomy): Eukaryota > Metazoa > Chordata > Mammalia > Artiodactyla > Camelidae > Vicugna > Vicugna pacos. The sequence goes on from NC_132998.1 coordinate 3,844,353, forward strand.
CCCATTCTTTTATTTCTATTTCTACTTCCACTACTGTATTCCAGCCCCCCATCTCTCAACCTCACCTTCTATAATAGCTTTATCACCATTTTGCGCACTTCCACTCTTACAACTCATAATGTTTTCCACACAGCATTTTGAGTGGTCTCTTAAAAGCTAAATCTTGTCACTACCGTGCTTAAAGCCCTTCAATGGCTTCCCATCACATTTAGATTATACTCACATTAGTTAATACAGCTTTTAAAATAGAATTTTATTTGGCTTCTGGCTACTTTCCCAACTCAGGTAGTATCACTCTTCTGTGGTCCTAACTCACTGACCTTCTTCTGATTCCTTGAGTACATTAAGGTGATTTTCATCCTAGACCTCTCAATTTGCTATCACTTTTCATTTGAAATTCACATGCCCTTGACACTCAAAATATCTGTCTTTTTCTTATTATGCAGATACCCAAAGAATCAGCTTAAATGTTACCTCCCCTCAGTACCTAATCTAAAAAAAACACATTGGACACTTTGTCAACTCACATATGAAGTTTTCTTATTATTTGTTAATTCATCCATCCCATTAATTTATTTTCTCTCTTCTCACCCCAGCTGTAATTTAAGCTACTTTAGAAAAGAAACATACAGCATATCTCTTGAAACAGTATATATATTTTTTGTCAGTTGAATTATGTAATTAAATAAATGATTGGATTTGTTTAAAAAAAAAATGAATTGACTGAATCAGTGCTGCACATACCTGGAGCAACATGCTCCCAGGACTGACAATCACTATGTCTAGTCTCCTCTGGCTAGTGGTGCTGGTGCTCATTCCTAGATTCAGTTTCCACCTGTGGTTGCCTTTAATTCCCAAATCCAGATCTTTGTGCAGTCTTATCAAGTTAGCTTTTAAGTCCCCGCAGAATCACACCTTAATACTCATATATATAGACAATTTCCATGAATGGTCCTCTACCATCAGCCCACTCTGTATTAGAAATGGGCTATATGAAGTTTTCTCCCAAGAGGTCTGCAACTTCTCATAAATAAGCTTGGAAAAGTGCGCCACTAGTAGCAGCATCCTGGGACACCCTCATATCTACCTGAATATTTCTGGGAAGTGTTGTCTTTATTCTTTCCTCCCAAATGGTCAGCCTCTAAAAAGGGAGGAGAGGAGGGGAGGAGGATAAAGGAGGACTCTAGTATCTTACCTGTTTCATCTCCTCAACTACTTCCCTGTTCCTTTCTTCCAAAAAGTCTCAGAATCAGAAGAATGGAATTTCTTCCAGTCATCAGAGAGGACACACTCTGTGTTACAGAAATCCCTGTATTCTATATGTGCCTGACTATATCCTTGTGGTATAATTTCACATGTTCCTCTGTCCCCACATATTTCTATTAACTGGTAGTTACATCTAGGGGCTTAATTTAATCCTGGTTTTGCTGCTTTCATTTTTATGAGGGTTGTTTTTTCTTGGTTTTTTTTTTTCCCCATCATGTCAGGAAGTACATAATGTGAGTTTTTTTTCCTTCTTTTGGTGATGTTAGCATGGTTCTGAGCATTTAGGCTAATAAGGGCTAAATTTTTAGCCCAAATCTTCCATTAAAAAGTTCTACATCAGTCTTTCTCCTCATGTTTTAGTATCCATTGACGATCATAAGCCATCTCCATTATTTCATTAGGTAAAAGTCTTATTTATTAAGTGCCAAAGGTCAGTCTACATTGACTTACTTGAAGGGAATTTTTAGGTGGGTTTTTAAGGACTGTGTATGCAGGCAAGCACTGCAGTGTTTAATTAATAGCCAACCTCCCAGCCCTCGCCTAATGGAATTTTATTCTTTGTTACTGTAATGGAGTTTGAGTTACTTTTTAATGACCTTACCCAATCGACTCTTCCCAATGGAGAGTACCAGTCCTTGCTGTACATTATTTCTTCTGCATGTATAATGCAATTTGTGTTTTGAAAGCATTTTATATTTTGCCTTTCATTATCTACCTATTACTTTGTAATTCTGCTTTCACACAGGCAAAGCATGCAGCCAGATAAATGAACAAATCAGAAAGTAGCCCACACTTCAGTTGAGGAAAACACAAAAATTCAAGTGAAAGCAAGCTTATTGAATAATTGCAACTAGTCATAATCTACAAAAAAATGAAATGTATCAATATGATGAAGGTGAAGTCGAGGATAGATAGGGTAGTCAGTCACAGACGCTTCCTCCTGAAGGGGGGGTACAGTTGAGCTGAAATCTAAATTGAGGAGTAGGCACACGAAGAGCATCAGAAGAGCTTCTCAGATAGAGACAAGAACCATTGCAAAGAACCTAAGAAAGAATGGGTTTAGCCAACTCTTGGAAACAACCCAAGGGTCCAAGTGTTCATATCTTGTAATAAACTATAATGGAAAATAATCTGAAAAAAAATCACTTTACTGTACACCCGAAACTAACACAATATTGTAATTCAATTTAAAAAAAAAAAGAATGATTTTTGTTTCTTTGAAAACATGGGAAAAGATCAGTGAGGCTATAGTATTCTTTGCTTTTGTTTTTTTATTTATTTATCTTTTTAATTATATATTTTTATTGAAGTATAATCAGTTTACAATGTTTTGTCAATTTCTGGTGTATAGGACAATGCTTCAGTCATATAGGAACAATACATATATTTGTTTTCATATTCTCTTTCACCATAAGTTTCTGCAGGATATTGAATCTAGTTCCCTGTGCTGTACAGTATGAACTGGTTGTTTATCTACTTTATATATAATAGTTATTATCTGCAAATCTCAAATTCCCAGGTATGGTATTCTTAATGAGAGTAGAATTGTATAAAATGTCATTAGTGGTCACATTATATAGGTCTTTCAGTGGAGGCCATGATAAAGAATTTGAACTTTATTTGAACCATCCAGAAAATTAATCGTGAGGTTTGACGATGGTGGACATGTGATCTTATTTACATTGTTAAAAGACCAGGAATGGTGATAGGTACAGAAAGGATCTGGGAGAACTGAAGGGCAAGAGGAGAATTAGAAGGACCAAAGGAGAAGATAATTGCATTCTTCCTGGGAAGAGATGGTGGGTTTCTGAGAGACTAGATGGAGCCAGTGCCGAGGAAGATACTACTTTAGAAAACGGTAATACCATTTTTGCTTGAAAACAGGACTGGAGAGTAAATAGAAGTGAAAGTCGTATTTGTTGTAACATTAATTTCAAAGGATGGCGTTAATATCCTGATAGAAAAGAAAGATTTATGTTTAGATAAATGTCACAACTCTCAGGTTAAACAACCCTAAATATACAATTTTAATGGTAAGATATTACATGCTTTTCCTGCAGGACTGCCTGGGGACTTTATTTTGCTTATGTGTGTTATGACTTTGAATGGGGTGGAGGTTGGTTATATTTTTTTTTCTAAACTTTCTAAAATTCTTTGATGATGAACACAATTTCAAAGACTCTACATTTTCAAGGATCACACTTTGGGAAATACTGAGATACGCTGTCTCTCAGGATTTCCTTTCCTCAAGATTATGTTAATGCAATTTGTTTAATAAGTGAATTAAATGTGGGTGTTGAAGGCAGAATGTAGTCAAGATTTGTGGATATGATCATTAAGAAAGAAGAAGTTATGACTCTTGTCCTCAAGGAACTTGAAATCCAGTTACTTCGGTCACTTCAAAATTATCCACCCCAAATCCCCCCAGGGCTACTTTTCATCCATCCCAGTGGCCTGGTGCTCTTACACTCTCTGAATAAAAAGTAGGCGGCAACTAATTATTTTAACAAAATTCCAAGGGCCTAGGGTACAAACCAAACTTCTCAAATAGCAACATTCCCAGACAGATCATGTCTGCTGCAGACATTCCTCACCAACAGCTTTACAGTTAAGGAAGTGACTTTATGAGACCTTTTCAAGCCTAAAGTGTGAGATGTGGGGAAAAATAAAGCTTAAGAAAATCAAAACTTCATTTTTACACACTGGCCTGTAGTCAGAAGACAGAGGCTTCAATCTCCAAGTCAGACTTAAAACCGGAATCTCTAATGTCACCTCCCCTTTTCAATGAGCAGAACTGAGGTAACAGACAGACAAACAGCTCCCATTTACTTAAACACTTTGATTCTTCTTGTCTCTGTGCTCAGCTCAGCATTCAGATGCCATGGGACACACCACCACTAACAAGTTCTTCTATCCTCGTCCATCTTCAAAGGACATACCTGTTTTTTCCTCTGAGAGAAAATTCACCGTGAATTTTCTGGAAAAAATGAATCACCGTGAAACATTCCAGAAATGGCAGGGAAACTGGAGTATTAGGACAGATTATAAACTTACAAAATCCGCCTGGAGCATGCCCTCTAGTTATAAACTGATGCTCAGGAGGGCTGCTGAGCAATAACAAGCTCTTGAGTGTTAATGGTTGCTGCAGCCGAATACACAGGGGGCCAGAGAAGGAGGTATACCCATGGGGGCGGAGGCATCCGTAGGATAATCCATTCAGCTATTCCAGACATCCTCCAAGTGTGATCCTGGACCAGGAGCATCAGCACCACCCAGGAGCATGTCAGAAGGGCCAATTCTCACTCCCAGCCACCACCCCACCACTGCAGACCGACTGAATGAGAGACTATGAGTGGAGCCCAGGGATCTGCACTCTCAAATCTGGGAATGACTGATCTGTCCAAATCATTGCAACAATTTACACGGTGATGTAGTCTCTTCTCAGGAAATCCGCCCATAAAAAATTCCTGTACCATTTCATACGCCTTGTGTGCATATGGCAAATAGCCTAATCCTGTGGAGAAAATGAAAGAACATTAACGAAAGGCAGCCAGAAAAAAGGCACTGGCCTCCGTTGTCAAGCTAACGTATAGATGCAAACAGTGATGTGCTGAGCAAAGGCCACTGATTAGCAGAGCTGGCCACCACTGCACACAGCTGCGGGTCAGAAGCATCATCTTCACTGGCAAAGAGCTACGCAAATAATTTCTTAATTAAAATGCCTGTTGTGTACCTAAACAAAATCAACCGCTAGTATTTAACTTCTCGTTATGAAAAGTCCTATCGACTATGAAATATGGAAAAATACAGCAAATCAAAATCTGAGCCATTTTTCAACAAAGAACTGTAATAAGACACCGTGGGAGGCTTGCCGGTGATAGAAGGGGTATTTCGTGAGGGCCTGCTGTGGAAGATTTATGTTTTAAAAATCCAAGTACATGAGTTAGGGCTTGTTTAGCTGCCATGGTAAATCCATTAGGAGTATGCTGAATAGCAGCCAGAGAGAGAGAATTGTGACAAAATAACCAACTCAAGCAAAACACATTTAGGTTTAGAACTCTGAAATGTTTACCCCACCCCCAAACATTCCCTGCCGTCAGCGATGGCTGCGGCTCCCAGCTCCATCATCAGGCGGTTCTGCTCCTGCTCAGCTCAACCCAGAAGAGGCCCCAGCCAAGCTTATCGGGTCCCATCAGCAGCTGCTTGCTTATCTGACCAGAACAGCTTCACGGGGCAAAGTTCCTCTCCCTGCGATAAGCAATCCCTCCCACTGTGGGAAACAAATTGGCTCCGGGAAAGTAGTGTGTGCAGAGCAAGATTATAAGGAAAATAGAGAGAGAAGCCGGAGTGGGTCACGGTAGGAAAAAAAGGATAAAGATGGAAGGAGAAATCATTAGGATGAGTAATTAGAGAGGTAAAGCAGACGGTGCAAAGGGGAAAACAAAATTACTATAACTCAAACTTGGAAAGATGAGACAGCATTTAAATATTTGCAAGCCAATTGTCTCTCCTGCAAACACCCAAAACAGAATGGAAAGTATCTACTCTGTATCCACACAGTAGCTCCCCGTGTAGGAAAATTTCCCCAGCTAATACAATACCAACGATCTCTTTGTATTGGTTTGGATCAGTCTTTTAAAATTTCTTTTAATAAAAGTGTAACAAATCAGACCTGGAATTAAGGATATTTTAGAGGTGTAGCCCAATTTGGAGAGTTAATAATTAAGCCATGTGTCATAGGAAAAATTCAGCTGTAACTGACACCTGATTTATTTCTCTAAAGTCGCTAGAGTTGAATGTGTTTATCTTCCAATATCTGTTTTTCAGTGAAGAATAAGGTGACCCATATAGCTGACTCTTATAGCTCTAGGGAGCCTTCCTCATTCATCTTTGTGATCCATACACTGGATCCCAGTTCCTCACTTTCATTGGCTGCAGAGATAGTGCTGCACTCAGATGAGTTCATCAGGATTGAGTTGGGGGTGGGGGGATCACACTTCTGTTCTAAAAATTATTTCCAAATTTCCACTTATTTTTAAAAAGAGGTCACCAAACACACATTTAAATGATTTTAAAGAGTACAATAATGGTAAACTTTTTATGTGCTAATTCACACTAATTATAATGAATCTTCTCCAGTGTCAGGAAAATCTATTGAATGGTTATTTTCAAAAAGAAGCATCTGCCTCATTATGACCTTTGTTTTATTTTACTATAAATATTAGGGTTTAATAAATATCTTATCATAACCTTATTTTTTGATCATAAATACTTAAATTACATGAGGCCAAGACTCATAATCATGATTAATTCTAACTAAAAGGAAAAAAATTTTGAAGCTTTCTACTTAGCATATGTTAATTGCATTATCTTTGTTATCCACAAGTGCTCTGTATATGAAAAATACATTCTTCTCATGCCATAAGCTGATAGTAACATTATAAAAGAAGGCAAATTTTCTTAAATAAAAGTGAATATATTGTGTTTTGAAACATAAAATTAATTTAGAATCACCAGATAGGGAGACAGATATGCAAATAGCTACTTTTACCCTTTTTTCTCACCCATTTTAGCATGCAAAAGCACATGCAGAAGTTTAACTATTTGAATGGTTTTCCATACACATAATCATTATAATCCGTAAGAGTCAAAAATGATGCAGTTTTCTACTGAATGCAATTTATATCTCAACTACCCTCAATAAAAAATAATAATTTGTCATATTGTTAAAAAAAAATCTCCAGGGGAAGAAATCCATTATCATCCCGTGACTTACAGTGATGGAAAACTGAATAACCAGGTTTTGGTCAATAAATTTTTCAATACCGCTTTCCACCAAAGAACAAAACAGAACAAAAAGTGCTTTTATATTTCCTATGGCTCTTGCCAACTTAAAAATGTTTCAATTCAGCAAACTTGGAATGCCTACTATGTGCCAGTAATATTAAGATAAAATAGGCATCTTGATTGATGCCCTTGAGTAAAACACAAAAGATCTGAAGTATTGATGTAAATATTCTGCTCCATTATCTTTTGGATTGTAACCAGTTCATCCATCCATTCACTCATTCATTCATTATTCATTCATATTTATTTTGTGAAAATAAATAAAGGAAATCTCATTTAAAGTGGAGCTGAGAAGCCCTGAAGGGGCAACTCACACACGTACCACTGACTGCAACCTGTATAACCAGCAAGAAGAGAAAAGGCAAGACGTATTTTGACAAGGAAGGACATTAATCACATGAGAATTTTATCTCCCATTTTTAAGGAAAAGAAGAAAGATCCCTCTCTACCGCAGCAATAACGCTCTAACCATCACTTGCAGCCAATCAGAAACTGCCACAACCTCAAACTCTTTTTCTTCAATGCACTTTTATTCAAAATAACCTCCCCCAATTTCTTCATAAAATGTAATGAAAGCAAGCCCCTCGCCTTTGTTCTTTGGACTTGCCTGTGATTCACCATAGCTTGCCTGAACCGGGAGACTGGGAGTACGAGATTTGTAGACACTGACAGGTAGATATAGAATAGATAAAGAAATTACACTGTATAGCACAGGGAAATATATTCAAGATCTTGTAGTAGCTCACGGTGAAAAAGAATATGAAAATGAATGTATGTATATTCATGTATGACTGAAAAATTGTGCTGTACACCAGAAATTGACACAACATTGTAAACAGACTATAACTCAATAAAAAAAAATTTGTACATGAATATTGATAGAATCATTACTCATAATACCAAAAAGTGGAAACAACCCAAATACGAATCAAGTGATGAATAGGTGAAAAAAAAATGGGGAAATGAAGAAATGTTGATCATGGTACAGACTCTCAGTTACAAAGGTGAATGAACTCAGGCGATCTAATGTAGAGTATGGTGATTTTAGTTAAAAGTGCCAAATTGTACACTTGCAAGTTGCTGTTAGGGTGGATCTTAAATGTTCTCACCATAACAACAACAACAAATGGTAATTATGTGAGGTGAAGGATGTGTTAACTAAACTTATTGTGATAGTAATTTCATAATATGTATATATCAAATCATTCAGTTGTATACCTTAATCTTATATAATGTTACATGTAACTTATAGCTCTATAAAACTGGAAAAGAAAATCCTAAGGAAAAAAAAAAAAAAGGATTGGGGACTAACTGCTAATGGCAGTTTTGGGGGTGATAAATGTAATAGAAAATCTAAGTTTAATTTTGGTAATGGTTGATCAGCTCTGTGAATATACAAAAAAAATAGTAACAGCATTGAACTGTATATTTTTAATGGTTGAATTACATGTATGTGAACTATGTCCCAATAAAGCTGTTTAAAAAAAAAAACTCAAGCATTGGGGCATACATAACAAATAGAACAGTTACATTTCCTCAAATGCTCACAGATCAGTTACGTTCTCTGCCCTCTGGGAAGGTACATGGGAAGTTAAATTGTAATCAGAAGGCTGCCTGATAGATACAGATTTAGAAGGAAAAATTTGGTATTCTCAGCAAGCCTCTGGCACTCACTTGTGATTAAGGAAATAGACCTGCCTGCCAAAGGGTCCTAGTAGGATCTGGGCCCCTTCGCCCAGCCATACTTTCCCGGATGCCCAGAACGAAGCATAATTCTTCTCTCTCACTTCTCTGTCTTTTGTACTGTGTACAGCTGGTTCCACAGAAGGAGTTTTATTTAATGCAGCTTGCTAATACATAGGGTAGACCAGAGTTCCACACACAGTTGACCCTTGAACAACACGGGTTTGAACTGCACAAGTCTACTTACACTGTTTGTTTGTTTGTTTTTTCCAATAGCAAATACTGCAGTACTGCATGGTCCACGGTTGAATTCATGGATGTGGAACCTCGGATAGGGAGTTTATTTTTGGTTTTGTTTTTCTTTTTCATAACAGGTGGGCAAGAGCATTCCTGAGGATAATACAACAGATGCGAAAACAAGGAAATGTGAAGAGACAGGTAAGGTGGATTTGATTTGGCAGGAGATAAGGAATGAGGCGGGGAGGACCCTGGCCCTAAATGGCCATGCTGGGAGCCTTCTAAGTTTATCAGAGGGCAATGGTGAGCCATTGACAATTCTAGACAAGAGAAGTGATGGTGTCACTCTTGCCTTCTTGGTGCAGGGTTTAGGAAGGGTGAGCCCCGAAGTGAACACCAGATGAGGGGAATGCGGAGGCTGAATCCAAAATTTTGACAAGACTTGGGAAAAGAGTATGAAGCCACCTCCCCAGGAGTCTTTCAGCCAGTCCTCTAAACTGCGCCTGCCCTGTCCCACCATCCGAGTTTGCTGGGGCTTGTCACAGGCTCCCCAGGACACGGTGCTGCTTGCTCAACTTGCTCAGTGCTTTATTGAACCAAGATCCTGCCAAATGACTGTCTACAGAAGATCAGTATAAATTATACTCAGATTTTTCACTTTGAAGAGGATCGGTGCCCCAACCTCTGCATTGTTCAAGGGCAACTGTATCCCCCAAAAGCCAGATTTAACCTGAGGCTCTTCCCTACTTCATTGATTAGAAGCAGCTTCTAAGTCACCCAGTTGTCAGGATGCTACATGGTCCTGGACTTTGAAGGGAGAATCAACTTTTCCTCGTTGACTCAAGCCCAGTGCCCTGTTTGATACGGAGCATTTTCTCTCAAAAGATCATTTTGAAGATCATTTAGATGTACAGCCAAGAAATGGTACCCGTTTAGTTCCTTTGAGATGGCCTTGATACCTTCTTACTTTCCCAAGCACCTTCAGGCCAACCTTGCTTTGGAATTGGTCATCGAGAGGACCTGTCCACCAATAGACCCAGAGCTGGACCCGGGGCGATCAGAGGCTCCTCCCTCCCTCCCATGTCTTTGGAATATATGTTCCATCCACCATGCTCACAAAGGGAGCTGCTCCAAGGACACGACCTTCAGAGATTAAGGTGTTGCGGATAAACTTCTGAATAAGTTCTGTATAAACTTTTAAGGTCCTGGTGAGGGGTGCAGAGATTTACTCGTCTTGTGTCTGGCTGCCCACGACAAGCCTGGTACGTAAACCTTCCCCTGCCGATCCGGAGTGGTCTGCCTCTTTATTTCGCTTCTCCCTGCCCTCCAGGGCACAGGGGGCAGTTTCAGATGTCACCCTGGAAGCTCCGGAGCTTTCCAACCAACACTTGAGCTTCACCTTCACCTCCTTTGCATCCCGGCCTCATCCAGCTCACTCAGAGGTGTTTTGTGCCATTCACAATCATTAGCAGGACTGAACCAATCCCTCTGCATTGGCACACTTCCTACACGTGACAGATTACAGTAGAAACAAAAGGTTTGCTTCTCTTGAGCCATTTGTGAAATTTCAAACTCAAATGAGGATTATTCCTGAACTGTTCTGTTGTTTCCAAAAATGGGCCTGGTTAGTGCAATCAGAGAACAAGGAAATTCTGGCTTCTGCACAAGGTGTGCTGGTGACATGAAAATGGACGGATTAGGAACAACTAGGCTGGAAAAGCCTGCAGTGAGTTACAAAACAGTCTGCATTTGCCTTCTAAGAGTTGGTAAATGCATTGTGGGGTTTTAAATAAATTATATGCAGCTACAGTCAATAATCCTGGGAAAGCTTAATTGACCCAAGAAGATACATTCTCCTCTGTGGAAACCACAGGTTTTGTTTTTTTCTCCTCCAGGTACTTGTCTGCAGGAGATGATGATAACTGTTCTCCATAATTCTCTATAACAGCTTTCTGATTTTGCAAACTATACTTATAAAAGTAAAACACAGCTCCTGAAAATGTGCTAGGTGGTTGCTTGCCTCCATTATCTCATTCTTATTCTTATCCTTTAATAAAAAAAAAATTATTGTAAAGACTAGTTACTTCTCAGGTTTTTAATAGAAGTGTTCCTTTCAAAGGCTGCAGGATAAAGTGATAACTGAATGGGGTACAAGTTTCAAGGCAGGCGAGAATGGGGAGTTGTAACAGAGATACCCTGCAGGGCAGAAACCAGGGGTTGCAACACCAGAACAAGACCAGAGATCTGAGTCTCTGAAATCTCTTGAATTTTAAAAAATGTGCCTGTTGGGAAATTCAACACTAATTGAATGACCAGGCTACCTAGCAGAGGGGCAAATGGATCATGTATACCATTAGTCCTAGGTCCAGACTAAGTTCAAGATCAGGGAAGACTGTAAAAGCAGATGGAGAATGTCAGATAACAAGGTTCTAATACGTGGGGAAACCCTAAGGGTCAGAGCAATCGGCGTGACGGTAGTGAGGGTTCAAAGTCTCAGAGACCAGTGCACGGAACCCTAAAACTCGGGACAGAAATAAAGCTCCAGGGCTGTATCTGGAATTCAGCTTTGATTTCTTATTTTCCCTTCCTTCCTCTAGCTGACAAGTCGCCAAGTTCTATCAGTCAGAACTTAAAACACCCTTGTGTTCATCACTGCCCACATCACTCCTCCCAGTTACTTTGAAAGCCTGCCTACAGGTTTCCCTGTCTCCTGCTTCACCTTCTAACCTGTTCTCCTCGCTGCAGTAAAAGCGAGCTTTCTACATTAGGGCTCTTTTCTGTCACCTTCCTTCCCTCGTCTGACTTTTCCTAGGTGTTGCCATTTTTTTATGCTCAAATCTGGTAACATGTTAAGTACTGTGTGGTATCTAATGCTTTATTGTTCTGCCTTGCCCACTCTTCCGTGTGGTCAGAGTGGTTTTTATTTATCACTTGCCATATCCAGTGCAGGGGTGCTAAGGAGGCTGCAACTTGCACCCCAGCTCCCAGGCAGTAGCTGGCCATTTAAGACAGTGTGCTGAGATGATTATACTAGCAAAAGTGGCACGGTGGATTAAGGACATCTGTCTTGGGCACCGGTTGTAGGAATAGCAGCATCCGTACCATGTTTTTGCTCTTTCTAGTCTAGTACACGATGCGTTCTCAGTTTTTTTGTTTGTTTGTTTGGTGAATGATTTAACGGAAAAATGTAGGCATTAAGAAAGGGGAACTATAAAATTAGATGAGATTAAAAGCAAACCTGAGTTAATGTTGGCCCAGGAGCATTAAGCTTCTTCATGTCTGTGGACAGGATTGGCATTGGAACCTAGAGAAGGCTGAATCAATGTATTTTGATTATGTAACTCTGGACCTTAAAGATAGAGGACAAAGAATCTTTTCCTAATGTGCTGACTCCAGATAAAAAAGAAAGAATTCTCATAGCTAGCCAGTGCCATACACTAAAACAGGACTTTTGGATGGAATGAAAAAGCTTCTTGAGCATGTATTGAAGAGACAGATTTTTTTACAATAATCATGAGTGTCTCCCTAAAGCAAAACTGTTGGAATTGGAGTGGCTAAGCGAGGACTGAGGATGACTGCGATACCCTTGATCGACTCAATATAATGTTAAGACAAGTTTCAATAATCTTAATATAGAAATTAAGTTTACAGAACTAGTAATATCAAAGATCATGGTTTAAAATCAGAATTCAAAGGAACTTTGTTCTATCTTCTTCCTTAGAGAAGATACCACCTTGTAAGTGGGAGTGCTTCATAAGAAAGCAGTTTGGATCCCTCAGTAACTAAATATCCTTTTGATAAGATGCCAGCTTGCCTCAACTTTCTCTTCACAGACACAGTTTTTTTTTTTTTTTTTGAAGATGTTTGGTTCTTCCCAAGAAGGTTTAATGTTAACGTTCCAGCATTAGGTTGCATCTTTCAACATTCTGTGATCTATCTGGAAAGTGTAGAGCTTACAGCAATGGCTGTGATGAGTAAAATATTCAAAGGAGAGATGGATACACACACACACACACACACACACACACACAATATTTATTTGTTTGGTAAGATGCTGTAGATTTGCCCCTCTTATTTTAAGTTTCTGTTTTCATGGAAACAGTGTTCAGCTAGATAATCCAAAACTGTAATGTGTTATGGAAACAATAATTAAGTGCTGTTTGTCTACATGTACACTCAAGAGCTTGATAACACACATGCCTGCTACAGCTGATGTGGAGCTGTCAAAATAGCCTTTCATTCATTATGCCACTTCAGTGTATGTTGCCAGATGAGAAGAATAAATAGTTGAGAAAAGAATCCAGATGACTGTACCATCCATAATCAAAAGACTGGAGAGGCATGGAAACTTGGATCGAGCCAATTTAATTCAAGAAGCACCTACTATGTTTGGCATAAGGTTACATAGATAAATAAGCTTCTTATTTTGTCCCTAGTTAGCTACAGGATTTAGAAAAATTTACTTTACATTTCTGGGCTTTTTTCTGCTTATTTGAAAAAGTATGGTGTTGGGACAGGATGACTAACTTCTAATGACTTTTTGTTCTTAAATTCTTAGAATTTCATGAGTCACGTGGCTGACTAATATACACCCGTATGAATATTACTCATCAGTATTTTAGATTAGTGGTTACTGAGTCACAGAGTTTTCCAAAATTCTCAGGTTTTGTAAAAAAAAAAAATAACAAAGCATAATGCACATGAGGTCAGTTAAAATACATGCTAGAGAATGGTTTTGTACGTTTATGGCTCATCCTCAAAGATAAAAAATTAAGGCACAGGCAGATATATTACAGAAAGACCAGATAAGTACAAATTTAAAATAAAACATTTGGGTTGCCTGATCATTTTTGCGTATGCAGTGGAGCAGACATTTGTCTTTTCTGTGGGGGAGGACTGCTCCTAGACTCTTAACCCTCTTCCTCTGTTTGAGGTCGGAGGACGGCAGAGATCACTTCAAACAATAGGATTTAAAATTGCCTGACACTTGCTGTGCCAGGTCCCCTGAAGCTGCCCAGAGTTCTTGGAGAATAGTTTTGGAGGCCAGGAGTGGCAACTTCAGAGGCAGTGCACACACTCCCAAGGATTCAGGGCATGGATCCTGCAGCGGTGGCCTCTGGGCAGCTCAGGTCGTGGCCAGGTCCCTCCCCGTGGGGGGCAGGGCCCAGTGTTCACAGAAGGTCCTCACAGAGCTGGTTTCCTGGTGTCTGACTGTGGGTGTTGCTCTGTCTGCGATTCTATTGATGATTTTCCATGTCTTCAGCCCTCCCAGAGAGACTGTAAATTACTCAATATTCTTTGCATATTTTCTTTCTGCTTTAATGGATTGGAACCAGCTTATGTTGTATGCCATTAACATGTCACAGTATACAGTTACCAACATTCGTGCAACAATTTCAACCTTAATTTTGTAGTTCTTTAGAGAATTTACAGGTGTTAAACATGAACTGACAAACTGAAAAATTGTGCTCTACACTGGAATTTGATACAACATTGTAAAATGATTATAAATCAATAAAAAAATGTTAAAAAAAATGAACTGACAAAACAGAATGGTCATGGAAGATATCTATTGTAAAACAGGTGTCTATACAATAGTGTGCTTAGAATGCTGAATTGTCCACTGTATTCTTAATTTTTCTAAAATTCAAAAAGGGACAAAAATCCAAATGCCTCAAAAGATTGTTTTTAGAATGAAATTTTAAAATAAACAAATATTAGGCAGAGTGCTTGGTGCAAGTAAATAAATATATTCTAATCCATATTACAGTAGAAAAAGTATACTTTGGAGAATTAATTTGAAATTTAAATTTTGCTTCTGCTTCATTCTTATAACATAGACATTTTTGTTAGTCTCAGTTAATTCAATATTTAAATTTTTAAAAATTGTAAGTACCTCATCGAGTTCTTTCATAGCCTTGTATGTGGGAAATAACCCAGGCAAATGGTTAAAAGTTAATTTTCGAAGCTACCTACTTATGTAGTATTTTTGGAACGTTGCATTTAGTCTTTACAGAACTCGATTTTATGAAAGACTCCAGCTCATGGAGTTTAAACGAATGCCTGGAGCCTCACAGGAGAACCTGTAGTCAAACCCAAGTCCACAAACCTTTGCTACTTCCGCATCCTAATTCATGTGTGAGATGCATGGCAAGCACTGAATATATTTTACTTCCTATCTTATTTTCCCCTTAACTGAAACAAATGTAATATTTACTTGAAAAACAAAAGGGAAAAAAAAAAGCTGAGTGATAAGTGAAGACAAAATGGAGATAACTGGTCTCTTTTGTTTTCTCTGTCCAATGATTAGAACACCCAAAGTTATTAGAGACAGTGTCATAAAGACATTTACACTCACTCCAGAAGGACTTTGGTTCAAATCCCCTTTCCTTCACTTCTAGCCCTGTGAGGCCTCTGGCTTCCATCTACTAATCTGTATCATGGGCTACTACTGGAGTTTTTATAAAGAATGAAGGAAATAAATATCTACTGTACCTTGATTAAAAATAGAGCTGTTAATTTCCTTTCAACAGAGGGATAGAATGCGCAGTTGGAACCTCCACCCAACTGAAACAGTATCTAATTGAGCCAGACCTGGGGCATCAGCAGAAACTGTGAACATGACAATAGTAAACAAGCCCTCAGGCTAGGTTTCTGCAGCTATCATGAAACTGGATCAAAACTCTGCATGTTGTTTGGTTTTCTATGGTTTGTCAATGCAGCAAAAATGTAAAACCAAGACTAGACAGACTGGCTTGGTTACCAACATGGCATTCAGACAGCAGTTGGCAGGATAAATCCTCCTGATTCATGTCTTAGTTTCAGTTATCCAAGGATACATTTACATGTATTTGCACAAAATGACTAATTTTTCTGCCATTTCAGCTTTTTCATAAAGTATGTATTCAATTTGTCCATTTTTACTCATTTCAGAGCCAAGAAGAAAAAAGCTCATTCTATAATTGTAGTCTGCTCATTCTGACATACGGGTTTCGTTGTTTTCTTTAGGCAAGGTTTAAAAATATGCTCTGCATAAGTAAATTAATTTAAAAGGAATTAATTTAAAATATTTGATTTCTTTTTTATTATTCACTTAACCAGTTAAATGATAAATCTCAGATTCATCCTTGACTTACCATTCCCCAAATCCAAACAAGTATTGAGTTCTGCTGATTTCACGTACTAAATACCTTTCAAATGTTTTCCCTTCTGGTTTGGCTACATAGCCGGACTTCAAGCTCTTACTGTCTCTCAAAACTACAGCTTTGTACGCACTCCCCTGCATTCAATCTTGGGTTTCCCAGATCCAGTCTCCACACCATTTATGGCGTGATCTATCTAAATGCAAATCTAGCCAGGCCATTCCCAGGTGTAAAACCTACAACTAGCTCCATGTGGCCCTGAGCCTGAAACTAAATCTCCTTAACAGGACAAAACACAGAAAGCAAGACACCATAATTTAACCCTTTCCTGCCTCTTCAACCTCACCTCATGCCACTCTGCCTCATGTTTATACTCAAGCAACAAAAAACCACTTGCAGTTCTGCAGACCTAAGCTAGTCCTCACTTCCCTGTCTTTGTGCATGCAGCAGCCTTCCACTTAGAGCTTCGGTCTTGCAAACCCTTGTCATCCTGTAAGGCTTCACGTGGGCATTATCTCCTCCAAGAAGTATTCCTGACTTCTCTCTTACCACCAGGACAGTTAGGTGTTTCCACAGTGTCTTGTGCCTGTCTTTGTCACTACCATCTCCTCAATAAAAAGCAGAACAACCAATTTGCAAGTCTGCTCCCCCACACCAGTCTCAGAGCTTCTTCAGAGCAGAGGATGTATGTTCATCTCTGCTGACTGAAACACCTAGCACAATGCTTGGCCTGATGCCTCGGAGATGTTCAAAATATGTTTGATTAAATGAATAGACTCATGACATAATCTGCCAGAAAATTTGTTTTCCAGTCAGTTATAAATGCCTTCCTGAAATTTCTCATATTCATTAGCTGATTCATATTTTGCTTCAAGTCCTATATGAAACCATCGCAGGCACAGAAGACTTAACAGAGCTATACATAAATGCAGAGGGCCTCCTTGAGAGCTTGCCTTGCAATGAACATTCCTAGAGGCGATCTGGATGAAATTTTTACAGTGAGTTCTTTTAACTTTGGAGAACTTTTACAACTGACTAATTTAAGTCAAGTTTAAATATGTCCCCTCCAAATTCTCTGGCGAGGTCAATGTGATCTTGCTAACAGCAAAAAAACAAGACACTCAACTGTGTTGTCTCAGACGTTAGGTCTCTTTTCTCAAACAGAATGAGCTCATAGTAATGAGTAAGAGACTGATAAGGGTTTATTTCAAGGAAAGACAGGGAATAAAATTCAAGAGACTATTCAAAAAGCACAGACTTCACCCCAAAGACATAATGGTCTGTTCTCATATAAATAGATTCATCACACTGAAGAAAAGAATAACCTTTTTTTCTTTTCTGAACTCAAGTCTCTCCAGCAATGGCTGAACGCTTCTTCATCAGTCGACTAATGATGAAAGCTCACTTTTTACTAACAATGTGCAGAGGCCACAGGCAGACCTCTGCGTATGCAAGGACTGTGTTCAGCATTATGTGCTAAAGGAAATTAAAAAATCAAAGCAAATTTGTGAAGCAGCAAGAGCTTTCAAAGAGTAGCATTATCTGTAGCAGTTCTGGGAGTAATTCCTCTTTGTGTGTGTCCATCTATTCCACAAATAATTACTGAGGGAAGTGTCTGTGAAAAGCACTTGGGGTGGGGCAGGGGAACAAGGAGGATGGACAATAATACAGCAGTGGAGCAGTGCATAGACCCCAGTGATGGCTGGAAGTGCTTCTACCTGGATTAGCTCAGTAAAGATCTCCACAACCGTAAGAGGCAGGCAAATTACTTATGTGGAAACGAAGATGCAGATAACTGGCTCCATTTTCACGCAGCTTGTGCTTTGACTGCAGTGTCTGGGCCGTGGGTTAAAAGCAGAGAGAGAAAGAGACATCATCCCACGAGTGTCATCCATGAGAATAAAAATATTACAAGGATGATCTAATGAACGATATTCACGCTCGCCTTAGTCATCACATTATTCCTAGCATGGAGAAAAGTGCCTGGTACACAGGACACCCTCAGTAATGATTTCTTGTTTGAATTAGTTGAACAAAGACATTGTTTAAAAAAAAAACTCAACTGCTACTTTGGTGTGGTGGTTATAAGCAGGAATTTTGGTGCTACACTAGCTGGCTTCAAATCCTAGCTCTGCCACCTTCTAGTTGCATGGATTCGGGGACACTTACTTTTTCTGTGCTTCACTGTCCTCATCTGTAAGAAGGGAATAGTAATAGTAACTATTCAGTGGAGCGGCATGAGGATGAGATGAGCGAATAAGGCAAAATGCTTACGAGTGTAGTGCTTTTGCAGTGTTAGCTATAATTGCTCTCAGTTAAATTTAATCATCACCATGTTCAATAATCAATTTTAGTGACTGAGAAAGGATCTGAATCAGCTCCACCTTGGGCGTTTATGCCCTGTAATAAATGTTAAAGGAGTGCAGAAACAAAAGAGGAGGGTTGAGGGAAGTTAGCGGGCAGCAGGAAGAAATGGGGGGGAAGGTAGGAATAACGCTGGCAGATGAGAGTGTGGGAGAAAAAACCACGGATGCCCAAGGACAGACTTTATTTTGAGAAGCAGTAGGTGGTAAGGTTTGCTCCGAGGCATTCAGCCCAGTAGTTAACCCTTTTATTCTCCTTCCCCTGTATTGATCCCCTGAGGGAGAGCCAAACTGAAAAAAAACCTACCAGTAAATGTTTGAAATGTGATTCCTTTACTGAAATAACGCCAGTTTCTCATGGGGTAAAAAACATTTGCATTTCCATTGACCATGAGAACATCTGTTTTTATCAAGACTGAGTAGTGTGTTGTTTTTTTTTTTTTTTTAGCAAGTAACACAAGTTCCCTAACTGGCAGGTTCCTCCCTGTGCTCCGTTGAACTCTGAGAGTTAAGAGTGGCCTTAAGCCAAGCGAGCCGTTGTCTGTTTAACGGCTGGGTGAGGGAACAATGCTCGCCTTAAGGCAGGGGCCCTGTGACCTGGAGCAGGCCTTCCTCTGCCTGACCTTGCAACTGGAAGTCCTCAGCGGAACAGCAAAAATAAATCAATGGTCTCTGAAAATGGAAGGCCCTTTAATTCTCAGCAATGATCCCTGTGGATCAGAACTCAAAGCAAAATGGGAGAGTAGGTGCAGGGAAGCCTGACTTTAGTGCTCTGCGCCGCGTTCTCCAGACAGGCAGGCCAAATGCTGGTCCATTTGTGGTCTCTTCCCTACCCTTAATTTGTTTTAATTTTGAAATTCCAGCTGTTACAGGAGTGTCTCTTTGTGCTCTAGTGCTTCCACCTGGGGAGAGATGTGGACTGGCGATGCTCTGGCCACCTGTAATGGATTCTGAGAGTAAAAGCATTCAGGCCCCGAACTCTGAGCAAACATGTTTGTTCCATATGGTCAAGCAAAATATTCTTGTATCCTGTCTCCGAACTAGGTCTAGACCATACCTGAATCAGAGGGAAAAAGGAGCACATTAAATAGTAATCATGTGCTTCAGGATGTGAGGCTCTCGCTGTTGACCTTTATGTGCTCATCTATTTATGAAAACAAATCATGGGGAATGAAGTCAGCAAATGAGGCTGCAGCGAAAGGAGGAAAAAGGCTTCAGACTTAAGCAAGAGGCTGTGTTAAAGCAGCTTCCTGCATGAATATATTTAGTCGGCAAGACAGTGTTCTGGAAAACCAAATCAGAATCTTTAACATAAAACTCTAGGGCTTCGTGGGAAATGCTTAGAAATGCACTGGGCTAGCAGAGCGATTTGCTTCATAGAGGACAATCCAAATGAATGAACGAGGTGCAGATTTTTTCCCTAGTTTGAAAGAATATAGAAGAGAGTTACAAGACTGAAAAAAGCGCCTACAACCCCTAACTAAGGATATTTGGGAGATAAACAGTCTATAAGAGTAAATTTAAATTGAAAGAAGGTCAGTTCTCTGCTTTTTATCCAAAGCAGGGGAGAGAGACATGTCAAGACAATGGACGCATTTAAATATAAAATATTAAAATTCTGTCTTTATGATTTGCAAACCCCAGGATGAGCAAAAATAGTAACAATGATTCTGACATTAATGTAACACTAATCACAAAGAACAGCTATGTCTACCATACTTTATTGAGCACATAGGCCATGCACCATTCATACACCACACACAAGTTTCTTTTTTTCCTCAACATTCTATAAGCCTTCACCCATTTTCAGCTTTGAATTTAATAATCTCTCCGTTCTCACTTTGACAAAAAATCCATTTTAAGAACCTGTCAGGCAAGTATCTGGAAATACATATACTATTAGCTTTATCTCATCCTTGGGATACTGGAAAAGAAAAAGGATGTTAGCTAAAAAACAAAAAAAAATGAAATAAAATACAGACATTAGTTAATAAAAATGTATCAGTATTGCCTCGTTGTCACAGACGCACCAAACCAACGTAAGATGTTAGTAGGAGAAACTGCGAGAGTGTATGAGAACTCTCTAGACTATCTTCTCAATTTTTCTGTAAATCTGAAGCTGTTCTTTAAAAAAAAAGTATATCAAAAATTTTTAAAAACAAAGTTTAAGAACCTTATATAAGAATATATAATATTACTTATGGGATAAAATAACACACATTAACTAATAAAGCAAGAGAAGGGGATCGAGATCCCTGAAACTAAAAAGGGTGATCTGCGTAGGCTTCGTTGAAAAGCTAACATTTGAATACAGGCTTAAAGAAGGTGAGGAAAGAATTTCTTTGGTGGAAATGTATATGGATGGATATCTGGTGGAAGCATGTTTCCAGGAGAGAAGACACTGATTCGGCGGGAATGCATAAAAATGGGAGGATGCTGGAGCACTCGGAGAGCAGTGAAGGCCAGTGGGCCCCCGTGGGTAGGAGGGGCACTAGGACTTGAGGCCGCAAGTCAAAAAGATTATGATTGTGTGAAGGTGGATCTTGTAAGATTTTAGATTTTTATAGGAGCCCTTGTAGCGTGAAGTATAGAAGTGACATAATTTGGCTCTTTTTTTTTTTATAACAAGGGACAAATTTAGGGAAATTAATCACAGAAAATCATGGGGGAAAATTGTGTAGTGTGTGTGTGAAAGAGACAGAGAGAAAAGGAGAGAGTTCATACTGAGAGAGAGGTGTCCTTGAAGAGCCGTGGGCTATGGCACTGGGATATCAGTCCACTTGTGACATAGAACAATTAAATTCAAATAGCTAGTGTGAGTCATCCAGCTTCAGGGCACTCCTGCAGGTTCCAGCTGCAGTGGGAAGAATGTGGTCCTTCTAACCTTACTGATGGTGATAATGCCTTCCAGCTAGTGATGGTCAGAGGGTTTCTCTAGAACCTCTGGGAGTCAGTCGTGACACCAGCCTCAAAATCAGCAACAAACAAGGGCCTCCCACGGGCACCCAGCCTCCAGAAGCAGTTTTGGGGTCTTCCATTCCCAGGGGGACCAATGAAACTTTCCTCTTCAGCAAGAATTCTAGGGACCAGTATTGAACACATAGAGTGAGGATGCCCATAAAGGGGTCCTTTCAATTATCTTGAGAAAAGGGATCCTTACGATGAGAGAAAGGCTTCTCACTAGGGGAGAGAGGATAATCTGGTGAATTATCATTAAAGTTAAAATGAGTATAATGCTATTTTTTTATCCCAAACTAATGGCACAGGTTGTATGATGCAAAAGGTCTTTCTAGGAGTGCTATATGCATGGCCGACTTGAGAGCAGTATTATTACAGTAAGTGGATGCGTTGATCATTCTGTAATGTGTGTACTGAGTATTTAAAGACATATGTATAAGTTTCATTTCAGTGTAAGCTTTCCGTTCATATGGAGTCTTTCCATCTTAAAAAAAAAAATGTCCCTGTTATCTATGTTGGTGGGTAAGGCTTAAAGGGCAGTAAAAATTGGTATATGCAATGGTGGGTTCCCAATTTGAACTGCTGTCTTTCTGTCCTGCTGAATTTCATCCAGGAATCTGCATGAGGCAGAATGCCTGGCTTTCACAATAGTTTATTCTGAACCATTCTTTTATAATGGAAAATATTTTTCTCAATGAGTCCAGAATTATAGTGGTCCAGGAACTAGACTGAGGAATGTCAGAGAATATACATGTAGTTATGTATAGATGGATGGATGGATGGATGGATGAACAGATGAATGGACAGATGGATGGATAGATACATGGATAGATAGATAACCTGTTAATTTTTGAAATACGAAAACATGTATATAAGTAGGAACTTTATAAAGCATTTGTAGAATCAAGAATTCTGAATTGGCCTAAGAAGTTTGTGTCAGAAATCATTTCCTTTTCCATTTTTAAATGTAACTCCCTGTGGAGAAGAGAAGATGGCAAGCCAGGGAGGAAACTGAGAGGAAATATTTAATACCTTTAATGTCAATACCTGTAAAAATTATGAAAATGTGTTTCTTTGAAGCAGGTCTGCACTGGGAATTTGTGTCAGAAAGCATGTAATCAGATAACTTCCCCCAACTTAGAAAGATTCCGCCTTCCTAAGATTAGGGCACTGACACGAATTCGGAGATGTGAAAAGAAAAAGCTTTCATTATTAGTAACAATTAATGATTAGACAAAAATAATTGTTTGTAACTTAAATGCCAATCCATTAAAAGTAAGTTGAACGCTGTCCTTACTCTGGGGCTGGTGTCAGCTAGAAAGAAACCAGGTGAGTCACTAGCCCGGGAGGCGCTGTGAGATTGTGATGAGGGCTGTGCCCTCCCGGCGGGGTAGCCTTGAGGAAGGCACAGAGCCTCAGGGGAGGAGCGTGGGGTGGATTTCAGCGCCAGTGTCCTCTGCCGGCACCCGTAAGCGCAGGACCTGAGCATTACAGAACCGAGAAGCAGGTGGGGCGACAAATGCTCCTCCGTCTTTGCTCGCAGTAGGGATCAGGTGCAAGTCCTAACAGCCACCACTTGGCACCAGTCCTGGGTGCTGGCCATGAAAGCGTAAAAACATAATTCTCCAGGAACTAAAAAAAAAAAAAAAGACTCATATCCATGAGGGGTGGAGGCTACCTATGATCCACAGGAAAGATCTTGTGCTACCATTTGCCTTTCGTAATTAGTTATGGTTTAGACTAGCATCCGAACTTCTGGGTGTCAGAAGTGGTACCGACTGCTGCTGACAAGGGTGCCCTTGCAGGGTTACAGCCAACTGTTACACTTGATAGACACGGCTCCTAGTCAAGGAGGCATGACAAAGAAATGAATGTTAAAGCTGCGTGGGTGAGACGAATGTGATTTCTTCTTGTCCACGTTCAGCACAAAGTTAGAAGGATACCGGTTCTTCTATTTAGTTCTCCAAGAAAGTGATTCCAGGGGCTTCTAGAAACCAACTGCTGGGCCACACTCTGTAGAATGTCCTTGATCAGAAAAATAAGTATTAGCCTCTTTCTAAATATATGTTTCTTTGTTTCTCTTAAGTCTTAGGAACTGGTCTCAAATGGGTGGAAAGAATTTAAGAAAATGTAGTAGTAGGTAGGATTTTAGTTTTAGACTAGAGTATGTCAGTGGGACTAGAGAACAGAAAAAGAAAAGTGAGCTGAAAACCGTTAACAGGACAGATCCACTGTGTGCCCGACAGGAGATTATGCGATGAGAGAACACTTAGTGGGCCATGAACCTTCTCTACACAGCATCACAATCCGGAGCGGCAGGTGAAAGCTGCTCCCGCAGACGGCGCTAAGCACGGCGCAGTGTGATCGCTGGTGTAGACACATATGCGATTTAATCCATTAACCCACCCAGTGAGAGAGGTGTTTAATTACTGCTTTTGCAAAGAGGAAATTGAGGGTGAGAGAATTATAAATACTCGTCCTGCTTGTAAAAGGTGGAGCTGGGACTGAAACCCTGCATATCTGACAACAGTTTTTCTTCTTTATTACTCTCCTGTAAATTTGAGCCTTCCTCTTTTATTAACCTTTGAATACTTGGGTTTATATTATGACAGTTATTGGTGCTAATTTTACTATAGGACTATACCTGCGAATGGAGGTTCCATCCACCGACTAGCAAATTAATATAAAAGCACACAGGATATTACATTTATTTTGCTTGACCCCTGTAGAACCACTGTTAATGAACTTGTCAGAATATCACCCGAGTTCAACCATTAAAATCCTCATTTTAAAAGTTAGATACAGTCTTAGAGCTAGAGAGAAATACATTTCAGAAATACATGACATTCCCGCTCTCGCTCATGTCAACGAACAGAAATAATACAGTGTTTTTAAAGGGCAAATCTGAGTGAATTGGTGCTCAAAAAATAAGTTAACTAAACATGGAGTTTACCTTTGAAGCTACTGCTTGTTTTGGTTAATGCGCCTAGGAGAGATTTGAAAGTGATCAATGGTTATTGTTTTTTTACCATAGCCTAGCCTTTAAAAAAAAAAACACTTCAAGTAGCAGATGAGTTTATTTTTAATTATCTTTCAAACATAACATTCTTTATAACGGCATTATTTAACATCTGAGTGCCAATAGTTTACCTTCTGTTGTGTGAAGAGAGGAAGGCACGATTTTTTTTTTGGCTTCCAATCAGTAACAAAGTGCGAGGGAGTATAACAGATGCTGAATACTTAGTGGTGCAGTTTGAGGCCTGAGCCACGGCGTGACTGTCCTAGATAAACAGGCTGAGCACCTACTGCAAGCGCATTTCAATTGGTGTGTCTCCCTCGTCCTTTCCAGGAGGCGGAGATGTGGACTCCGAAGCCTAAAGCAGAGCGGTAGTGGGAAGAAGTGACATCAAGGGTATCACCACCACAGCTAGTTTGTTTAATTTTCTGTGACATGTTGCCTATAACCCTTTCCTTGTCTGCTACGTCAAAGCACTCGTTTTTGCAGACTGCACACCGCAGTCAGAAGGCTGTGCCTCCTTAGTTTACAAGGAGCAGAGCAGAGGGAGTGGAATTCTCCAGTGTAGCACTCGGTGGCATATTTTACAAAATCTGAGTTTATGATAAAGGGAGAAATGGACTCCTCTTAATATACTTAAGCACCCTTTTGAGACAAAGAAGCAAAATTATAGGATCTCAGAGGTTGAAGTTCCCTCATCCATTAACCTCCTAGATCTACAGATGAGAGAACTGAAGTCTAGATGGCAGATGGGCCAACAGTAGGACCCACTCTTGTAGTTTCCGGTCTAGCTTTTCTGAGTACTTCTAAGAGGTCTTTCTGTGCATTCCAATTCCAGCTCATGGAAACTAGTGGAAACCAGAAAATATTTGCTAGCATAATAGAGGGATTTCCCTCCCGCTCTAGAGTAGTCTTGATAAACAGCATACAGAGTACTCATTTATTTTTTTTACAAGATTCCTGTCTTCCTTCATTCCTCACATTTATGAATGTAGGAAGACCTATTTGGCACCAATATATTTGATTTTAGCGAAGCTGCATGCAACCAAGAGACAGTTTGTGAGGGGAGAGGCCTGACAGGTTTGTATGCTCTAGAAGGAATTGTTAAGTGCCACGATTCAACTTCTCATCCTCCCCAACCTTCATCTACTTCTTTACTCTTGAGTCAAGTTTTATAAAATGTGGACAGTGTCAGAAGTAAATTGCATTTTGAAGACTTTTTTTTCATTTTTTTGGTTTAGTTATTTATTATGCCTTTTTGTTTTTTGTTTAATTAGCTACATGTGACATACTATACACATATTACAAATTTATCTGAGGTCTAATGTGGCAATATGTGAAGATGAGGTGTCAGAAGGAAGAGGTGTAGGCCTCTGGGAAATTATGATGTATTAATGATAAGGGATTAAAATCTTCTGTGTTATTTCACTACGGTAAAGTAACAAGAGACACAAACCCACCTGTTTCTACAATCGAAGTTACTTAGAGATGCATTTCACATCGGTTGGTAATTCAAGTCATCCTATTTCACTGTGCATCGTCCGTGGAAACCAACTTTCAAAGGCACTCATGGTGCCACCAAATTCATGGCCGTTTGATAAATTAAGATTCTGATCAGTTTAAACAACTATTGAAATCCCTAAACAAACAGAATAAAAGCCTAGTTTTGAAAGGCCTGGGGAATAATTTACTTAGTAGCCACAAAATGTATTGCCCAGAAAAAGAAAACCATAATACCAGCATGTAAAAGGGGCCTGGGGAACATGCTACAAGGTGCAGTGTGGTGAAACGAAAAGGCGCCACTCTGAAACAGCAAATCAGCTGTCATGTTGATGGTGCCTCCCATCCTGCTGAAAATGTTGGATACAATAAACTGGAAAACAACAGCTTCTCTCTCTCCAGGTTGATGAGACAACAGATTTCAGCAACAAATGTCACACTGTAGCAGTTGTAGGATTTGTAAATGGTACGGAGACTCAAGAAAACTTTTTCTGTTGCAAAGAACTGCATGAAAAAAGCAGATACAAAGTTTTGTAAGCAAAAGATTTGTCCTAGAGGAATTCCGTTGGCATCTGTGCTAATACTGTCCTTCCAAGGACTGAGCTCATGAAATGTTTCACCTCCTGTAAAATGTCACAACACTGTTTTCTTCATAGATGGGTGCTGATATCCAAAACTGATTGGGAATCAAATTTTTTTTTACTGTGTGGATGATAGTACAAAAATGGTGAACTTTATTAAACAATGACTGTTCACTTGGGAATGCTTTAAAAACCCTACAAAAACCTGGAAAAGTGCTCAGAACTCTCCTGCTGCAGACAGCTCGTCTGGTGGTTCAGCAGAGGAAGAGTTCTTACCAGGGTATTTGAGTTGAAAAGTAAATTGCAGATGTGGCTGAGGGTTTTAAAGATGAAGAATGGCTACAAAAACTGGTGTGTGCTCAGCACACATTTTTTATCACATGGACCAGCTGAACAAGTCCCTGTAAGGCTCTTCAGAAAATGTTTTGACTGCAAGTGATGAGAGCCTCAGATTTAAAAGAAAACGAAATCTTTTGAAAAATCATGTCGCAAAAGGAAACCTTGAAATGTTTCCACTGCCTCTTGGTCTCAAGAGTGAGGAAAGATACTGGTAGAACTCAAGTCTTTTTGAAAGCTCTCTGAAGGAGCCACGGTGTAAAAGAACAGCATTGCCCCAGAACCCACTCTCACAGTAAGTGCTTAACGTGGAGACAAGCCTTTCTTTGAATCTTCTCCGCCCGGACAAGCCTTTCTTTGAATCTTCTCCGCCCGGAGAGAAGAGGAAGCATATTGTGACCTGCAGTCTGATCATACACTTAAGGTGAAATTTACCAGTCTGGTCAGAGACAAGTTATCAACGTCTGTGAAAGAATAACTTGCCTTGCATAGGAAAGAGCTGAACACTTTGTTGCAGTTTTCACCCTTACATGGGTGAGAAAATCTATTCTTAACAAGAACCACCTGTTAGGGGAGGCACCATCTCATGTTAGTTCAAAGTGAGATCTTTGTATACTTATCTCAAGTTTGACTCTGCAGCAAAAACAAGCAAGGGGCTCTTAGTAAACTGGTAAATTCGTTATTTTCAGTTTCAAAACTAATGCTTTATATATTTCTGCATGTGTGTTTTTCTATAGAAGGTATTTAAAAACACATATCCATAATAATTGTGTAACTCTGGGCCTGTATTTGAGCCTGATACGTCACTCAGTGGAACAAAAAATATTTTTTCAAAGCTTTATAAAAAGTATGTTCTAACATTATGTTTTTATTTACATTGTTTTGAAAAAGGTTTTAGTAGATTTACTTTAACCATTGCCCATGATTTTTTCTGTTGTAAATAAGATAAATTAAAATGAATTTACAGCCTCAAATTTAAATCTGCCTTTTGAAACATGAAATTCCACTTTGACTTAAGCCACTTCCTTCATGGAAATGTGTTATGTTTATGAAAAAGGAAGCTAATTTCACAAATAGCAAGCTAAGTCTAAATATCTGACTTTTTTTTCTCAGGGAAATTGGAGTATAAAAATCATTTTTGTTTTTAAATGGCTGGAAATAAACTTCTGCACATACCACATATCATATCTCGTTAGCCTCTCATCCATAGAAATCTGTGGTAAGGCTTTTAGGCTTATTTCGGTAAGGGGAAATAAAAATTAAATAGGAAATCTAAAAACAAAGAACAAAAACTGGACTTTCCTCTACCTATGCCACTGACTTGCATTCATTAAAGTTGGTATAATCTGTGTGTGTGTGTGGAGGGGGTAACTATACAAAAAGAGAAGGCTACAAAATTAGCCCCCTCCCCCAAATCACAAAAAATGACTATTCTCTACTCGAAACAGCACTGGTTCATATACCTATTGAATTTTGCCTTGTCCTGATTCTTTAAAGGCCATCACAATGGGTTCAAAGTAGCAGAATATACAAGGTATAATGTTAAAAAAAAAAAAAAAGTCACAGACTAGAAAAAAAGGGGATGGAAATAAATGGTCCAGGTATATACCAATAGACAATACTGGAAGCAAGTGTTTGCTGCAGGGATTAAAAGGAATCAGAGATATTCCATCATCCCTGTCCTGGAGGTGAGAGCTGCAAGTGTCAGTGTTTTACTATCAACCAGATTTTTTTCATAGTCATTATTTAATACGCAGAAGTTTGTCTTTGGTGACAATATGATTAAAGGGATCAAATATATTAAAGCAGTGTTTCTTTCTAATGTATTTTATATCCCCCAGAGTTTTATAGTTTACAGAATGTTTAAGCCTTAAAAGAACAGTTGTGTAAACTGTCACACATCAAAATATGTACTTTTTACTTTTTCAAGATAAAGATTTCAATTATCAAAAGTACCGTGACTCTAATTTTAAACATATTACAAAGCTCATGTCTTTTTAATGACATTGTTAGAGTACACAGATAATAATTCTTTGAAAATTGACAGCAATGAGATTTTTGTGAAGAGTCCAACAGAAGTAAAATAAAAGAAATAGTATAATGAGGATATGATCCAAAGCCCATTTGATCTGTGGTTAGAGAGTGTGTTAAACAAACAAACAAAAAAAAGTGAGAGAGCTGAAGAATATGAAACTTACTGTGACTAATTAGGAAAAATAATCCTGGCAGTATTAATAATTCTTCCATCCTGAATAATGAATACATACCATGAACACAATTTCCCCTTGATGAGCTTAGAATTTAATACTTTCTTTCAAAGGGAAAAAAAGGAAAGAAATGTCAGTAGATTTAACCATTGAAGGCTGGGGTCAATAGAGCCTTTGCTCATTGAAATACAAAGAATGTCAGTTCTCCACCAGTCTTGATAATACTGATTACATTTCCTCAGTTAAGATCTGATTTTTTTCTTGCAGAAAACAATCAAATAAACACACAAAGTTTGCTTCAATTAAAATTTTTCATCTAATTCTTAAAGACTGTATAAAAATACATTTGACTTTGTCTAAACTCATTTGCATACTGAAACAACAAGTTTGGTAAGGATAAATGCAGATTATGATAGCGGTTTCTTCAGTGCGGTGAGGGTTCAATTTAAAAGCCTGCCTTTGATTATCATCTCCCAGGAAGTGCCTCTTGCCCAAACACAGACTGTGCAGTTCAGGGGGCATATAATCAGAGTGATATAGATGTAATTTCTAAAAGAAACCTCTAACTTCAATTTGAAGTCAACATATTTATTTAGTTTAGAAAACTGCTTTTGGTACTGAGTTCCAGCCCCGACTTCTTCCCAGAACCCTGGCTTCATAGGTCGCGATCACCTGACCTGTTGACGTGGGTGGTCTAATGGTTTACCAAACAGGACTCCACTAAAGCAGCATTTTTTTTTTAATTGAAAAAATTTGACATATAACATTTTGTGTATTTAGAGTGTACAATGTGTTACTTTGATATATTCATATAGTGCAGTGTG
Organism: Vicugna pacos; assembly: GCF_048564905.1. Taxonomy (NCBI): domain Eukaryota; kingdom Metazoa; phylum Chordata; class Mammalia; order Artiodactyla; family Camelidae; genus Vicugna; species Vicugna pacos. The sequence continues at coordinate 3,874,313 of NC_132998.1, forward strand.
TTTGCCACTGTGGCGATAGTTAACGCATGACATAATTACAATACAGTGTTGTTGGCTGTATTCATTATGCTGCGTTAGATCTTTATGGCCTATTTACTACTCATTTCAAGTTTGTTCCCTTAAACAACATCAGTCTTATCCTCACACCTCCCCGTCCCCCGCTAACTACCATTTTATTCTTTATAAAATAGAATTCGTTTTTTTTTCCTTTTTTGGGGGGAGGTATTACAGCATTTTTAATGAGGACTTTCAGGTTCAATCCTCTCCCTCCCCTCACCTCTGATCATTTCCAATATTTTAGAACAGTGTTAAGAAAAAATTTTTTTATTCTTTTTTTCCTAGTTCTTTTTTTTTTTTTTTAAAAACCTTTATTGTGGTATGGTTCCTGTACTGTATACTACACGTATTTCAGATGTGCAATTTGATGAATTGTGATAGATGTATACACCAATGCAACCACTACTACAACTGAAATAGCTAACATTTCCGTCACTCCCCAAGAGGTGCAATTTTCGAATTTCCAATATATCCCTTCCCACCCGCTTTACCCCCTGGTAAGCGTTAAGTTTGTTCTCTATGTCTGTGAGTCTGCTTCTGTGAAATGGAATTCTTAATTTCTACCCCAGTCTCCTCCAATCTTGTACTTCACTCAGTCTTTCCTGTTGAGTAGCAAATGGCATCATTCTTTTGCTGAAGCCAGTTACCAAGAAGTCTTAACTGACTTCTCATTTTTAAATTTTTATTACTTATTTTTTAATCACTATAAGGGGATCCTATTGTGTTGTCTCCAAAACATATTACTAATCTGATTTCTCTTCTCATCCATCTTAACTTCTACCTCAGCCAAGCTACCTTATGTCTTGCCTCATAGTTGTAATAGCCTTCTGTATTCTTTGCATAGTGGTCAAAGTAGTATTTTAAAACAAAAATACAATTATGGCATACCCTGCTTACTAGCTGCTGGCATCTGACCCTCTCTGACCTGATCCCACACCGTGCCTCACCTCCCGCCCTGGCAGGGGCCACCGCAGTCTGTCAAATACTAAATAGCCATCCAGCTATTCTCTATCTTATAAACATGATGATATTTTTCATGATACAATATTATCATTCATATCATGTTTTATTACTTATTTACTTATGTCTTTATTGTCCTTATCATAAGATTCAAAAGAGCAATTTGTCTTTTTTATCATCATGCTACTTTAAACCCTGACGGTACTACCAAATACAACGTAAGTGTTAAATAAATATTTCATGAAAAATGTATAAGTGAATAAATGGTAATTTGTTTTACCTTGCTGACTCCCTACTATTTTCAGGGCTACATAGCATAATTACACTTTTTTTTTACTTTGTACCGAGTCAGTTGCTGAAATCATGAACTGAGACTTAAAATTAGAAATCTTGTAAGCTGTGCTCCCCCTAAGCTCCTAATCATCTTATTTCTGTTTCTTTTATCTTAAGCACTTGTCTTATTGCAATATAAATTAATTTACATATTTATTAGATTTGGGGTTTTTTGGTCTATCTTACCCAATTGTAATATATATGCCATATGGCCAGACATTTTTTCTATTTATTTACATCTGGAATGCTTTGCCATTTGAAATACTGCCTGACGCATAGTAGATGCTCAGTATTTGTTGATAAATGAATCACCTGAATTTTCTAGGTTCTTGATAAGCAAGGGATATACTTCAAAGTTCATGAGATAAATGGTCATTGTACTCTGAAATTTCAGCAAGAACACATAGTTAACATGAAAAATAATTTTTGGGTAAAGATGTAAATGATGTAGAAAAAAGAGTTCCTTTGTATTTAAACATTATTATTATATAAGTTAGGCTAGATGTATCCTGAAATGTACTGAAAGAGGTAAATAACCTCTAAATAATTCCTGAAAAAAATTCTGAACCTCTCTGTAATAGTAAAGACGGAAAGGACTCCTTCATCAAATGGAAATTGTATCATTTTCTTAATCGTGATATTCTCTGCAACAGCTGAGTTATGCAATCTTAAATGATACTTTAATTTTATAGTATCTTATTTATTTAACTGTCATATGTCAGACTGAGCTATTTTAACCATAGACAAATTCTTATTTAAAATTATCCACGTGCCTGAATTAGATCTGTTATTAGAAAACTCTTTTGTTTATACATCTCAGTTAGCAGAGCCATCAAAAAAGTCATTATTTATTTTTATTGGTATTCTTTGTGACAAGCAGATCACTGTCCTGTATTATTATTACTCATTAAATACTTATCACCATTATCTAGAAAATACATTTGGACTTGCAATAAGTAAATAAATAAGTATTCATCTATCACCTACTTTTCCGCATGGTTCTCTGTTAAGTACAATAAGGAATATACACAATCCACAAACCCTGATTCCTGCATTCTTATAACCTGTAATCTGCAGTGACCACATATAAATTTAACTTACTGCAATGAAAGACAAAATGTAGATTGCTGCCCATGAATGGTACAGAAAACAAGTTTCGTAAGAGTTCAGAAGAGGCAAGACAACTCCTAGAAGAAGAATTAAGGGATGCTTAATAAGAGAGGTGGCCGTTGAGCTGAGCTCAGATGATAAGTGAAACAGGAGTAGATAAACCAAGATGAGAAATACAAGTAAAAGGGTTGAACTGATCAAAATTCACATGATGAAAAAAAAGAATTCACATGATGGGCCTGTGAGTGGACTCGTCTTGGCAAGAGTGCCAGGTTGTTAAGAAGAATGCAAGAAAGGTAATTTAGGGATGGAGGACTTGAATGGCAGGACAAGGATGCTGGACCTTAAGCAATTGTCAGTTGCATGATATCAGAGGCATTTGGGAGGATATTGTTGTGGTGACCATATGAAGAGTGGTTTGGAAAAGCAAGAGATTAAAGGCAGAAAACTAAATGAGAACCTTTGGCAATGGACTGGTCATAAATCAATAAAGGTTTGACTGAAAATATTGATAATGTTAATGGAAAAGAACATTATATATATATATATATGTATATATATATATATATATATATATTTTAAATTATTTTATTTTGGCAGAGGGGGTAGGTAATTAGGTTTATTTATTTTTAGAGGAGGTACTGAGGATTGAACTCAGGACCTTCTTTATGCTAAGCATGTGCCCTGCCACTTGAGCTGTACGCTTCCCCTGAACATTGTATATTTTTTTCTTTTGATTCCTTAACTGTTTCCGAATGGACTTCATGGAAACGTTCCTGGAACTTGAAATCCACGTTTGTCCTCCCTCAATCCAATTCTGCAAGTCTGAATAAGTGAAATGAGTTTCATAAACTTGGTATGAACTCATTAACTTCATCAGTGAAGGTGTGAAAGGCTGCAGCCTGACTTCTCCCCGCCAAGTGGGTTGTCTGTAATAAAACACCTATCACTTCAGGGACTTTAAATTAGCAAGCCATCTGGCAGAAGGGGGAATTAATGAGGACGGCATTACTCATGACGGAGGGCCTGGGTTTGACTCAGAGGGCCAAACAGCGCTGAGGATGATCTGGGTATTATTTTAAGTTGAAGTTTCAGTTCTTAATAAAATATCACACCCCGAAGGATCATATTTTTGATAAGTTTTTCTGTTATAAAACCAAATACGCATGCAAAAATGCGTAAGTGATTGTGAACTAAGTGTAGACCCGCTGAGTAATTCAGGTCAAGATAATACCGTGTGAAGGTCAAGTGCTCTGATTCATTCTTACCAAGAAGCACCTGTTAAGGTCCAGCAGTGCACTATTAAAATCTCCTGTCTGCAATATCCTCTTAACATGGCTCCCCTGATGATCCGTGTAAGAACGAAACCACACCTAGCGTTGGTGGGGGGGGGTGTTCACTCACTGTTAGCTCATGGAAAGGGGATTGAGTTAGTCTTTGGAAAAGCAATTTGGCAATCTTATTAAAAGCAAAGTGCTTCCAGCTTTTCACCTATTAGTCTCATTGTAGATTTGTCCATACAATAATAATTAATTAAGCCAAAATATCTCAGCTGTTTTGGTCAATAAACCATGACATATTTGTAGGCTGAAATATTATTTTCAGGTTTATGACAGGAGTTGGAGGAGACATTGGATAAGGAGTAAAGGTGCATTTGAGCTTCACATTCACAGGGTCTGAAATGTGGACTTTTCACTTTATAGCTTCATGGCATCAGTACAGTCTTAGATTTGTATTTACAGAGTGGAAATATATGTATTTATATCTCTTGCCACTGAGAACTTGTTTCACACTACCTGATGGAAATTCTTGGATGGCAGGCTTACAAGTACTGTTTCTGTATATATTTGTAATATCCAAATTTTCTGTGATGAATAGATACCACTTTATAAATAGGAAAACAAGAAATAAATGCTATATCAAAAAACACTGAGGAGATAAGCGACCCATGCAGTTGTTGTGCTCAATGCATTTAAATTTGGTACACGAAGCCCAGCGATGTGGGACACCTAATAGTAAGCGTGTTAGCACGCATGGCAGATGCGCTCTTCCCCCAACACTAAAATTCTTCCTGGCTATCCACCTTACGTCAAGTAAAACTCTTTGTTGCTGCTAAATAATTTTGCTTTGCTATTCTCTGTCCTTTTTGGCTTCCTAGACACCTGAGTGAGTTGTTATATGTAATCCATTATATATATATATATATATATATATATATATATATATATATATATATATATATATTATATATATAAAATTTTGGCACAGGTATTTTATTTGGCACAGGTATTTTGGTACAGGTATCCCATTTGGGAATACATTCCAGGAAGTTGTTACAGGGAAATGTGACATCAAGTAGGAAAAGCCAGCAAAAGGCATGTTCTTGAGATCACAGCCGTAGGCAACAGGGGCTCAACTCAGCCAGGCCCTCTGATAAACATGCAGAATGCCCCCCACAGGATGGTGAGGGTAATCATGCATCGGGTCCCAGTCCCTCCAGCATTAACACCCCTGCACTGCCGGGCAAGGCCCGCGTGCAAGCTGAGTGGGCTTCCGCATCTTCAGTGAAAATTGCAGGGCAGATGTGCGGCGGGGTGAATGGCTCATGTTGGAGGAGGGGTGCTGTCAGTGCCCACAGAAACGTCTGCCAGCACTGCAACTTGGAAGGAGGGGGAGGGGTGAGAGGATATGTTCCAGGCCAGCAAAAGCATCTGCTGCAACCCACCCTTACCCCTTGCAGATCTATGTGTAACCCACAATCATTATAATGTCGATTACTCTTCAAGGTGGTAACAAATTACATCCCCTTAGGAAGACTAAGTGAGTAGGATTAATGACACAACCGACAGTGCCCACTGCTGCAGCTGTCTTGGAGGCCGTGAATGACGATTGTCACCTCCATCCCCTAGCTTGCCCTTTCTAGATGGCTTGTCCTTTGTCCGGCACTGTAGCGGGTCTAGCCGCTTGTCCAGGCAGTGGATGGAGACCTTCTTCCTTGAGGAGTTTGAGGCTTTGGCTGCTGAAAAGTGCTAGTAAGTCTCCATATTTTAGGTGGGTTGAGTCATATCTTTATCCCTGAGGGTGGTGAGCATTTGGCTATTTGGCTTTCGTCAAGCCGTTGAAGGTGCAATTTTTCTTTCACTCTCATCAGCCCTCCAACAGGCCTCCATTCAATAGCCCTCCAAACCTCCCCTCCATTCTCACTGTGTGGCAGTGAGTCTAGCTCCCCCTGATAATCAGGGGTAATTTTTCCCTCACCAGCATGGTACCTGTTTCTTTTTGTCTGCTAGCCTGCTGACATACGATACCCCAAATGACCATGCAGCTATAATAGCTTCACTTTCAGTGAAAACATTATTGTGTCCAGTGGTGGAAGTGTTCCCCTCCTGGGAATTAAAGCCTTTTCATTCAGTAGAGACTAAAATTATAAGGATGGGAAATACACATTTCCAAGTGGGTCTCTGGAAGTAATGGCAAGAGGACGACTTCTACACCCTTTCATTCCAGACCCATGTATTGGAACTGTGTAGGGTACAACAGTATTGTGTCAGTGTTTTACCACCTGTCCCAGTGAACAGCACCGCAACCTACATCCCCAGGCTGGCACCTTAGATCAGCTTCGTAAGGAGCTTGTCCACATCCTCCCAGGCTGCCCACCACCAGGTGATTCCCTGTATGGTAGAACTCGTGGCTCCCCTGGTCATGCATCCGTCACTGCACAATCTTTGTCACAACGGGGCCATCTATTGATAGCACCCTCTGAAGAACTGGGCACCAAGTTCTTCCTTAAAGGGAAACTGAACAGCAGGTACACAGTCCACTAGTAAGCTACTCAAACCCTGAACACTGCATGAACTAATTTCATGATCTCTTCCATTTTACCTTTCCAAACTGAACTCCCACTCCTCTGGTCTTTCCACCAAAAATGTTTCTGCAGCTGAACCACAATACATTCTGTTCCAGGCATACATCCCATTTTTTAAAGATCCTAGGGTTCTTTGCTCATACTGTCTCCTCCATTAGGGGTGCCTTTGCCTTCAACTCCACATGGCGAAATGAAATATGTCTTACAGAGTCTGGTGAAACACAATCTCACCTACCAAGCTTTTGCTCTTCCCTCCGTCCCAGACCGTTCTCCTGTGTTCTCCCACAGACCTCCCCACAGCTTGCAGGTGCAATACTTATCTGCTTCTCTGAAAACCCATAGCTCCTTATCTGTACCTCTACGATACCACCACCCGTTACTGTAGTTTGTGTAGTAGCCCAGTTAAAACTTTGGCTTCACAGTTCAGTCTTTCAGCTTTGCTGCATTTAAGGAATCACTCCCCTTATACCACCTCTTTTTCTCCTGATTTTGTGTTTTAAACACCCAAAGAGCTGATGCCTCCACTCAGGGGAATGTACTTTGTAGAAGGACAAAGGCCAACTGCTTCACCTGTGTCCTATCATGACCACCTGTTCCGTATCTCCCCTATTAAAAACCTTAACTCCTTGAGGACAGGAACCACATCACATAGACATTAGTATTACCCTCAGAACAGTGCCTGACACACATAGGGACTCAGTAAACAGCAGAGTGAATAAATTATGCAAATACTATTTATTTCACAGTTGTGCTGAGAGAAGAAAAGAATAAGTAATTTAAAATATATGTTCCAAAGCATTATCATATCATTACGGTATTTATCATGACCAACGGGTCGGCTTATTGAAGGAATAAATAAATTAAATTGAAGGAAGATCCAAGATACACAGCATCGAGCACGTCTATCAGTGCCGTTTTTTCCAACAGTATTTGCTTACTTTGTGTCTCTGTGTCACAATTTGATAATTCTGACCATATTTCAAGCTTTTTTATTATTATTATATTTTTATGGTGATCTGTGGTCAACCAGTGATCTTTTGTATTAATATTACAATTCACTGAAGATCGTTAGCATGTTTTAGCAGTCAAGTATTTTTAAATTCAGCTATGTACTTTCTTTTCCGGATATAAGGCTATTGCACACATAATAGACCACAGTACAGTATAAATGTAACTTGGATGTGCATTGGGAAACAAACAAAAAAATCCGTGTGACTTGCTCTGTTGCGAAATTCACTTGATAGCAGTGGTCTGGACTGAAACCCTCCGTATCTCCAAGGCGTTCCGTGTATATGGGGAGAACTCCGAAGGATAAAATAATTCTTAATCACCAGTTTTACATTCCAGAAGGAAGTTTTAAAAATTGAAGGAGAAAATCAGTTTTAAAAATGTTTAATTATCTAATGAAATAGATGATAATTCTAAAGATTATTACCTGGAGAGCACTACAGGGAATTCATAGTTAGTATTAACTTGTTAACTCTTGGCTCCACAGTAAGAGGTTAAAAGGTGAGACTTACAGAGAAATTTCTTCTGGTCTTACTCTACAAATAGCTCTTGCTGGAGCTATACACATACACCTAAAAAAAAAAAAGTTAATTGATATAGAAATTTTCCTTTAATATATTCTTTTCTGTGGTTTCCCAGTGGTCTCTCTTCTGATCATCCCAGCTCCTCTGCTGTTTTCTTTCATCGCTAAAGAACGTCAACGTTTTCATTTAGACAGCAAGGCAAATAGTATATTTCTGTCCAGTATGGGTTATTCATTAGGATCAGTTCTTACATTATCTCCCTTGTTTTCCTTTTCCAATATGCAATTAAATGGGAAAAACTGAGGCAATTATGTGTCCTTGGAAAGAGCTGAATGTTTAAATTCTTTCTCTTCCATGAATTGCAAATTTGGCCCTGCTGTGTGACTTCTTTCTGTTTCGTGTATTTCATTTTTGAGTGAAATATTTTTATTTATCTCACCTAAAAATAAGATGAAGGGGATATGTAAGATTATATCTTTTTAGCATCTACCAAAGACACAGGGCTCAAGGCCATGATTCTGTTAAAGAGACTGTGGACCATTTCTGACCGACCCAAATAGTTCACCAGTGTGGACTGGCTACATATTTCACGTATGTGCAATTCCATTGGGCATTGAATCGTCCCTTCCCAAATCCAGTTACAGTGAAAGGGAAATAAGTATTTAACATATCAAAACTAAATATAAAAATCACATTAGAGCGATTCCTCTGTGGTTAGTGCTTGCTCCAATCTAATTTTAAATCAGGAGATCTATATTTATCTTCAAGTTAAAACAAGGCCTAAACATCTACCCCTTCATTTCCCAGTTCCAAAATATAGTTAAGAATAAGTCAGGTAAGAATTAAGACAGGAGATGAAGGAGACGTTTAATAAAATGTACCCTTAACCTTGTGGATTTCAAACCTCTCATTTTAACACTGACAGTACTTTACCATCTATGCCCCGTGGTAATGTCTGTGCAGGTTCTATCTTATCTTTGCAGGGTACATTAAAAAAAAAGGTTCCTGGTCAAGCTTAAAAGCAGACACCTAGAAGGACGAGACCGGCCACCGCTCCTCCTGTCCACCCACACTTTATTCACCTCTGGCTCTTGTCCCTTGACAGCTGACATCTATTCATCAGGTAAAACATAATTCTCAAACTAGTTCCATGGATTTTTTTTTCCCCACACTTGTTTCTTGTGTCCTGGGCTGGGAAGATGACAGACCCAGTGTCATCTCCACTCCCATCAGTGCCTGCTGGGGGTTTTGGTGACTGAGTTGGGATGGGCTATTTCCAGTCAGGCTTCTATAGACTTTCCCTTGTAACAAGCCAGAGTGGTGATTTTCCTAAGACATGCTTCAGTGCCCCGCCGTTTTACTGCAAGGCACGAGAAGAATTTCGGGAAACCTTCTTAGGTTGCTAGTGATGTGACTGTTTCTAGGACTTACAGAAAATGATCTCCCATTTTGTTTCAGTTGCTTTCCAGCAATGACTCTTAACAATGTAACGAATTTCTCACATGGCTTAAGATATGCCAAAGTCTAATCAGCCCCGCCTGTCTGAGCTGCCTCGGGGGCAGAGCAGGGATGGAAGACAATGGTCACAGGTGGTGTGCTGTCCACAGCTCTCTCAGCGCAGTCCCGCCGCCGCGCGCGCGTGTCCTGCTAGTTCCCGTACTAGAGAGTTTCTCCAACAGTATGTTTCCTCCTCCTCTTCCTTCTTTTTTCTTCTTCTCCTTCACCTCCTCCTTCTCCCGCCCTTTCTGCTTTTGTTTATTTATTTTTGTGGTCCTTAGCAAGAAGCGATGAAATCCGTTGCTTTGTGGCTATGTCTACTAGGTGGATAGATCCATTCTCTCTGCTCTGAGGACAATGAGACGGTATTAGCTAAATAATGACTTACCAATTCCATCAGTAGTAGTAATGAGGAGTCATAAGCTTAAGAAGGGCCGGTAGAAATGCGGGAAACAAAACGTTGTTTGTTAGTGGTAACTAAAGGTAACTAGTAGGAATAAGATGGAAAAGATAATCACCATTTTTCCCTTTCCCAAGTTGCATCTCTGATTTGGATTCATCTATAATTCCAATCATTTTTTTAAAAGGAACATTAATACTATGGATGTAGCAATTAGCATCTCAAAGTTCTTATTAGGTTAGAATTTAATTGAATCTAATATTTTGAATATGTCATGGAAATATCTGTAAAATACTATAAGCTGTATCCAGAAACCTACTACAAGTGTATAGAGGAAAAAGATAGAATTTTATAGAATCCCATATGAAAAGGCATTAGGTTTCCTTGACTATAATTAACCGTGTGATATGTACCTCTAACAGCTGATGTCACTGTATGCTACATTCATAGAAGTAGGTGCATAGAAGAAAGGATGGGACAATTTGACTGGTCTCTGCACTAATGGAGAATTCTGCCTCACTCTGGAGAAGCATTTTTTTCTAACTGATCAAAATGATGAGACAACTTTAAATAAAATTATTATTTATTTATAAAGCAGGAAAAATAATATTTATGGGATGGGGATGGAGTAGAGAGAATAATATAGTTTATTTATTTGAAGGGCTGTTTAACAAGAGATGAATACGTTCCATTCTTATCCTAGGACACATTCCTCACGTCAAAATTTTCATTTGACTCAATTCATGTTTATTGAGTGTTTACCACATTTATTCCTGGCAAGATAACGGGGTTGAGAATCAGAGATAGACACCAATTCTGGCTCTTTCATTCATTATATGTGACCTTGGCAAGTATTTTACTTTGCTGAGTTGCAGTATTCTCAACTGCGGTGTGAAGTCGGTCATACCTATTTCATGGTTGGTGCCAAGTATTAAATTAGATAATGTACAGAATGTAACAGAGGCCAGTTCACAGCAAGCATTTGACATATTCTTGTGAGGACTCCTAGAAGAAATGAATATTCAAAGTATTTAGTAGGTCCCCAGTGGAACGAACTAGGATCAAAATCTTTAAATTGTTGATATGTGTCTGCTCAAATAAACAGTAACTTTTTGTTTCCCACATTCTCACTGCTCCTTTAGCTTTCTTTTTGGTTCACATGTGCCTCGGTAAGTTTGATGAAAGCTGAGTCCCTCTTCATAGACAACGTGCAAACAAGCAAAAACACATGCGCAAAATTGTATTAGATATTTCAGGAGCTGGATTGGCTCATTCAAATCCTTCCCTCAGTGTATATCTTCAATAAGTAAAAATTATGTTAAATTGGTATAATTTTAAAATTCACAAAGAAGTGCAAGGAATGAAAAAAGTAGTTGAGAATCGTGTTGGGAACGTCGCTAATGCTGTACTTCCTATCTTAGTAGTGATGCAATAAGGACGAAAGACAAGACATTGGAGATGTTATCTCAAGTCCAATTAGAAATTACAGTCATTGAGCAATTTCCAAAGAATTTAATAAATACTCTCTATAAATATGAGGACACATGAGTAGTTAATCCTTGTTCATTTACTGATTTTTAGCAGACTTGTTTCTAAGCATTACACTGGCATCAATTTGAGAGTTTATGTTTTGTCAACAGAACAAGTCCTGTTACACCAATTTTCTAAATCTCTGCAAACCCATCTTCTCTTTTGATAAACATAAAAATATTAATCTCTTATTAATGTAATTTGAAATTGCAAAACAACTAAGTATTTGAAAAAACACTAAGGCCTTGACAATTTTGAAAATAGTTTTTTGAAATTAGATTGGCTCACGAAGATTCCAACCTGCCTCCCTCCGGGCTCACTGCCCTCATGTCTTGCCCTCATTAACTCCAAAGCTTGTAATGTGCATAGATTTCCTTTTAATATTCTGGCCCAGAGGGGAAGCAAAAATAAATAGGAAATTAAAGCAGTTATTCAGATTATTCTAACCAACATTTTCACTTTGGTTATCGTGGCCCCTATTGTCTTGGTTTGCCAAGGAGTCCTTTTCTGCTATTAGAACTGGTAGCCGGTCCCAGGGCAGCCCTGTGACCCAAATTCGTAAACTAGATTCAGAATTTGGTCCAGGGGTGGGCATAGGAACCCGAGAAAGGACAATCAGAATCACTCTTCTGGATTTTTACCTGGAACTAACGTGCCCGTATGTTGGCATTGGGGGTGCTGTGCACACATGCATGTGCAGGGCATGGGGGTTTCTCTTCCTCCTGAGGTCACAGAGTTGTATGGTTATAACCCCTAAGCGTACTCCCCCGTCACACCAAGGGAACGAAGATGCACGCAGAGGAAATCAGAGATGCGACGATCCTGTCAGAAAGGCACTCAAGCCTACGGGTCTTCCTTCAATTCTGTATGCTTTGTCCTGTCAATATATTTTCTTTTACTTAAACTGGATCTAGCTGGGTTTCAGTCACTTGCAATTGACATGATCAATATAATTACTTATATTAGGTTTTTGTTATTATTTTTGGTCTTCAAACTTCTGTTTAAAGCAGTGGACTCTTTTTCAATTAAAATAGTGGATGGATCCTCCTCCAACAAAAAATAGTTGCGTGGATTGAAGCAGGTAAACAGCATCCTGTTCTTAAAGTGCCTTCTTGGACTTCCCTTTGCCCCAAAGGTGATTCTTCCACTCTTCGTGAAAATGCCTTGGTCTCTACAAAACACCATCTAAAAATGAATGGGAAAGTTTTCGCAGGGACAAAAGCATCCACCATATTACATCTGTTTCTTTTTTTAATTTCAGCTTTATTGGGTATAATTGTCATATAAATGTATAAGATATTGAAAGTGTACACTATGATGATTTGATATATGTACATATTTGCCTTTCTGTGTGCGTGTAAGGACATCCAAGTTTTACTCTCTTAGCAAATTTTAATTATACAACACAGTGTTAACAACTGTAAGTTACCAAGTTTTACATTAGCTCCTGCCGCCTTATTTGTTTTAGAGCTGGACCTTATTACCATCAGGCCCTTATTATCATCTCCCCTGCTTCCTCCAGCCCTTGCCCCTGGAAACCACTTTTCTACCCTCCATGTCTATGAGTTTGACTTTATTTTTGTACTCCACGGGTTTTCTTTTAAATACATGCATGCATGAGGATAGCTGTATCTTTCTACCACACTCTGCCCTGGTTAGTGATAGCTCTAAACAACTTTTCTCCTCATTCTACTCTTGTTAAAATACCCGTTGCCTACTGTGCTGTATGAAAAATTCTGCAACAGAATAATTAGCACTTAAAAGAGTATTCAAGTGATTTGTGTCATATCATTATGTTCCCAATTTAATTTTCACTTGCTCGGATATTAGGTTTTAATATTATATAAAACTAACAAATCCAAGTTTTAAATTGATTTCTTAATTCTAAAATAAAAGTTGCAAAAGCTATTTTTATAAGGAAAATTTTATAAAGAAAATGTGGAAAATTTCTCTATAGTTTCTTGTTGAGAATTAAGCTTAAAGAGTGAAATGCAGTATGAAAGTTTAACTTTGTGATAGTGAATATTGTTCTTCTTTATAGTCAATTATTCCTTAAAATAGGAAATGGTTAATTTAAATGAGTTTCAACTTCAAGAAATGAGCAAACTTCGTTTTAATAGCATGCCTTTTATATAGAAGTCAAGAAGATTGATACAATGATGAAGTTTTAAATTTGAACCTCATGAGGCATCAGTCATTGCAATTAAAGAAAATTAGAAATGAAAAAATACAATCAATACAAGCATAGCAACGTGAAGTCATCAGTTTTTTTCAGTGTGCTTGTAGCCATTATTGGTTTGGCCTACTCAGCATCTCTTTTTGGTAGAGCATCTCAAATTTCCTTTGGAGAAATACATGCTCCATCCATACTGAGGCACAAGGTTGAGAAGGGTTAAGACTGCTTTTGTGATTTAGCCTGGCCAGACAAAGTCCTGAATTGCCTTAGACACAGGGAATGGTTGAAAGATGTGCATATGACACAAATTCATCCAATCAGAGAGAATCCCAGGGCTTATGAGGGAGCCACTAGAAGAGAAGATCTATGTTTAAAATTGGAATAGAGGACCCAGAAATATCCATGTATTTACGGTCAGCTGATTTTCAACATAGGTGCAAAGAACATACAATGGAGAAAAATAGTCTCTTCAATAAATGGTTTGGGGAAAACTGGATATCAACATGCAGAATAATGAAATTGGATCGTGATCTTATACTATATACAAAAATCAACTTAAAATAGATTAGACTTACTTGTAAGACCTGAAACCTTAAAACTCTTAGAGAAAACATAGGAAAAAAATCTCGACATTGATGTTAGCAATAATTTTTTTGGATCTGACACCAAAAGCAAAGGCAACAAAACCAAAAATAGACACTTGCGATTGTATTGAACTAAAAAGCTTCTGCACAGAAAAGGAAAGAGTCAACAGAATAAAAAGGCAACCTTCAGAATGGGAGAAAACATTTGCAAACCATGTATCTGATAAGGGGTTAATATCAGATTAACCCAATAGCAACCTAATAGCAACAAAAATATTCCCAATTAAAAAATGGACTAAGAACCCAAATAAACATTTCTCAAAAGAAGACATACAAATGGTCAAGGGTGTATAAAAAGCTGCTCACCATCATTAATCATCATGGAAAATACAAATCAAAATCACAATGATGTATCACCTCATATCCATTAGAATGGCGATTATCAAAAAAGCAGAAGATAACAGGTGTCGATAAGGATGTGGAAAAAAAAAGAAATGTTTGTATTCTGTTGATAGGCATGTAAATTGATACAGCCTTTGTGGGAAATAGTATGCAGATTCATCAAAAAATTACAAATAGAACTGCCATCTGATCCACCAATTCCACTTTTATGTATACAGCCAAAGGAAATGAAATCTCAAAAAGGTATCTGTATTCCCATATTTATTACAGTATATTGACAAAAGCCAATACATGGAAACAACCTAAGTGTCCACTGACAGATGAATGGATAAAGAAAATGTGGTATACATACAATAGAACATTATTCAGCACTGAGAAAGAAGGAAACCCTGCCGTTTGTGACAGCATGAATGAAACTGGAGGACATTACACTAAGTGAAATAAGGCAGGCACGGAAAGACAAAAACTGCATGATCTCACCAATATGTGGACTCTAAAAAATTTAAACTTTCAGAAACAGAGACTAGAATGGTGGTTGTCAGGGCTTGGGTGATGGGAAAAATGGGGAGATGTTGGTAAAAGGGTACTTGGGTTCAGTTTTGAGGGATGAATAAGTTCTGGAGATCTAATGTGCAGTATGGTAAGTTTTGGTAGTAATACCATACTGTATACTTGAAATTTGATAAGAATTATCTCAAATGTTCTCACCACAAAAAAAAAAATTAGCTATGTGAGTCAATGCGTATTTCAGTTTGCAGTAATCATTTCATAATGTATATAAAAAAGTCACATTGTACACCTTAAATATATATACAATTTTTGTTGTTGTTAAGCATCTCTCAAGGCTGAAGAAAATAAAGTCAAAGTCTGGAAATAGTGACTTAGCAAAGGGCTAAAACCAGAGATTATCAGCCAAGAGATGAAGGTTTACGGAAAAATTGGAGCTTGATATCTATGCTAAGGAATGAGTAAGGCAGGAATTTGTAAGCATACTAAGGGACATTTGATAAGCAAACATCAGGATGTTCCTACGGCATTTTGCACAAAGCCATTCTACACTACCTAGGAGAAATTTTAGTTTCTGGCATGTTTACATTTTTTTTTTGCCCTATTTCAAATACAAATATAGATTCTTTTCGTAGTCTATTGCTAATTTTACTTAGAATTTAGGCTGGGTGAAATTAGACATATATATTTAAGCTTGCATCCTAATTGACGTCTAATAAATAATTAAGTCTTATTGCAAATGTCAGTGGCTGAAAAACATTCACTGAATCTTTATATGTAGGAATTCATGAGGTCAAGGGATGAGAAAAAACTTTATAGGCTTGTGGAATGCATGAGGCAAAAAGAAATGGCAGATTTATGAAAATAAGAAGAGACCCATGTGACTGTATTTTAGTAATTATAAAAGAATTTATTAAGAAATAAATCTGCAAGGTAAGTGGTGGTATGTAATGAGAATTTTAATACCGTGCTCAGGACTTGAATCTTTTTCCTTCACAAAACGGAGAGGTCATTGAATATTTGTAGGGTTGACAATGATTTGATAGAAATCTAGCTAGAATGTGAATAAATCGTTTTGAGGGGAAGTGGACTGAAGGATTAGATATAGACATTGGAGAAAATGGACTTGGGGATTAGATACTAAACATAACTGGTAAGGCCCCATGGACACTAGAACAGAGACCACAGGAAGAGTGTGGTAGTTTACAGGGAGATGATTCGGTTGTAGGTTTCTTCTACAATTGCATTATTTTGCTTTTGTCTTCTGTCTTGATGAAAAGCAATTATGAAGAAAAATGCGACTTTCCCTCAGTGTACAAGTCAAAATCCTTTAACCAGTAAATCTCTAAAATCCATCCCTAATCCCTTTTCTGATCTTACCTACTGCTTCTCCCCGTCATCCTCTCTGTTCCAGCTGAGCAGAACTTCTCGCCCTTTCTTAACCTTGCCAGGCATGCTCTAAGCTCAGACCTTTCACGATGACTGTTTCCTTCGCTGGGGATGTTCTGCCTTCAGAAATCTGCGTGTCTTGTCCCTTTAACTCCTTCTGGTTTTCATGCAAATGTTGTCTTATCTACATTTTCCAGGAAGGAAGGCAGAGTAGTGGAAGTACTTTGTATTGTATTATAAGGGGGGATCCATGTCATTATAAGTTTGCCCAAACCCACAGAATGCACAGCACCGAGAATAAGCCCTGAAATAAACCATAGGTTTTGGGTGATGATGATGTATCAACACGGGCTCGTCTATTGTAACAAACATCCCACTCTGAGAAGGGCTATTGGTGATGAAGAAGGCTATGCACGTGTGGGTCAGTGGGTGCATGAGAGATAGCTATACCTTCTGTTTAATTTTGCTGTGAGCTTAAAACTGTTCTAAAAAATAAATTCTATTTTAAAAAAAAGTTAAAAGAGGGAGAGTAGGCTGGGAAAGGATCTGAGGGGAAACTTCTGTGGTGCCAGTAATGTTCTTCTCTTGAACTGAATGTGTCCCCTGTGTCTAAGTCCAATAAACTGTATCCACGTGTCTACAATAGTAGACGTGCATTTCAGCCTTTAGGCATGGCTTGTGTTTTGGATGTGTCTGACTCCACCAACATTAATTCATTATGTACATTCAAAGGATTGTAACATCTGAGATGACGTGGGAAACTTTGTTTTGATTAGCACAGTTTTGCAGAGCACTTCATGGTTCTTAAAAAAAAGCAGTGCAGATTTCATTTCAAAATTTAACATAAACATTTATTTGTCATTTTAACTTTAATTTAATAAGCAATACTGGGTTTTATTACATATTATATAAATATATATGCATATACTTTCTAAGAAACAGCATAGGCCTGAAATAAAAATTAGTAAGCATTTAGAAATAATAATTAAAATACAAATAATAATAAAGTGCAAAGGAACATATACAGTGCTAAATTGCATAATTCAGATAAAAAGATGTAAATTTTTTTTGCACTCTTCTCCTTGCCTGCACTGCCCCCACCAAAAAAAGAAAGAAAGAAAAAAGAAAAGTCAGCAGACAGGAGCGCTTAAGATCAAGGTAAATACTGGAAGATAAGTAGCACCTTTAGTTAATAAAATGATTGTCAACATTTATTTCCAGTAGGCCAAAATGAGCACTTATGATTTCGTAAAGAAAATAAAACTAGTTAATATATACCATAAAGTTTAGCTGCTGCATACTTCAACACTTGCATAGAATGTTTACCAACAAAATAAAAATAAATCTTCAAAACAGAATATCAATTTTAAGATAAAGAAAATGCTACAGGTGTTTGTTTTCCAAATTTTTAAAAATTAGCCAGAGAATTCCTCTAATATACATTCAGCTTGCATCATAGAATCCTGCAGGATTCATTTAATAATCTAGTTCCATCAATTCATTTCAATAAAGGAATTATTCTGTGCCTGGCCCCTTGCTAGGCATTAAAGTTGTCATTATAACTAAGATAACATCCTTGTCTACTGGGAGCTCACAGTCTAGTAAAGAGAGATGAATTTGAAAATATATTAAAAACTGCAGGCAAAATACATACCCACACAGAGTAATTCAACGTTTGGTTCCAAGTTAGTTACATAGTGAAACTTAGAAACAACAATAAAGACTTTTTTTTTTTACAATAGAGATTTCTAAAATATTATGTCCATATAATACCGTAATATAAATAAAAGTTAAGTGGTAAATGATTTAGTAGTCAAATAAGCTTGCTTAAAAATGAAGTTGGAACATACTGAACTAAATATATTTTTTAAATGATCAACAATATAATATATTTCTGATTTAAATAATTCTACATTCTGTTTAGATAAAAACCAAATATGTGTTTGTATGGAAATGCTGGGCTAACTGGCATACCACTTTTGGTTAATTTTTTCCCAGGTTTTATTTGCCCAGTTCAGAACTATTATATAGACAAAAATTACAGACATAAATATATATTCCAAGATCATCATAGTTACTTTAAGTACATTCATCTGTAAGAAGGCAACAAGAAGAGGGTTCTAGTCTTAAACTTTGACAGTCATTTACATTAATTATTCTTTTATACCTTATTGATTTTTTTGAAAAGTGAAATATGTACAGTCATGATTTAGGTCATGTTACAAACAACTGGGTGGTCACCTTTGGCGTCAAGCAAAACTACCTTTCTCTTTAATTCACTCTCATAGTAATTGACAGACCATGTGACAGTATGATCATCTGCTCTGTGGTCTCGAAGATGCCTACAGAACCAACAAATCAACCACATTTTAATTTTTTCACTTAACAATCATAAAAATACAGCCTAAGATGTAATTTGTATTTTTTAAAAATTCTATAGGTTAACCCCTGAATGCAATCCTGAAAAATTCTTGCAGAAGTTAGCTAGGTGTAGCTAGGCCAAGGAATGTGCAATGTCTGTCTTATTAGAAACATGTCATTAGGTAAAACTTTCACCCCAATAGTCTTACTTTTAATACCTGCCCAAATGTAATAAAAAGATAAGAAAAAATATGTTGGAGGAATATAACTAGTAAATAAAACGGTTTCAAAAATTCCTCAAAAATGAGGAACTATTCATTCCAAGAAATGTTAATCAACATGGCTAGTTTAGAATAATTGAAGGAACGTGCTTTTAAATAAAGAGGTTCAAATCAAATGTAAAGTCTAAAAAATGTCTGAGAAGATCCTGCTCTTCCATCTTCAACATAGAAATTTCTATACCTGAATAATATATAAGTAACGTGCAATCCCACTTTGATCATCATTGCAAAGAAAGGACCCTGTATTAAGTCGATGCGCTCATGGCAGTGACTGAAGCCCGCCCCCGTCACAGAGCCAGTGCCAGCTGAGAATCTGGATGTCAGTGTGGCCGAACCCAAACACATCACGGCAGATGTGTTTTAAGGCCCGATGCATGCAAAATTTTACTGTGACACATCAGTTTATCAAAACGTTTATCATGTATGTTCTTAGGGTAAATGTCCTTAACGAACTAAGCAACGAATCTTGAGTGCAGACTACTGTTTTCACACTTTCACAGAGTGAATTCCTCACAGGGACTGCTCTTTCCTTTCACCAGGGATCTTGTATTTAGGATTTTTTTTTTTCTGGAATGAAATCAAAAGGGAAAAATCTAGAAAGAATATCTAGAGAAGATGGGGGCTGGAAGTAGACGGGATCTCACATAACAGAAACTAGTCTTAACTGTTGTAAATTTGCTATTGTCATCTAGGTGAAATGACCATTTATTTTTTGCAGTTTATAATCTAGCAGATGGCCATTTATTTGTGCTTCTTTTCGTGTTAAGCACTGTAGTAAGCACTTGACGTGTATGATTTAATGTTCATTACCGCCCTATGAAGTAGCTAAAGTTCTTACGTTTATAGTGAGGACATTAAGGTACAGAGGGGCTCATATAATCTTCTATGGCGTTTCAAACTTGTTTCCATGGTGCAATGACCATTTAAGAAGAAATACGTTGGAGATCTTATCCTAGTCATCCTCAGACTGTTAAATCAACAAATGCAGTTGCCCTGTTCTCCTCAGCACTGTCCAACGGCAACAATCTCTTGGATACAAGTTAACAATTTAACAAACTTGTAGTGCACCCTCTGTGCTCTGGCTTGATGCTTTTAGAAAACAAGTAAGTGAATAAAACATGAACATAGGCAAAAAAGGAATTAATGAAATATTGACACATGGATTCTATAAACAAATTGGTGAGTTTTTTTTAGTGACTTACATACTGCTATAGCAACACACATTGTGCAAAATCCTTCATCCCTGTAGTTGTTTGTCCAGCTCACTTAGAATCATCTGCTGTAGGAATCGGGAAATAGTCTTCAAATCAAATTTATAAATGGCATTTTGCAAAGTATGATTCAATTAGGAGAAATACAGTCATTTTGTAAATAAAGGACTTATCAAGTAAGGTTAGAATATGTGTTTCCAGGAAAATATATATTTACTTTATATTCACCATTACAAACAAGATGGTTAATGGGGAAAAAATAGACTAAGAGTTAAACGACCTGGTTCTATTTCCAACTCTGCATTTACTCGCAGGACAAATACATGTTTAGGCAAAGCGCTCACCTGTTCTCGTCTTACTCTCTCAAAATACAGATATCTAACAAAACTAACTTAAATGTATCAAAACCAAAATACAGCACAAATCAAAATACAATAGCATTTAATGCTTAGAAAATAAACACTCTGGTTCTCATGTCCTTTCTCACTAAATCCAGAAATATTCATGCTTTAGTTAGACATAGAAAGCACCTACCAGAAAAATAAAGCCCATTAAATAACGTCAGAAATGTGTACTCTAATGAACAAGCTCTACAAACTGAGACTAAAATGTTTTCTAGATGCATATAAAAGTAAAGCAACAACAAAAATACTCAGAATAAAAAAGTTTAATCAGAAGAATATGTCTGAAAATTTCACCCTGAAATTCATACGAGATCAGCATTCCATTCTTTTGTTCATCTTAAAAGAACTTTTTACTGACTTATGTCTCAGTAGAAAGTTGGGTACCTGTTTTCAAATACAGCTGTTTTGCCATATTTGAATTTAAAACAAAGAAACAAAGAAACAAAAACTTGCTTTACCATGTGAAGAAAAACATTTGCTGATACGGTGATGAATTTATGATCACTGAATCTTACCTACTGAAATTCTCCTGAACATTACTTTCCTTATTAATGAATATATATGAAGACTGAAAAACATGGAGATCATTGCAAGTAGGAGAAGTATAATTAAACTCACCAAAGAGACAAAATGCTATACTAAAAAGTCCATAATTAGATAAAAATGCTAAAGACATTATGAAAAAAGATGAAAGAAAAGTAATTTTTGAAAATAACTATAGGAAAAAAGGAGGGGAGGAAGGTAGGCAGCATGGGTTGGGATGGGAGAAATAATTTGCTCTAAAATAATTTTCATATGCTCTGTTAAAATAAAATTTTTTTTGCAATATTACTTTTCCTCTTAAGGTCGAGACCTAAAATTATGATTCTCATTACAATGATCATTCTTCCGTGAACTGCACATAATTGTGAAATAAAGTGAAGGCAAAGCAGAAGACTGAGAAAACCAGACCATAGGACTGTGTAAAGCGTTACAACCTGATATACAATTTGATAACAAAGAAGAGAAAGTCAGAACTACCAAAAATGTGAACTCAGCAAATTATTGATTTTTTAAAAAATTATCAACAAAGATAGTTTGTGTTTTGATTATACAGGCATTATAATTACCAACAATTGGGGCTTTTCAGCTTTTAAGTGCATTGCTCAAACATGAGATTATGCCCGTAAATATGTAGGACTCAAAACCTAAAAAATAAGTGAGATGAGTAAAGTAAAGCTTGTAATCTCAATTTTTATCGCAACAATTTTGATGCTCTTTGGTACTGGGAGTTGTTACAGTAAGGAATCTACTTGGTAACAGTATGATGTGTCAGTGATGTCTCTGCACTGAAAGAGCCTACAGGACGGTATGTAATGACGGCATGCAGTGATGATAAGCTTTGTTTCTCAAAGTTCCAGGCACTTTAAGAAAATTAGAAACATCCTGAATAGTGTCAAGGACAGAACAATCTATTTTTCTAGATTCTTAAAAGTCATATTCAATTACCTATTCATCATGCCTAAGGAAAAGTCATAATAACAGAAACATTATCTAGAACATAAGCACCTTCCTTATCCCGGAAACCTCAAGTCACACGAGTTCCCCTATTTGTGAACATGAGTGGTTACAGCCGAAAGTGGACACTGCCGACCCCAGGAACGTGGCCGTTCCTGCAAATCAAACAAACAAGACCAGGTGCGGCATGAGTGACTTTGTGCAAGATGTAAGACACTGGAAGTGCACCATCTGAGATAGCGTTAAGGAGAACAGTATTCCAAGGATGTCAGAAATCCAGGTGGAGAGGACAAAAGCAATGCACTCGTTCTCGCTATAGAACAACGGGACAGAAGGAGAATGACAATGTTCAGGGACACTTGAAAAACCAGTTACGGTGTAGGAACAGTTGCAGTAAGTGATGAAAATAAATATATACTGTATAGATGAGCCAAATTATTTGTACCTCATAAACCTTTTACAATTTTTTGGTAGTTTGGGTTGAACCTATAAGTGGGAATCACTATAATTCTGAATATAATGTTTCACAGTAAGTACATTTTATTTTTGAGTCATAATAAGTAGCAACTAATATGGGAATTACTTGTCCATAAAGAAAATAGCATTTTTCTTCTGAATCCAACTTCAGGGAAAATATATTATGCTTGAGTCATATAAATGTCATTATTTTTACAAAAAAAGTCACAATGAAGCAATTATGGCTACTATACAATCGTTACCATCGTTGGGGATAATTTGTTTTGGTTAGAAAGGCAGGCAATTTGAAATTACATATTCAGGTTATAGCAAACACAGTCTCTAATAAACACTCAATAAATCATAATACAAATTGCAGTTAAAGCTAATTGGTTCATCATATAAGGTCTAATTTTTTTTGCATCTGTATTTTGTCTACCTTTGTATCTCTAGCTTCTATGGGGAGACAGCGTGGCAGTGAACACCCTAGGGGCTCTTTCTAGTTTTAGATAAACCTGAGTTTTAGTTCTGGTTCTGTGTTCTGTCACATACTACCTTTTAACTTAGGGTAATTTGCTGAACTTCCTTGTTTTGTTTCACCCATTTATTCCACCAGGCCAACAGCCTCCACTTCTGATTTGGTTTGAATATTAAAAGGTACTTCGCAGGCAAAATGCAGGACACATAAAGATTCGTTTCCTTTCCCTATTAAACTGAGCCTAGCAATCATGACTGTTTATTTGTTATATTAAAAGCCTGCAACATGTTAAGATGTTTTTTTTTAAAGGTAATTTTGGACGGAAAATAAGTTTCAACTAACTGATTAAGTGTTTCTCTGCATTTTATGACATCAATATAAAATGTATCAATATAAAAACATTTGCATCATACATCTTATGGTCTTTTTTCCTATATCCTCAGTTGTCATGTACACCCAGAGAAGGATAAGTAAAAAATACCTAGATTTTTAAAGTGCATATTCAAATATATCAAACCAAAGTATTTCACTTATTACCTAGCGTCCAGGGGAGAGCCAGGAGATAAGGTGGTTAGAACTCGATACTAAAGAAGTGAAATTCACAAGCAATGTGAATTTACACTGAGAAAACATCGTCTTCCCATATGAAGCACACCAGTATGACCCACTGTTCCTTAAATGTGTTCTGATTGGTTCCTAAAAGGATCAGGAAAGAGGATGGTGATGTGTCAGGGCATGTCTAAGCCCCATATTCCATCCACAAATTAGTAAAGGCATATTTAAGATTAAACAGTGAAAAATATGAGGTGTCTTGTTATCTGAAATGAAAAAATACTTAAACCAGCCAGTGGTCATGAACTGCTTTGGTACCCTGGTTTATGACAGCCTTCCTCCTGCACAAGCCCATGAGAGAATGGACGACAAGGGCTCATTCGTGCTCTCTGACTCTGCTTCATGACATCGTGAACGTCTAAACCGTGTCATTCTCTAGGGGAAGAAATATGTTCTGCACCAATTGTTGCTGACACGGGAGCCAACTGTATCTCCTCCTCTTATGCAACTTTATAATAATAAATGTTCGAGGTTGATCGTCTCTTCTCACTCTTTGAAAGATTCTGTTGGAGGAGCAAATATTCTAACAAGTTCAAGGGATTTGGGAGAGTAAACGACTTGACACACTTATTTGACCCTGAAACAATTCTGAATCCTGTGTGTGAGTTTACATCACTCTTTCAAGTGTGTTCTGATTTAATTTTCAATGTTCATGCACGAGAGTTAAGATGTGTGCATATCTGTAATTCTGTGCAGTGCTGCTGCCAGGCACGACTGGATACATACATCATGTCATGAGCTTTGAATGTGCAATTTTACTCCCCTTTCTTTTTTTTTTTTAGCAATTTAACATAATCGGTGTCAGAAATGACAAGTTAAAGGTTACCAAAGAGCAACAGAACACGTACAACTTGGTTGTGACTTGATAAGAACCTCATCAGTAAGTAAATAAACCTCCTTCCAAGGAGAAAGCCACTGGAAGGCACCCACCAGGAGGCGACAAAAAGGACTGTCGCCTTAGGGCTAAAACCCCAGGCTAGATCATGACTTGCCTGGAGTGGGGAGTCTAATATCTATAATAATTTAAATAGGTACCTTCTGAGAATTCAAGTCATTCTGTGGAAATATTTCAGAGTGGAAAGTTACTACACAGTTTATGATGTCACATGTCCTATGACAAGTCAGAGTTGAGTACAAAAGCGCTAATAATATGAAAATAGACTTAAGACTGGATGAAAAAAATTAAAAACAACTATATACTGTCACATTTTCCCTGATTTATTTACCCATGGGATTGGCACATACTGTTTTAATTAACAGTTTAAAAATACAAATACCTCTCTCTATGCAAAAAAAAGTGACTGTCAAATGAAATATGGAATTTTATCTAGCTCGCTAAATGTGAGCTTCATGCTTAAACGGGGCCAGAATTTTACACATCAAATCCTTAATGTTAACTCTCACAAAAGCCTGGTATCCAAGGGCATTTTTAAAGGAAATAAAGAATAGCACCTGCCTCTACTGCAATAATAATACTAATAAAAAAGAAGAGCGAATTCCTTTTGACATCTTAAGAATGACATTACTTCAATCATCAAGCACTAAATGCTTTTTTATTCATCACGATCTCATTTCAACTTCAGAATTAGAGATGGAAATATAACTTTGATCTAATGCGTACATTTTCTTATTTAAAAGTCCTTTATCACTCAAAATGGTATTTATAGTTCCGAATGCACAAATCTATCCTATGCCTCTGTATTCAAGAGCAAGTCAGATTCCCAGTGTTTTCACAGTTATGAAAATTGAGAAACTGCTAATGTTAACCTGGGTTGCAATATTGCAAGCTTCCTTCTATCCAGTTGTAAATTACAACCTGCACTTTCCAAGTAACTCTTGAGGCACACACAACCTCCAGTGCTAGCAGGCTTTTCTGTCTCCCGGTTTAGTTATGTTCACAGGCAGCGGGAAGCCTAACCAGCCATCAGCCGAGGGCGGGATTTTCAAGTGCTACCTTTCTTATAATAGAAGACGTTTTAGGTGGCTGAGTGAAAAGCCTGTTTTGATCTCTGGCTTTTGCTTTTGCATGTTGGGGTGGGGAGGGAAACGCGAGCCCCTGGAGGGCTCCCACTCTTCGTTTACTTAGCTGGATTACTCCTAACAGTAGCCCCCTGATCACCACTGTATGTTGGGTGCTGCCCATTTGTAAGCCTGGCTACCAGGATTCCAGTTGATTCCACTTTGATGTCTCAGGATGGTCGTGAGTCTGGATTGAGTCTGATGAAAAGAAATCCCTGATTATTACTTTCTGAATTACTAAAATCCTGTCAAAAATCAATGGACATAGCTCATTCCTAGGGTCATTTTGGCTTTTAATTTGATTTACGTATTAGTTTATACTGCAAATTATTTGAGGATTCTATTTGCTAACACCAGGTATGCATGGCCCCCTTCAAAGAAATCATGTGCATGCATGAATCAAATCTGACAGTGCTCAGAAATAATGGTTTAAAATGGAGGGTTTTTTTTTTCCAAATTTATTTCATATATGCAAATGCCTTTTTTTTACAGCAGTTAGCTGCAATTTCAAATTAAGATCATCCTCATTTTCACCCATGTTCTTATCTTTAAAATCCACACTGTAAAGTAGTATGCAAATTCTTTATTCTCCATGGATTTTTTTTTAAGTTAAAAAAAAAATAACAGTGATAATATTCTTTTTGAACTTTTTTTTGTTCCAGATACCCTGTGTGCTTGTTCTGAAGTGTGTGAAAGTCTGTGTGTGTGAGCGTGTTTGGGAACAATTCATTTCCTTCAATTCCATTTCACACTTTAATATCAAATGAAAAATGAAATGTGGCGAGGGTATTCTTAAAGGATTAAACATACTCCTTCCAACTACTTAAACCAGGGGTTTGGGATTCAGATCTCTATAACCAAGACTGGAAGTCACTGGAAGACTTTAAAATTATTTTAACTACCACAACTAGAGTCATGTATGGAAATAAACCCATTGCATGAATTCTTTATATACATAATCTCAAAATTAAACCGCCCAAATAAGTTTTAAAAAGCAAACATTTAAAATTTGCCATTAAGGAAAATCTCATCTCCATCCTTAATTATGACTCTTCATTTCAACTAAAAGCTTCCAATACTTTGAAAATAAAATATGCCTATGAAAGTCATAAACCCTGAAATCAGAGATGTAATTCTGGTTAAATATTAGTTTCTCTTTCTGAGGGATTAACCTCTGATCCCAGATCTTCGCCGCTAGTATCATGATTTTTCGAAGTGTTCAAGGGTTCAGATTCTAAGGGATTAACCCCTGATCTCGGACTTCTGAAACTTGTGACATCAACATCATGACTTTTTGATGTGCTCAAGGGTTTCGATTCTTGGAACTCAGGCTTATGTGCGTCCTCCAACCTCTTTTCCTTGGCGAGCAGTCTGTAGTTGATAGCATTGCCAATGAGCAGCCACACACTGGATGTGAACACAATAGCTCCACAGACCATATACATATATTTGTATTGGCCGGTTTCATCCACCAATTTACCTAAAAGACAAAGAACATCTTTTAAGATAGCATAATAAAACAGCCACAAAATGATAACATTTGCAAATAAATTCTTCCCTACACCGGGTACCTATTTCTTATTTAAGGTAATATGATGAGAGTTTAATAAAGAAAAAAATAGTCCAGATTATGATTTCCTATATGCATAGTAAAGGCATCTATAGTATATTAAATTATATATGTTAAATTAAATATGTTGAATGTATTGAAAATTATTTCCCTCAATAAAAGTGTACAACCAAATCAAGCTAGGTATATATGTGTCTGTGTATGTATTCATACATGTGTGAAATACATTTTTAAACCTACATATGTAGGAATATATAAACACATTTACAAATGGAAACATATATATGAATATATTTATAGCATACATATTGAGATTGCTTCATCCTTTCCACGTTTTGTGTCTTTTCAATAAAGAGGAAAAACTACATTCTTTAGGAAAAATTCAACGGCTTTTATACGGTTCCTGACAGGGCATAATATTTACTAAATTCTTTCTCTATGCCCAGCACTAGGCTAAACATTTTATTTGTAATTTTGCACTTAACCCTTACAAGAGCACTATGAAGTAGTTAGAACGTGGTTACAGAGCCAGTGAGTGGCAGGATCCGGGCTGTAACCAAAGTCTGTCTACACCGTGCGTTCTTAACTACTCCGTAAAATGGCTTCACCTCTTGGTTAAGTGTCATGTCACTTTCTAGGCTAATCACAGTTTTTCAGTTTAACTGAATCTAAATTATTAAGGCCGAACTAATCAGGAAGAAAGTTTTTGTTCCATTTGATTATTGAGAACATTGGGCACCTAGCCTAGTGCTATATAATCAGAAGGTTTATTGACTTTTAAATATGCTTCAGTTTATACTTAGTTTTGCCTCCTGCCTATGGAAAGCATCTAATTCTTAACAATTATTATTATTAGCAATATTTAGTGTACAGAAATCCATATTATATATCATATGCATACTTCAGGTGATTCTGATACAGACCTGTTTGTTTAGTCAGAATTTCTATCATTCGGACTAGAATCTAGTTAGTGGCTCAGTATTCAGTTTAGCTACTTGTGAAATTATCTATTTCAACAAAGTTCCCTGCTTTAATTACGTTAATGTCGGAATGGGTTTATCTGAGTAAGTATGATAGAGACATCAACAAAACAAAAATTGTGTAATTTAATGTTCCACTCTAACACTGGTCAAATATTTCTATTCATACAATGATTATTACACATCTAAATACGAAACAGTAAGTCTTTGGCCCCATTAGAATTAATATCACTTTCGATTGCAAAATCAACAAACATACTTTCAAAATGTTTGGGGAATTTTTAGCATTATCAAGAAACCAGATATGATCTCCAGAACTGAAGTTTCAGCTCTTTCTGAATGCAGCAGTGAAAAGTTTGAGATGAAAAAAAGAAAAACAAAAACTATGTTGTCCCGACCTTTTCACTAACAAGACTAGTAGCAGCAGTAGCAACTGTATAATAAGTAACTATAATAATACCCATTTATTCAAAAGTACTTACTGAGTGCCTACTATGTGCCAGACACTGCTCTAGTAGTGGCCACATGCCATAGAGGAGAAGCCACTCTAAAAGTCAAGGAGTTGATCAGGGTAACAGGAGGCAGAAACAGGATGAAAAAAATGGGTAGGATCTTAGGGCATAGGCTGAGCGCTTCAATACGAGCCCCAAATTAATTTCTGCCACTGCTACCAGTGATGCAGCAGTTTGGCAATATTAACACAATAAGCACCCAAGGATACTGCGACTGATGTAAATGTGAATACAGGTCTCAGCACAGGTAGGCGCGGCCAAATCAGAGTCCTTCGTTTTCACAGCACCCAGCCACTATGCCTATGGACATGACTTGATTTTTTTTTTTTCATACCACCATTGCTGGTAAAATACAGTTTTCTCTGTTGATTCTAAGAATTTTCTTGCTAATGAACAGGCTTCTACAACCCATTTGTAAACTAATTCTGTAAGAAAAGATAGGCCAATTGTACTTGTCTTATGTGGCAAAATCAACTGAATGAGGCTTTCATTCTTTCTGAAAATGTTTCGTTGTCGTGCTATATCCGTACTGAGAGATGTACCACCCAAAAGCATGTTGCCAGGTGTCAGAGGGCAGCCCCGGTGGACAGAGGTCAACAACTCCATCACTCCTTCCAGACCAAGTGAAGAAGCAAGAGGAAAGGGCAACGGTGCCTTACAATTAACAAATTAACGTGAGTTGTCCCACTTTCAAAGTCACGAAGGAAGAGATTTACACTTAGCGTGGCAGTAGCTGTGACCACTAGGGGGCAGGAGGTCTAAGTAAATACTTCACATTTAGTGTCAACCGAAGCAATACTATACCATGGCTACTGGAAAAGACTGGCCAACCAAACGCATTTAATATTTGTAACACTGAATTCTAAGGCTGAACAAAGCCTTAACTTCAAAAATGAACTTACACATGTGTCTTTCTCAGTCTCCTTACTGGATAAGTTAGCACAGATACTTTTACAGGCTTCACTGACAGTATTTTAGACCTTAAAATCTAACGGTAATCTTTACAATTTATAAATGTGGAATATAAGTATCTGATCAAGAACATGACTTTGAACGAATTTCCCTTCATTCTTGCGTTCCTATTCATATGTCCTATCAGTGGGATTATGAACATGTTCCTTCATTAAGCATGTAACTAGTTCCAAAGTAATATAACCAATATACTCCAATAAGAACCTGTTGGGAGCATTACTTCAAATATTTGAGTCATTTTAATAAAAAAGAAAAGGAATATGTTTAAAAATGATAGAATAAAGTGGCATCTTATTTCTATGATACATTTTTAAAAGCACGTAACAAACTCATATGGGGGAAAACCTGAAAACTACGCTAATTATCAGTCTAACTTAAATTCATAAATTCATAAGTCCAAGCTCAGAATCAAATTTTTGTCTAAAATATGCTAATTACGAAATTGAAGTAAAGCCTCAAAGTAACACACCCACAGTCTTCTAGGCGATTAGGTGTTATTATTACAAACACATTTTACACTACAAAGAAAGTTTCGGCTAATGAATGTTAATTTTACGCTTTTTGCTTTCTTTGATGAGAAGTATTCTTACCAGCAAGAGGAGGGCCAAGAAGAACTGGGCAACACTCCACAATTGTGACGAGCCCCACAGCGCTGGAAAACCTCTGAGCACCGACCAGGTCCATGAGTGTCTCAAAGAGGACACTGCTAACACTCCCAAATCCGAGGCCAAAAAACACAGCGTAGACCACCAGGCTCGGGTAGTCGTCAGCCAGCGGGCACAAGAGATGACACACGCCGTTGAACATCACTGCAAAACTGAAGAAGTACTGGATTCGGGGTCGGATAAATCTGGAGTTGGCAATGAATCCTACAGAAGGTCTGGCAAACATATCAACAAAAGCCATAACAGACAGCAAGAAGGCAGCGGAATACTCATCAATTCCTTTGTCTTTGGCGTACGGAGCCAAGAATATAATGGGGGCAAAGAACCCCAGGAACATGATGACATTTCCAGATAAGTATATGAGAAACCCCCTGTGCTTAAAAAGGGAGAAATCTAAATATTTATTAATTGTTTCCCACGTTGATTTCTTCTTATGTCTCGTCTTCTCACCCAAATCCGTCGCTCTTATGCTGACCTTGTTTTTAGACTTCTTCGTAGTTAGTTTGGGTCCCACAGGTCTCATGAGAGACCCAGCCACACAGGCATTCAACAGTATACCTCCCAAAATCAAGAAGCTTCCTTTCCAGCCGTAAGTATTAAAGAGGAACTGGTTGAAGGGAGCCAGCGTGCTTAAGAAAACGGGACTTCCTGCCATGGCCAGGCCGTTCGCCGTCGGCCGTTTCTTGTAGAAGTATTTGCCGATGATTGTTAAGGCAGGTTGCAGGTTGAAGGCCAGACCTAAACCTACAGAGGATAAAACAAAAGGAGGAAGAACACAAGCATGTTACGCCACTCACCAGAGAAATTACTCTTCCAAACATACATTCAAGCTGGGATGGCAGACCTGAAAACCCAGCAGCAGGTAGGAAGTTTTTATAATTACATACATCAATAGGATGGCACATACACAAAAAAGTTCTCATAACCGGACACCCAAGATCGTGAAAGTTTCACATTCCTTTCTTTTGAAGACACAAAAATAAAACCATGAACTTCTACTGTTATTGTAATAATCAGGAGAGGTTGAAACTAGGACAAAAATTATTCATTCTTAATTAAAGTTGCTTAATCCCACAAATAAATAAATCTCTCTTTATATTTGTAGACATAGAAAGAGAGAATAGATTTCTTCCTTGTGGGCAAGAGTGGGTTTAAAATGTGAATGCTTTCTTTTCAGAGTAGAACAGAGTGGACAGACTAAAAAGAATTATCCTTTACAGTTAATCTTAGGTCTCCCAGATATTTTTTCCTTTAAAACCATGCAAATAATACAAAAGAGTAATCAATTCACGCCATTAATTTCATGTTCTACATGAATACAGAGGAACATGGTATTAACTATAAAGGTTTTTTTTTTTTTTTTTTTGCTTGAAACATATTCTCATTTGGGGGATTAAAGCTGTTTATATGAGTCAAAAGTTTCTACTGTCTAGGGAACTCCTTGGCAGTGTTGACTCTGGCCTTTGAGAAATGAGTTACTCCTTACAGCTCACCAGGCACTACCTGGCAGCTGTAATGAACACGTTTGTTTAAAAGAATGAATAGAGTTGACTTATACAAACTACTGCCTCTCCTTCTCCCTTAGCCTAGGCATGATTCTGTATTACGTTAGGGCCTGCAGAAGTAGAAATACCGTACAGACGTGTTGCAAAGTGGTTACGTGTTTAGACTCGGGGACACGGAGTTCTGAGGACAAATACTTGCTGCCAGCCTCTAATACAAACACGTGCATTAAGTGTTTGTAGCAGGGCTCCTCAGAGCTGACACAGAACCAAGCATGTGCTCTGGAGAGTGACGGGGCCGTGTGCTCTCTGATTCTACGTCAGCAAGACAGGGGGGAGGTGCAGAACGAGTGTAATTAGATGCAACATATAAATAATTAAACTGTGGTCGGCAGCTTGTAAGTGGAAGAACCCAAATTAAAACCTGGGAATTGTGTTTTGAAGTTCAATTTCTTCACCTTCTGCCCCCCCCTTCCCTGTGCCCCCATCCCGTCACCTGGAACTTTGCCTTCAGATGCTAATTCCAGGTCTCCTTAGGAGACTGTGGCCACCTAGTTCCCATGTGGCATGGTAAAAGGAACACGAGACGTGACACTGAAGTTCTCAGTCTGCCTCACTGACTCCGCTGTGTGCGCTGCTGGGCCAAGTACTTAAGACTTCGTGAGCTCCAATTCCCTTAACAACAGCGAAAGAGGATTTTGCCAAAATCAAGGAAGCTCTAGAGCTTCAAGATGTTATGTAATGATACTGTAATCATCATTTGTTAATATTTATTTTAAAAGTAACAAAATGCTGGGCACTCTGTAAAGTACTATATATTCATTTTTTTCACATTAATTATGCCAGCAACTCCCAAAGGAAGGAGCTATCATTTCCCTGTTGTAGAGACAAAGAGACTGAGGCATGAGAAGGCTAATTTACCTATGATCACACAGCTAACACGTGCTGAGTCAGGGTTAAAACCTAGCCCTGTCTGATTTCAGACACCAAGAAGCACTGGCTGATAATGACTCAAGATACACCCCTCACAGATGTAGTCAATGGTTAACTAGAAACACCAAAGCCTTTAAGACTCAGAGGAATGGAACTGAAGTTAGAATAACATATAATACTATTGATACTTGTGATACAATAATACCAAAATCATCTTTCCCCGATACATCTACTTGTAGACCCTGCCTGACTTCAATGGTCAAATGCAACACAGCTGACTGTTGAACGTCGCGGGGTTTAGGGAGTGCCCACCTTCTGCACAGTTGAAAATCTACATGTAATTTATTGCCAGCTCTCCTCAGGATTCAACCAACCATGGATCATGCAGTACTGTAGTCTTTACCATTGGAAAAAATCAATATTTAAGTGGACCTGTGCAGTTCAAACCCACGTTGTCCAAGGGTTAACTGTAAATAGTATTTCTGCACAAAGGAAAGGGCATTCACTCCACTGTGACAGTTCTTAAGAGACATGAAGATTCTCATTTGCCATGTCAGAGGGGTTTTACCATATCAAAGAAAAAAAAAGAGAAGTTGTCCATAGGTTGTAAAGAGAAAGATTTTAACATCACTATTACTGTATCTAATTTTTTTATCAAATGATGCATAAGTGCAAGATTAGACTGATGTAAAATCACAAAAAGAGAAATAATTTATCTTTTTATCTGTAGGTAAAAGGAAAAGATTCCATTTCTTTAACTTAAAACTTTTTTTTTCTTAAAACTTTGAGTATAGATTTGTTTAATACAATTTACCATTGAGGCTACCAAAAACAGTGTTTTCCAAATGCGCATATTCAGGTCAGCTGGAGTCTATAGATGTGCTTGAGAAACAACTATAATCAAGTGATAGGGTCATTTAAAAATATTTGTGTTTAGTGGCAAATGTGCCTTCCAGAGTTTTTAAATAGAATCTTTTAGTAAGGAGAAGGGACATCGGTGCAGAGCTCAGCCACTAATCACAACACAGGCACCAATAATTCTAGTGTTAAAGCTAAACCAGTGACTTCACGAAATATCTTTTTTGGCACCATTTTTAACCTATTATGAGCAATCAGCCAGATACTAATAGTAATAAGTAATGAAAATAATATTTTTTTAATGATGCTATTTACATGCCAGAAAGTCTGTTTCCACAATACCGTCTTAACTAGCTGAAGATTTAATGTTGAAACAGTAAAAACCAACCAAAGAGGTTTTCTTTTTGACATTGTATCACAGCCCATAACATGTCTGGTAACTTGCTTTTTCCATTTTCGAAGTTAGTGTGCTCGCCCATCCTGTAGCCAGTATTTCAGCATACTCTGACAATACTTTAAGATACCGTCTGATGTAATAAGGAAATTCAAAGAAAGCAATTAGAATGCTCTGCCGCTCATGCTTCTGACAGAATTTGGCAAACAACAGAAGCGTTAAGAAGAACATGAGCTGAACGCCAAGCCGGACTTACCGCAAATGAATCCCATGGTGATGTAAAGTTGGACCACGTTGGTACTGAAAGAGGCTGAGACCATTCCCAGACAGCACATCAAGCCCCCTGCCATCACCACGGGCCGGCTGCCATAGTTATTCACCAGGACACTGCTTATAGGACCTGAGGCAGAGAGGGAATGAAGAAAGCTTCAGTTGCTGGGTTATTTATTTATAACCACTTGCTAATTCCGAAAGCTGGGGAAGCACTTTTTAACGATCAAAGAAAAATACCTGAGTTCACACGGGATTTCGTGAAGACTTTTCAGCCCTTGGCAACCTGACTGGTTGTCTTTAACAATATACATACAAGCACAGGAAGTAAGAAATGAGACTTGTTTGACATACGCTCTGTTAGGACCGTCATTATTCCACTTTGGATGGAAAAGCTTTTCAGCAGGACATACCTCTACTCCCTAAATATCTTTAAACACAGGTAAATTTATGTAACAGAAATCTAGGGATTATATAAAAGACTTGTCTGTTAGAATTTTATTTCTTGGAATAATATGTATGGATGCACACATATATGCCTTTAACTGGAGCTGAATTTTTTGTTTTATTTATACCCCACTGTGACTTTTCTTCAATACTATTTTTTTTTTTTTACTCTAAGGTATAAACTGTCTTCATATCTCCTTATATTAGAAATGAGGATGTCTTACACTTGATGGTCTCTTAACAGCCCCTGGTGGCAGGCACCTCAAAAGGCCTGGGCACGCCTGAACTTGGTTATGTCTGTGGCTGGGTTAGACAAGGCCATTGCTCACATTTTGATCATATCATTTAAAGATCGTTTGAAAAAGGAATACAAATACGAATTCTGATGGATCATTGTCTGAAAAAGCTGTCGACACAGTCTGGTAAGGAAGGTCAAGAGAGTACCACCATGGAACCTTACAGAATGGGTGTCACGGTTCAGGTGGGATTGCCAAAGCTGCGTCACCAGCAGAGGACAACTGTGTGTGCAACGTGAACACCAAGTACCCTGACTAAACACTCATGGAGAAGAACAAGATCTTGAATGGACATTTTAGTCACACCTTACTCTATTTAATATACATTTTTTGACGTGTGTACGTGTGTGTATGTATAAAACATTCAGGAGTGATTAAAATCATTTAAATAATCTGTGTTTAACTATGTCTAAAAAAAGCTCTTTTGGTAAAATAAAAATGCTAGCTATTCAGAGAATGTGATGTCTAATTTTAGTGCACATTTTTTTCTTTAGTGGTGCCTCATAAAATAATGGTGCAAAATAACAACAGAGGCTGTCTTAGAGTCACTGTAAGTACGGACCACTTTATAAGATCTTTCCAAATGTAAATGGTTTTATCTGACATTTCCTTCTTAACTTAAAATTACATTTCATCTGAAACTAGTGGTACTGCTTTGAGGGGAAAAAATATTACATTAGGTCAGGATTCTCAGTCCAATGTTTAGCCTAGAAAAAAATAAAATGATTTCTAGTTAATGCTAAAACTGAAAAATTTGCCAAGTGCTGTTGCACTACATTTCAGAATTTCTACAGGGATGATATTTAAAATACACTGAAAAAATATGTATATTATAACATACACATTGATTTAGAAAAACGAGCATTTTAATTGAAAAGCACACAGCTAAATTCAAATAGCCTTTGTCAGAAGGGAAGAGTTAGAATAAATTGATTAGTTTGATTAATTCCTGAACGTAGGTGTGGATTTCTTTTCTTAAAATTACTTAACTGGTTCAGTTCAATTCAATTCAACTCAAATCAGTTTGGTGCAATATTTCTTAAGCTCCCAGTATAAAGTTGACAGACACCACAGATAAAATAATACACTATAATCCCAAATGCCTTGTATTCTAGAGGAAGAAATGACCAACAAGTTATTTTAAGAACCGTGATGGATGCTTCAATAAATACTAGATTATCAGGATGAATTCAAAGGCATTTATCAATTACTGGGACTAATTATAATGATCTCCTGTCAGTAACGGATTACACATTCCCTTTTGTACGTGGTGCCTGGATAACTAACAAATGGGCTATCTGATCACCATGTTTTGTAAATATGTTTGCTTAAATAGTGTAACTTAAAATTTGAAAATAATCTATGAATCACAATTTGCAATGTATTGGAAATAATTATATCTATAGGTTGGGATAATCACCTCAGGCCTTTTCCCTGTGACTGTGACTGAGTAAGGGTAGCCGCTAAAGAAAACGTTCAAAGATGTTGGCCCTTTGTGAGCAGACTTTGCTAATTTCTAGCGGCATCATTCAAGACGCAGTGAGAGTTCTAATTGTAACAAATAATTTCATTTTATGTTATACATCTTAGTTAAATGATATCCTGTAAGTTATATGTTTACACAAGTCATCTGTAATTTTTTTCTAGGAAAAAAAAGATACTTTTTAAGTGATTTATTTTGAAATAATCAAAGATCTGTACCCCTTAATATTAGTTGCTTATAAAATATCAAAATATTTCTACTCTGCAATAGTTGTGGGTCAGAATTAAAATTATGATACAGAATAAAATGTACTTATTTTGTAAAGAACCTCTAAATGCTTAATATTAGCTTGCGGAGGCATCTAACATTAGATATAAGGCCATCCAATACCTCTCTCCAACCTACAAGAAACTTAGTTTATTTTATCAACAAAAAAGATGAAGTTTCAAGAAAATAAATAAATTCTCATCACACATGATTTTTGTCAAACATGGGCTGGCCTCATGGTGTCCATTGTTGATGACTCTTAAGCCTAATTATATTCTGAGCTCATTCATATACTTATAAATTAATTTAATCATTCTGGAAGTTTTTACTCAGCATGTGTTTTTCCAGTAACCATGATGTTTAATCACTAGTTATGTCAAAAAAAAGAGAAAATCCTCTACCTGCTGAGAGATACACTTCAGCCCCTATCTTGGTAGAGCAAAGATATTGTTCATCAAAATGCTTTTGTTCTATTTGCTTGCCAAGCAGTTAAAACAAAACGGCACGCAAGAAGAAGAATGTCTTATTTCCAAAAACATACAGAGAAGCACCAGACTGCATCTAAATCAGGATGATCTTGCCCCTGATTTCTTCTGATCCAAATTCCAGATTCTGCCAAGGATGCTTCTGTAGGTTCTTATAAATCACAGAGTGCTTGCCCATTCTTCAAACTTCTGTTGCACTTACAGTTGGTAATGCACACGCACACAAACAGAACGGAACACTGTCTACTTCATTTGACTTTTGTTCACACAATCCGTTTTAAGCTCTGTGAAGGTAGCTGCCACACATACTATGACTGTTCATCAACATTCATCCAGTTATTGCTCTTTGCAGGAAGTGTGCTAAGAATTCTACATGCATTATTGCATATGATTTTCATGGCCTAATTAATGAATTCCCTAATTAAAGCTATTAACAGTTGATAAAACCGAGGCGTGCAAAGTGTTTAGATAACTTGTTTCAGGTCAACATCAATATTAGTGGTGGAATGTGGATATGAGCCCAGAGTCATCTGATTATAAAATGCGTGCTTTTAACTACGGTGCAGAAAGGAGTTCACACAGCAGAGCTACGACTGCCGTCCTTAGAAAGGCCTGCTCGCAAGGTTGGCTCTTGGCTGGCATCTGGGGACCTGGATTTCAGAACTGTTCCCGCCATTCCCTAACGGATAACAGTGGTTCACTATGCCTGAACTGTTTTACAACGTGTTTTATGCTGAACACCTCCTTTCCTTCTGGGAGTCTGGAATTTTGGTGCATGCCAGAGAATAGCCTGGGTGACCAGCAACCCAACAGAAACCTTAAGCATTGAGTCTCTAATGAGATTTCCGGTAGACAGCACTTCCCATGTGTTGTCACAACTGGCTGCTGAAGGAATAAAGGTCATCCTCAGTGATTCCATTGGGAGACGACTCTTGGAAGTTTGCACCTGGTTACCTTTGTACTTCACTCCTCCCTTTGCCGACTTTTTCACTTTGTATCATTTCATTTTAATAAATCATAGCCATGAAAAAGCTACTGTTGAGTCCTGTCCATGTCTATAGCCAACCATCAAAACTGGGAGTGATCCTGGAGACTCTGAATACAATGACGATACTATATCCCTCCTATTGCTAATTTCGAGTTTTGTATATTGTCATAAAGAGATGATTTTTGCTATGTTATGTTATTTTTGACGTATGTATGGATATATGAATTGGTCTATTCTTTGGTATATTGTCATTCTGTCCTGTAAACATGAACTCATAGTGCTTATTTTTATTTCTTTTGTATATTGCATTGAGTACCTGATAAATGTGAGAAAATTTGGGGAGTATGTTGTGTAATGAGCATTTCATAAAATATGTTTGATCGATCTAAATCCATGGATTGAGACTATCAGTTTGAGCTGTATAAAATTTTTGTGCATAGCATAAACACTAACAGAAGAAATGATAAAACTGCTATAATTGGTTTTTCATTTGCTTTATTTCAAATTTGTGTATGTGGTATCCTGTCAAGTCAAATGACAGAAAGCACTCGTGCAGGACTGGGAGAAAGCTGTTTGCAGTTACAGAAATTTATCTGTATTTACCTCAGCAGTATTTTACTTAGTAACAGAGGCTCTCTGAATTTGAAAGATTTCTCAGAGAGATTCTTTTGAATTAGAAAACTGTTGCTGTTTTCATTTGGACAGAGGGCGGGATCCTCTCACCCACTGCTTGTTCATACGTCTGAGGTTTTTCCCTGCACTGAACTTGGGGCTGAAAATCTACCTGGCTTCTCTCTCTATGGGATCACCTTTCTTTTGAGGTCAGTAAAAGGCACGCGGGGAGAGCCCCTGATCATTAGGAAGCAGCTACTGCATTCGCTTTGACAGTGCTCAGGTAGATCACCTTCAGGCAGCACGCTGCCCAGCGCTGGTCGCCCTGGCCGGACTGACCAGAGCCCAGCCAGCCCCGCACAAGGTGAAGCTTTACGTCCGCTGCAGGCACTCAGCGCATCCACTCGGCGTCCACCTGGCGTACAAAGGGTTTGAACGAACGGGTTTGAGTAGTTGTAGCAATGAAGAAAGGAGCTGATCAACACTCCAGCTGTGCTAGCAGGACGGAGGATATTAGGGGTGGACTGGTCTTCAAACTCTTCTTTCTATTTGCTGTTCCCTTTGTTTGGAATGTTCTCCTCCCTTATAAATAAATGTTTTATTTTTCTCACAGTCAGTTCTCGGCAGATACAGCCACTCCTCAGAGAGACGTCTCACCACTTCAACAGATGAAGCTGCCAGACTTCAAAGAGGGACTAAATGCTATTTTAAAATTCACCTTTACACCTATAGGCCATTTCCCGTATCTCCTCTATTAAATATTTTTCTATATTCACATATCTTAATGCTTGTTCTGCCGTTGGCCTGGTTGTGAGAAAAGTTCTTGAATTTTGCTTTTAGGAGAAGGTAGTTATTTTTGTATTTCCTCAACTCTTTCCATTTCTATCTCCATTCAATCACAGATTGTGCCAACCCGGCATAACCACAGCTGGTTAAAAAGGATGATCACGCTATTTATATGGGGATGCGGTGGGAAAGGGGGCAAACTGGCATCTTACCAAAGCCTTTTAATAAAAATCAAAGGGTTTGAAAGCAGCCGTTCTAATTCGCCATGCCTAAGGACAGACATGCCAAACACTTCCTTCATGTTCGTAGGTTACATCACTCTCAACCAGGAGAGACATTCTAACTTGTTTAAGGCTGGCACAGTAACTGCATAATAATAAAAGTAACATTTCTGTATGACCTCCAGGTCCATCCATGTTGCTGCAAATGGCATTATTTGTATTCTTTTTTATGGCTGAGGAATATATATATATATACACCACAACTTCTTTATCCAGTCATCTGTCAGTGGACATTTAGGCTGTTTCCATGTCTTGGCTACTGTAAATACTGCTGCTATGAACACTGGGGTGCACGTATCTTTTCAAATTAGAGCCAGTAGATAGTAGATAGTAATTTCTTTAAAATTTACTTACATTAAATTGTTTTCTAAGTTCATTTAGGATCCATGTGATGCCACCATCACTACATTGGTATGATATTAGTATTTATCATAGAAGACAGACTTTAAATAGGATCTTTAATCTACTGGGTTCCCTTCTCTTCCTACCTGAACCACACAGAAAACAAAAACACAGCACACATGCCGGGTTAAAGGCCATCTAGAGATGTGTATATGATCTTCATTCACCTTAACTCTTCTCTTTAAAAGTGACTTGGTTTATGAGTAGTGACTAGTTTTAAGTAATCAAAATTCCTGAATAAAGTTGCGAGAGCCACCGACCCCAGCAGCACTGCCACTGTCTACCACAGCATTTGACTGTGTATGTAGTGGAGGGACAGAGGTCCCTGTGTGTGTGTGGGGTGTTTTGAGTCCAAGGGGCACAGTGCCAAGAGAATGTGCTCCTAGGATTCTTTGTGCACATTTTACGTAAGTTCTAGTGTGTGATAAATACTACCAACTAGTAACAATTAGTATTCTCTGCTTATTCCAGGGAACAGCCGTCACAGAGAACTGATAACTGGTATTTAAAGGAGTGCTCTCTTGGCTGACACTCTTGGCTATAAGATTGTGCGTCTATTTTTTCCTACTTCCTCTTCTGTGAGAACATGGATTCCTTGCAGGAATCTGCTTTTCACTGCACAGCCATGTGTTCAGAGACTTAAACTCCATGTTGAGGTGGGAGTCACTCCTGATTTACTAGGAGGGCCAGTCGTGGTCATCCATCCCCCTCTCCGCTGAATGTGTTAGGGCTGGGCTGACGGCACAGCTCTGGCCAGTGGGACACGGGTGGAGATCTACTAGCAATTTCAGGAGGAAGCTCTCCTTTGCTTAAAAAGAATTACCAAGAAATCACTCACTGTCGTCTCACTTGTGTATGTAGCCTTGAAGCAGAACAGCCCTCTTGTGAACCTGAAGGGAGCTGGCCTGAGGGAACAGCTGACACGCAGAAGCTAGCATTTCCAAGAGCATCGCGGTGAGGTGGACCTGGAGCCCTAATGATGCCATTCTACCGTCAACCTCTATTTAAAATTTTTATTAAATGAGGTAATTGTTCAGTTGGTGTGGAAGACGTCTATGAGTGTTTACGCTGAAAGCAGCCCAGCAGATGAACCTGCAGTAGAATAGATTCTTTTCTTTTTTCCTTTCTTAAATACTGTGGTATAATGAAAGGTAGATTTGGAAATACCAAGAGTTACAACAAAAACGTTTGGTTCAATCACATGTCTAACTGAGAAGCTGTTATGTGATTTTACTTTGAAGAATTGGGTATTTTGTTTAATAGCCTGCTTTACACGTTTCCTGAAATAAGTGGCACTCACATTTATTGCACTGCATGCATTCATAAATTAAATGAGAACTTTTAAGTTGACAAGGGTCTCTTGGCGTTCTGAACTTCATGGGGGTTTAGATAAAGCATATGACATTGTCTAGCTATGTCTTTATGTTTGGCTTCTTTTTAACCTCTTTATAACAAACTGCCTTTACACACACACACACACACACACACACACACACATAATTACTAATTCAGAGTAAAATTTTTTAAACTGTTAGGCATGGTCTTTGAAGTCTCATTATTTGTAATTAATTGTGGGACATATATGTTCTAGCCTATGTAGCATTGCTATTAATCTAGGAGACAATATTATCCAGAAAAGGCTACATTAAGACTTTGTATGTCTTTTGACATCATCTAGAACCTCTATGAGCGGATCTAGCTGTGAGTGTTCACAAGGCAAAGCTAGAATGCATGAACGAACAAATGAGTAAGACCTATTATTGTTCACATAAATGGTGTATGCTATTCTGATCTTTTTCAATGAGGAATCAACAAGTTCCAAAAAGTACTTATACACTCCTTGTAGCAACAGTGCTTGAGGTGAAGACCCACAGAAGGAGGAGTAACTGGACGTGGGGGTAGTAACACTTGTTTTCAGAAGCAGACTTATCACAATACTTAAGGAAGAGAGGAAGGTATCTGCACTGTATCTCGATTTTAAAGGATTTTTTAAAAATCCTAAACAGAATGTCTAAATTATATAAAAAAACGAAGGAGTAACTGTAAATCCTTAGCAACGTAAGCTTCATTTGGGAAGTACATTAATCACTTGATACAGAAAAGGAAGAAATTAGACAAATACAAAAGAAGCTTAAGGCCACTCAAATAGAAGCCAACTGCGGACTTTTGGAGAAGACATGGAAACGCAAGAAAAAAGTTATAAAACAGCTGAGGGAATTAAACCCAGAGAAGGGAGAAGACAGGAAAATGCGTAGCGCCCGAGATACTTAGTAGCTATGAGATTCAAACCTTAGAAAATTAAGATTTTTATGGAAAAATAAGGAAAAGTAAGGAGTGTCTCTGAGCACGATAGATGCTGAGCAGGTAATTAAATCAATGTGTTAAAATATAAGGGACAGAGAAGATTTAGTGAAAAGTAGCATCAGGGAAATAAATTCACTTCTCCAAAAC
The DNA here is from genome assembly GCF_048564905.1 of Vicugna pacos. NCBI lineage: Eukaryota > Metazoa > Chordata > Mammalia > Artiodactyla > Camelidae > Vicugna > Vicugna pacos. The sequence goes on from NC_132998.1 coordinate 3,917,128, forward strand.
AGACAGACACGTTTTTCACAGACTGATGAATTTGACAAAAATTCTGAAGGTTTACAGGAACAGATTAGATTACTGAAAGCTTTTTAAAGAAAACCTAGAATAAGAAGCTATAATCTCCCAGGATGTTTATTAACTAAAGCTAAATTCATTTTTTTCTGTACATTTATGTCAAAGAAATACAGACAGGAGCACATCAATTTTTTCAAGACATTTTACCATATTTCTAATGAAATTCTAACACAACATGGAAAATCTGGGTTGAATTCAGGACTGCTAGGTGTTTTAGGAGAATGCTGATGGTTATTGTTAACTCGGCTCATGGGAAGTGCTCTAGTGGTCTGCCAGTTAACACTGGCAGGCCCCACCCAGGTAAATACTTTAATGCTGACTTCAAGTAACAGAGGACTTGAGATTACCAAACAAACAAACAAACAAACAAAAACACCTACAGTCTCAGAGCTTATTTTTAAGTTGTATATATTTAAGATGTACAGCACGATGTTTCAAAATATGTATAAACTGTGAAATGATTACCACAGTCAAGCTAATTAAACCATCACCTCACATAATTACCTTTTGCTTGTGTGTGTGTGTATGTGTGTGCATGTGCAGTGAGAACAACTGAGATCTACTGTCTGAGCAACTTTCAAGTATACAGTATCTTATTATTAACTATAGTCACCATGTGATACATTAGATCTCCAGAAGTATTCATCTCATAACGGAAAATTCGTACCCAACGGTGTAAAAAGGTTCTCTTTTTTTTTCATATTTTCACCAGCATTTATTATCTCTTGTCTTTTGATAATAAACATTCTGACAGGTGTGAGATAATATCTCACTGTGGTTTTGATGTGAATTTCCTTGATAACTAGTGGTGCTGAGCACCGTTGCATATACTTGTTGGCTGCACTGTACGTCTTCTTTAGAGAGAAGTCTATTCAAGTCTGTTGCCCATCAGAGCTTCTAACTGAGGTAACATCTATTTTTCACAAGAGGACATTTGGCAATGTTAGAGAATACATCTGTTCTCACTGGAGTTTGGAGCACTATTAGTATTTGGTTTACAGCGTCAGAGATGTTAAGCCTCCTGCCATGTGCAAAATCCGTACCACAAAGATTTGTCCAACCCCAAATTCCATTAAGCTCCCACTGAAATACTCCGGGCTGGATAAATAGAAGTGGATTATCTGCAGAGGAGAGTTCTTTCACACTTGATACAATGTTATAGGAGGAATAGTTGGGGCAAAAAATATATATATTTATTTTGGATAAAGATGATTCAGGAAAAACATAATAGCTTCCTCTCATTATTTGAAAAACTTTCGATTGAGAGAGTTATTAGACAGGACAGAAGTCACAGAAGGTTGAATTTTCTACAGGAAGGATATTCTTAATTCTTTGAAAGTTAATTATTTGCCCTTAAGCTCTTCAAGCAGAGGATATGTGATCATATATTAAGAATACTATAGAGGGACTTAAAGGACTGAGGGTTGATTTGACATTTACAGTTTTTTTCAATCCTAAGATTTTTCAAATAGCGTATTTAATATGTCTTACTAACAAAAGCTACAATTTAAAAATATGTTAAGTTATAAATTTCTTACATGACTAATTTTGATCAAGTTCTGAAATAATTTTTAAGTTTAATTGCTATAGTGCCTACTGGAGATGCACACATTTCTTTAAAAATAATGTACATTACTTATGAGAAATTGTTTCCCACAATAAATATGCAGTCTGTACAGTCATCGTTAGGTACAGTGCTATATCAACTGTTCCACCTTCTGTTGATTTTTCTATTTTAGTATTAACAGTTATCATCTGTGACATGTTTATTATAATTTCATTTATAGCATTTTAAAAAAGAATATGATTATGAAAAAATGCTAGAAAAACAAGAATTTTAAATAGATGCAGGTGACTTCTTAGATTCTGGAACATGTACAATTCATTCTTGTTGAAGGAAATGGGAACTGACTCCATTAACTGCTTATCAAAAATTAGACGTTGAGCACTCTGCAGGGAAGGCGGTGAGGGGGGTCACTATCAGAAACTGTACAGAGGATGACTGATTTCTCATTTTAAATGGAGAAATAAATAAGTGGCAGTGTGGTTTAGTTAAGTAGAGAGAAAAAGGTTATTCGCCTACTATCTTGGGCATATCTCTGAACATCTCCAGTTATCATGCCGTCAGCTCAGCGGTCATGAAGATACTACCTTCAAAGACAGGCAGGTTCTCACATCTGAAAGAATCTCAGAAAAAGCAAGTGTTCTTATTTGTCAGAGTTCGGTTCACCTGATTGAATGATTTTTGAAAATCACTAGGTTAAGTGATTTTTTAAAGCTTTCTTTATAAAGTTTGACAATCCTATGCCTTGGTAATAACTTGTTCTGGAATTCATTTATTCAGTCAACAAATAGTCCATAGTACTGTTCACATGCCAGACATTTAAAATTCTCCCTTAGTTTCTGGGGGTAAAAAGACCTTACCTCACCCCCAAAGCGAAGGGGGGGGTGGTCATACTCTAAAGGAAGTGTACTGGAAATAAAAGTTCAAATAAGGATTGAATGCAAAATACACCCTTTTGTGGTTCTATGCTCATTCATTCGTTTAAAAGAGTGACAGTGGTCATCAGGTCATTCTGGTATTTACATTCCGTTGCTGCTTCTGAAAGAAGTCACTGTTTCTATCCTTTTCTTGTGCAATAATTTGTAGCAGAGAGAAAATTCTAAGAAAACCTCCAGAAATGTCTGAGTTATGGGGATGACTGCTTGATAGTGAATGTGTCGGATGGACATTTTGCAAGGTCAGTGGTGAATTTTCAGCACACACAGAAATAATACATAAGCAAAGATGCAGCTTTGCAAAATGTTATAAACCCTTACATCCAATTCACAATGTCATACTATGTACACACAATAATAAAGGAAATGTAACTATCAATTTATCTTCAGACGTTCCATTTGGATATTCACAGTAGAATGAAACAACTCAGTGAGAAAGCCTTCCAAGGTGAGTTCTAAGAGAGGGTATGAAGAGGGAGGCTGCTCAGCCATCCACAGCATTCTGCCTTGAGAGACACAATTTGCGGAATCTCCCCCCAGAATTAAGGCCAGGGCAACTTTGACTCCAGAGTTGCCACAATCCATAAAAAGCAGTGAAGTAGATCGGTAAACCTTTACGTGTTTGGCTTGGGTCAGTTTATATTAGAGAACAATTCAGCCAGAGTTTAAGTGTACCACCATCCTGTACGGCGGTCGTCTGCTGAGGGCCCAGAGAAGGAAAGAAAGAAGCACCCTAAGAGGATACAGTGAGCAGGGCTGGTAAGATCAGATGCAATTTGCCCAAGCCCCATCTTCAGAATGACCAACTTCAGAATTTCTCTTGGAGTAAATATTGGAACAATACCCTGACACCATGCAGGTGCTCTGAATTTGTGTGTAGAGGCTGGTTACCAAGGGAACAAATAGAGAAATGCTTGAAAATATATAGCCCTACCAAGTGTTTTCAAGTGGTGGGCACTCTGGCATCGTTATTTCCAAACACTTAGGCATCAGGCAATTTCTTCTGTTTCTTGCTAAGAATGTGTGCTGTTCACTCAAAATGGTTACTGTTTAACTTGAATGCCAAATGCCAGATGTTCATTGATATACACAGGTACTCATGGTATGTGCAATTTATGCTTCAAATAAAACTGTGTTAATATTTGTCATCATGATTGTTAGTTAAAAAGAAATATAAAATAATTTATATTAGCCAAACAAAAGTAAAGGAAGTAGAAGGTTTGAATAAACAGGTTCAGACACAACAGAGTTTAAGGTAAATCATTATTTTCTACATCTTTATAGCACAGAGTACTAGTGAGAGAATCACAAATGTATTGAGATTTCACACGTTCCATTACAAATAATAAAGAGTGCCTTTGTACATCCCTCAAGTTGAATTTCAGGAATAAATGTACCAACCCCATTGCGTGAAGAGCTGGAGACCTACTGTCAGACACTGAGAGGACACAAACGTTTCTAACCCAGGAAAAGAAAAATGAAACGAAATCCTATCCACCGATTATTCAGCAATGAACATCTGCGTGTCCCTGGGACTGACTCTGACTAACCTGCACTGAATGAAGGCTGAGGAGCTCAAGAAAAGTTTCAAGTATTCCACCTGCAAACACAAGCACATTTTGCAGTAATCCCTGCGGTTAAAGATCGTATTGTCAAGAATTTCTTGCAAATGGAATTAAATACTGGAAGTGTTGGGAACTAGTTTGGCTGAAAACACACTTGGTTTAATATTTAACAAGAGAATCCATGTACAATATTATCAAATATTTAACTAATGATAATGAAGCCACTAACCAATCTGCTTCTTGACTTTTATCTTTTTAATATTTCCAAATGTAGGTTGACTGTGAAGCTAATGCCCCTTAAGCTCCAGAGCCCTGCACTTGTATGGGTTCCTTGCAAGGCCCTGGGAGGGCCTAGAGATCCACTCACGAGGTCATATTCTTAGTAAAATATGAAAAGTATGATGCTTTTAGATTTTTTTCAAAGTGTTTCCTCCAAATGGTGTAATATTTCAGGGACACTCAAGCCTACATTCCCAGAAAAGCCAGAATTTTTTGTCTGCAATGTAAGTAAATGTCTCAAGTTTAGACAGTTTTAGTTTCAGAAAACCTAAGTCTAGATTGTTTTGTTCTTGGAATAGCAGAGTTAAATTGTCTGTGTACTTCTTAGCTAATAAAATCTATGATTTTTAAACTAATGGAATCCACAGAGGTAAAAAAAAAATTCCAGGGTGCTAATAAAAACATAATACTTAGTTGCTCTATGACCAAGGAGAACAACAGGCCATCTATTTCTGATTCACAAACAAATCTCATTAGAAACACAGAACAAGTAGGTTTAATATCATGCTAATATCAGTAACTACTACAATTGAAAAAACAAAAAGTTGACAAGTACTGACCTACAATAATTCTGAAAAGACACAGATTTCAACATTTGCATAATTAAGCTGTAAAAAAAAGACCACTGCATTATTCTATCACTCAGAAGGGAAACATCAAAGCATACTGAATTAATGTTTCCCTCTGAATTTATCCCAAACTTACCCAACAAAATATTTATTATTGTATCTTAAAGCCATATCTCTAGAGAGAAATTTATTTCTATTTATTTAAAACAACTGTCTATCTTTTTTAGCATCTGGATATTTTTTTCTTAGTCTAATAATTTGTGGAGAAACAATGGAACGTAAGTGAAATTTATAAATTCATAATTCCCTAATTATGACCAGAAGTATTAAGAAAAATACTTACAAATATGAAGTGAATTTTACTCAGTGAATAGGAAAAAAGAGCACTATTTTAATGTTTCTAAGAACACAGTCTCATATGAAAAGTGAAGCCCTACAGATAGAGAGGTAGGTAGGTAGACAGATAATTAAATAGCTAGATTTTAATTTATGTACTTTACTTGATGCTTCTTCAAATTTATCATAAATAGTACAACAAGATGCTTGCTCAGTTTTACCATTTTGAAGAAAGATAAAGTTTCTAAGTTATTTTCTTGTCATTATGTTCACAGCTAGTAATTATCACACAATGGATTAAAATATATCTAGTTTCAGAAAACAGACAAGTCCTTCCTTAAATAGAAAAAATAATTTATTCAAAAGTCATGATAAAACTGATTAACCCAAAAATATTCTATATCAAATTACACAATATCGTTGACAGCCTTAAAAATGGCAACAAGGCTAAAAAACAAAACGTACTCATTAAAATAATGTGCTATCCTAAAGCAGTCTAACAAATGGAGATGTGTTTATTTTTCAGAAATAGATGCCCAAGAACCAGTGAACTATGAAGTACAGATCTGTGGATATGTGGCATCTGATGGAAAGTGAAGGCTGTATGTAATGTATCACACAGCACGTCCACTCTGATACCATGTTTTAAAAAATTAGGAAACTTTGATGGTCAAATCTCAGATCAACTTTGTAAACTACTGACTTAGGATGATCATAGCATCTCTGGAACTCAGTGTTCAGTCTGTGGTCTGTAGACCACTTCACAGGCTCTTCCAAGGATCAAACGAGGTAATGGCAGAAGGAAGAGTCTTCCAGCTATTAAAGAAATCAGCTCCATTTCCCTCTCCCGCACGAGATCACCTCTGCTTACACCCTTTTCGTTTATACAGCTCCATCTGCCCTTTACCTACTCCAGACCTAGAGAGAAGCAATTACTAATCTGGTTGTTAGAGTCTGAGAACAGTTCACAACGCTGTGATGACATCACCTGCTTTAAAATATGCAACCCAGGCACCTCCCACCCTCTCAGTCATAATGTGTCACTTGTATGCTCTTCTTTGGTTATTGGATTTGTGCCTCCATTTAGCCAACCAGAGCGGGGAAGGTCCCAAGATCTAGATGTGTGTGTGTGTGTGGGGGGGGAGTCAGGGAACAGGAAGATATGGTCTAGCGTTAACTTATTAGAACACAGAGTTAGAAAACATTTAGAAAAATATAATTTTTATAATCAGAAAAAAATAACTACACATTATACTGTTTTTCTGTACAGATATATTTTGAATCCTTGTGTTGGATGATAATTTCTCTGTTATGTGTCTACAGCGAGTACAGCTGACCTTTGAACAAAACATGTTTGAATTATGCAGCTCCATTTATATGTGGATTTTTTCAATACATAAATTAGAAAACATTTTTTGGAGATTATGGGATGTTTTGCAAAAAATTGCAAGTGAACTGTGTAGCCTAGAAATACCAAAAAGTTAAGAAAAAGTTATATCACGAATGCATAAAAATATGTAGATACTAGTTAATTCTTACATAGGCATAAGGTGAATGTTATTCAATATACAATTAATAATATGTTATTTTCCTACTGGTGTATAACTGTGCTTTCAAAGAATTACAATTATGGTACAGCATGCCTCTCTTTTGTCATTCGATAAACTAACTACGTATCAGCCTATCATCACAGGTAAATGATTTTTTAAAAAAATGTAATGTTTCCAATACTGTATTACGAATATGACGCAATACCATAGCTATAAGAGGTTTATAATATTCACCCATTTCTGTGTAGCTTCATTAAGTAGTCATATCAGTTGCACTGTGCCCCATAAAGCAGCCGTATTGCTCTGCTTCATTATCAATGCATGAGTCGTTCATTATACCCATCAATAAAGATGAATTTCTTTTTCAGAATATCTTTTCATTTTTGATGTCCAGTGTTAGCCATACATGTAACATCTACAGTGTTTTGTATAATATAAGACAGTGTTGATGCAGGTACTGACAGGCAATGCATCTCATAGACAGATGACAGAAGCTTACAGTATCGATAAGTACAGCACAGCTCTGCAAAGGCATTTTCTCTTACAATTTTCTTAGTAACATTTTCCTTTTTCTAGCTTACTTTCCTGTAATAATACAGTATGTAATACATATACAAAATATGTGTTAATCCACTGTCTACGTTATTGGTAAGGCTTCCAGTCAACAGTAGGCTATTAATAGTTAAGTTTTGGGGAAGTCAAAAATTATGTGAATTTTCCACCAAGCGAGGGGTCGGTGGCCTTAAACCTGTGATGTTCAAGGGTCAACTGTGTTTAATAATTGATTTATTCAAATGTGTAGCATATAATAACTTTATTATGAGAATCTAATTGTTATAGTAATTTCTGCTTAAATAGTAACTTAAGTTTTAGAGCCTTTCTTTCAAATTACTATGTAAGTATATGTATGCATGTGTGTTTCTTGGTAGTGAACTATCATTCATGTTAAACGTAACTAACACTAAGTATTACTTGCCTGACTTTGGGAGGAAAACTCATTGCAAAGACATCTTCATCTATGAATCCCCTAATCATTCTGCTGTCTACTTTGCTGATATTCTTTGAAGGAAAATTAAAGTAATTTTCTACTAGATTCAGATGCATGGGAGGAGGACCTCTGAGGAATGACAGTATGGCTAGAACTAACCTGGGCTGCCCTTAAGGACGCTCTTGATGAAGGTAACAATAGTAATGATACATTAACTGACAGCCTGCTTTTGCTCGTCTTAATACTAAATGTGAAACCATCTTCTTATTCTGCTCTCAGCTTTCTTTAGAGTTTACTATAGAGGTTCCAAACCCAAAAGCCCAAACCAAAACTCTCCCTAGCATTTGCAGCTGTATATGTCACTGACGTCTCAAGATCAGTCGTCACAAATACTGTTTTGTACAAATTTCTAAAATAAAATTTGCTCTGCTTCCGTATTTCTGATTTCATTTAGTGATATCACTGTCTAGCCATCATCTAGATAACTCCTTGTATTTTATATCTGACATCAAGTTAATTAAAAAGTACGGCCAATTCTAGCTCCTAAGTAGACTCTGAAGCCATTTCTTTCTTTCGTCCTTTTTCTCCGTCCTTTCTCGAAGTCCACATGGCCCGTTACAGGACACAAATAGATGGACAGAACGATCTTTCAAAAAGCTTATTATTGACCACAGGTTTTCTTCTTAAAACTCTTAACTGACTGCCTATCAGCTGCAGAATAAAGACTAAATACCTAAAAATGAGACATGGCCCATTCACCGTGCTACCGTCTTCAACGTCACAGGTTCCCACTTTGCTCTTAACATTCTTTCAGCATCTGTAACTCTTCTTGTTCTTCCCTCTCCACTAGGTTTCTACTCATACTTTGCTCTTCCTTTAAGGCCCAACTTAAACCCCACCATGTCTGTGATGGTCCATCCTTAGAGGCTGGGTCTCCTATTTCCAACCACCAACACCATCTTCAAGCATGGGAAGAAATCTCACCACCTGTTGTCTTCACCTCTTATTAAAACCATGCCTTAAAATATATTTTCCCACCCAACTCTTGTCATCTCAAGTAAACGGTAATCTCCCTGAAGGGCAAATGAATGAATTCTGCTTCTCTTTTTTCCTACAGCGCCAATCACAGAGCAGTACTTATGCTTGATAAGTGTTACTTGAGAGTTTAGTTTTACTGTAAGGTTGCTATGTGTTTAAATATATGGCAACCTTCATGACATGAAGTTTACAATATTTTACTTACCCTGAAATATTCCATGATAAATATATATTAAGAAACAGTGTTAAAAAACAGTAGAAATTGCATGTTAGATTTATGTTTGAATGTAATGCAAAACCAGCAGGGCCACACAGTATTTTACTTAAAAATACCCTCATGGTTACCCATGATAAGGCCCGGTGACATGCATGATATATGAGAGCTGCTACATGAAACTGGTAGATTTCTGACTCAATCCTACTTTATTGCAGACTTGTTCCTTTTTTTTCTTTCTTTTTTTTTTTTTTTGGTTTTAAAATGGGCATATTTTCCTAGCTGACATCAAGAAATAAAACCCACCACAAAGAGAACTCTTACTCCCCAAGAACTGATGTAAAGCAGAGTACTTCTAATGGCCGCAATGCATCATAAATTCAAAACAAATTAGTGGCCATTAAGCCACAAGCTCCCCATCATTTGTGTTACAAATGATGCTTAGACACCAGGCATGACTGGAACCACCTTTCATCTGAAGAATGATATTGACATTCTTCAGCCAAAGCACATTAAAATGATCCAATGAGACATACCGACTTCAGGAAAGATACAGCCTGTTGTGCTTGTGATAGAGTATTATTTAGATTTCCTGGCAGCAAACCGTTCCTTCCATTATAAAAACTACGTTTCTGAGGTAGAAATTAAATATGTCTTGAATCAAAATGACTTTGCAGGAACCTCGTAGTGGCATACTATTTATACCTTAGCTGTTTGCCACCTAAATCACAAAGCACACAGAGCCCACTGCGGGTATATTCATGAGCTCTAAAAGACAACTTCGCTTTCATTTGTATATCATGTTTTAAATGGTTTTCAGGATGATTTAGCCATACAGGAAACGCACTGGGCTTTATCACTGGTGTCGTAGAAAAGGAAACTTCCAGCTGAATTTTAAGAAACCAGAGAGTAATGCATGAATGTATGAATTTACAGCAATCTGTGAAGATTTTTAAAACATACGATTACAAACCTAATGAAACAGCTTTTCTTAATCTCTCCATAATTTTTCTTTCGAATATAACATTTGAACAATATCTAATTACATAAATAAAAGGAAGAATTACAATGATCTAAACCATCAACATCCCCAAATCTGCAGAATCAACTGTAATCTTAAGGAAATTTCAGGACAATTTGTGATTTTAACCAGAATCTCTCAGATTATTGTGTGAATTCCCTCTATAGTCAGAAAGTCCAGTTTGAAGCAAAACAACTCACATCATTTGCACGTGGAGGATGTAAAGTCACCTCTTAAGTATGTCTGTTCACCTCCCAGAGCCCTTCTGTGTCTCCTTTCTGTGGCCAACCTCAGGGATATTTTTCTCATACAAGTGAGAATAAACTGCAAACTTTTTCAACAAAGAATATTTAAAAAGTGATCTTTGCATAACTCTTAAAGAAATCAAGGCCTCATCTAACACTGTCTCTTTTGCAAAGCAGACGTTGGCAGGAGGGGTAAGGAGGCCGAGAGCTGAGCAGGCCAGGAGTCTAACTGGACTGAGCTCAAGCATGCGGTCACTCCAATGGACTGAATGGCTGACGAGTTACACACACGGGGAGGTCAGTGTAACACTGCTAAGCGTGCTAAGTGCTAATGAGGCTTCTCTCTAAATACGTGTGTGTTAGCAGCACTTTTTCAGCGCTGAAGACTTTCACTTTTTTGTTTATTCCATTTGACTTTTCACAACAATCTGCGACAAGTTAACATCACTAAAATTGGAGGAAGGCAGGCAAAAATACTAGAACGTGATGTACAACATGATAAATATGATTAACACTACCGTGTGTTAGGGGGAGGTATAGCTCAGTGGTAGAGCACATGCTTAGCACGCACAAAGTCCTGGGTTCAATCCTCAGTACCGCCTCTAAAAATAAATAAATGAACCAAGTTACTTCCCACATTCCCTTCCCCTAGAAAAAGACTGAATTGTTATTTACAAAAAAAAAAAAAAAAAAAGGAAAGCTAAGAGAGTAAATCCTAAGAGTTCCCATCACAAGCAAAAGATTTTTTATTTTTCTTTTCTTTGTCTCTATATGAGATGATGGATATTGCCCAAAATTACTGTGGTCATCATTGCATGAAATATGTGAGTCAAATCATTATGTTCATACCCCTTAAACTTACACAGTGTCCTATGTCAGTTATATCTCAATAAAACTGGAAAATGTTAAAAATGAGTATCCCTCAAAAATCATTATTTTGCAGTGGACAAAAATTCTCACATTGGCTCAAGGACTCACTTGCAATCACACAGCTCCCAGGGGTGAAGCTGAGGTTTGACCCTATGACTTCTACCTTGAGATGAAATTCTCATTACAAATGCACATAAGTAGGAAACAGTATTTATTTAGGTTTTAGAAGAGCAGCACCCAGTCATTGTCAGAGGACTTTCTGGGCTGGGTGTGCATCACGCGATCTCAGTGTAAACAGCCAAGAGCTGCATTCTAACCACATCACAGATGAAGAGGTCAGGCTCAGACAGTTCAGGTGACTTGCCTGAGGGTCACACGGCTGACCAACAGAGGAGTAACGACTAGAATGGAGCCTTTTATTTTAAATCCAAAGTGCTTAGAGAGCCAATGAACTCAAGGATTGGAAAAAGGAGAGAGAACAGTTAATGAGACTTGTATCTGGGACTCATCCTGCTGCCGAGGACTTCAAAGCCCTGAGCTCGGGGCTGCGAGGCTGCTGTCCGAGGACCAGTCCTGTGATCTTCTCCCAGTCATTTAACCTCCTAAACTTCAGTTCTGTAACCTAGAAAATGGTGATCATATCCTTCCTCAAACTCACAAGGTGTCCAAAATTCAAATGCGGTCATTAATACACGTTAAAGAAGACTAGACACTTTCGAATGCTCGTCAAATATAAAATGTTACTGTGTGTTTTGTCACTAAAGATTTTCTGGAAAAGTCTCAAGGATAGCTTTTTATTTGATTAATACATTTTGAACATATATAAGAATAAGATGTATATATCTAAACATGTTTGAGCTTGAATATTTTGCATTTAGTTTAATTTGCAGGGTGTAGTAATAAACTATTTATTATATGAAAGGAATTAGACCAGCTTCCCCACCCCTCCTTTATGCCAAGACACTTGGCATAAAGATATTCAGGACCTGTGCAGCAGAAATTTAATAAACTTAATTGCTTGAGATTACATTTTCACGATTATTTATTTTGTGGAGTGATGTATTTTCCTCCCCTTTTGTTTCTAATCTGTTCACAAGCTCTCTATGGGCCTCGGGCTATACGTAGGAAGACTGGATGGATAGACACTGCTGTAGGTGAACACAGGTGGAGAAGAGACTTCAGAATTTGAAAATTCCTTGGATCTATTAACAGAGTCATGTGACAGTGGAACAGAAAAGTACTAAACCATCTCCTTCTGAAAAGCATTTCAAGAGAGCATTGCTGAGCACAGAAATGCCACGTGGAATCCGAATACTTCTGTTAATAAACCAGGAAAAGAAAAAGTAAAATATATGGACTTTGCCCTGAAACTTAGGCATAACGTTCTCTGTAATGTGGCCATCAATCTAGTGCTCTTTAGCTAGGACATTCTTGTGTCTTTTGGTGACTTCCTTGGTTTATTAAATACTATCACTCTTTGCTTTACTCGTAATTCACTAATTTTCACCTAACACAACAGCGAGTCTAACACATACTTACGTGCTGACAGATCTAATTCTCGCAGCTAAAACATATTTATATACTAGCCCAGAATAGGGGAAATTATGGAAACTCCAGCAGTTTATCATTTTAGGAGCTGTGTTTCCTGGTTATTTCCAATTTTAGTGACTCCGATATTTTAGCACAAACGAGACTATCCATGTGGACGCAACTAAAAGATTGAGTTCTTTCTGGTAGGTGGTGCTGACAGACAGTCCTAAGTAAATGTGGGAGGATTTTTTTTTTCCCTTTTGTAATAGTAGCCCAAAGAACACTGACAACAGTAAGGAAACGTGGTGGCAGTAAGTGGTGTGAGCACCTGCGAGGTAAGGCTTCGATCATTCCCAGCAGACGTGGAACTAACGGTTGAGGACCTCTGTCCTAAAATTTCAGTCCAAATTCCCACAAGTGCCTGGATCCCAGCTGCCATCTTTGTAGACAGTGTGAAGTCTATTTCCAAATGTGAAAGCTGGCAGGCCACCTACTACAACAAAAGTAGATCCCCAATAACTATCCATCATTTTAGAGAATGGAGAATGACTCTCTTCCCAACAGACTTCTAACTCTTCCCGCAGGAGCAGGCAACCGGCAGCGCTACCCAGGCACTGAAGTCAGCTATGGCGTCAGCAAGCCACCTGTGCCGCTTGGAAGCTATGCTGAACTTGTCCTGAACCATCGCTCCGCCTTCAGATGCCTACTTTTGATCCGGCCAAGTTTAAGTGACGAATAGCAACTAGGTCTAGGTGAAACGTTAATGAAACCAATCTGTTTACAAGGTGAGGCTCCACGCCCCCGTCACATGATTATTTTAAAACTTGTAAAGGCATGTGATTACTAAGACCTTTTATCTAGAGAAGTCTTCAACGTAACTCGGATGGAAAAAAAAAAAGCTGGACTTCTTCTAGACAAAGGTGAGTCATCAAAGCTTTAGCGTTCACAGATAATTAAAGAATTAAGGCTATAAAATTATAATCAAATGAGAAGAATAAAAATATCAAATGAATAATCATATGGGAATTAGAAAATGACATTTAATAAAAAGAGACGAGAGAGAGAGAGAGAGAGAAAGAGAGTGTGAAGACACCAATTTCCCAAACAATTATTTTTCTTCTTTTGTCCCAGAGGACTTACGTGAAGTAAAAAATCATAAAGAGATGAGGGGAACAGGAAGGGAAGTACTCACTTGGCCTGCCTGGTAATCAGCATGGTGAGTTACAATACAAACAGATACCCTTGCCTCCTGTGGGTTTTCTGACACTGTATAGATTTTAACAGTAAGCTTAATATTAAGAACAATGACTTTAATGGGAAAACTGGATAATTATGAATTTAATTATCCAAACTGCACACAGACGTGACTAATGAGAATGTGTTGAGTATCCAGTGGTGACACATACGGGGCATGACTTCAACTTAATGGCACCGCTAACAGTCTGACGTGGACAAGCACTCTGCAATTTCTAACTTACAAAAGTAAATTAAGAGGCAAAAGTTTAGACAAAAATCCCAAACATCTAAGTAGGGCATGTTTCTATTTGATACTTCCTTATTTCAGAAGCTGGTAAATTTTCAGAATTTTTAGGTGTCTGTGTTCTTGTATAATATAAAAACAAAAGGACGTCCCAATGTGTAGAAGTGCGTGTTCCTTCAGGGTGAAGACGGCTGAATATCGCCCTACAGATCTCACGATGTGGTATTCATGATCTCAGACCCTCCTGGTGGTGGGCTCTGGGTCTGGGAGGCTCAAAGACTATTTTTGCCAGCAATCTACAGCATATCCATCTCCTCCGGGCAAACTCACACTGACCATCCACCATGCAGGTTCAAGCCACTGTTACTTATTGACAGACTGTTACAGAGCTAAAGAGCTGCTCGCAGCCACCAGGCATACACCTTGCATAGCTAAGAGGAGACTATGCAGTGGGCGCCACCATGTCACCAAAGGAGACACCGAGGAACAGAGAACTAGAACGAGTGAGTGCCCACGCCCTTCTATCAGCCCAGCTAGCCTCACTGTATACTTCAAACTCCTGTCCATCCTGATCAGCCCAGCGGGCACCTCTCACATCCCTTCTGCTCTATCAGATCCGTCACCCAATGCTCTCTACTTTCCGCCTTTCTGCTGCACACTCTGGAGCGCCCATTCTCTTGTTTGCTTTTTGTTGGTTTGGCTTTTTTGAGTGTCACGGCTGTTCCATGATAAAACTGCTTCCCTTGATGCCCTTTCAGCTAGAAGCTGCTCTATCTCTCAACCAAGCACTCAGGCCCACGAGGCGCACGCATGTTCTCCGTTTTCTATCAGCCTCAAAACTCGATCCACCTTTGCCCTTCCTTTGATAAACTTCTGCTTCTCTGAAGCTGTTTCCATCGAGTTATAGCAGCCTCTCCAGCCTGCTCCTTGCTCTTGTCTTTTGGCATGTGGGTCTTACCCACTGTCACGGCTGGCTTGTGGCTGAGTCGGTCTCTGCTTCAGCCATTTGTCTTGAGGATGTCAGTATACACACGGCTTTGCAGTTGCTTGACCTTTCTATTTCCTCTGATCTTTTGGCTTTTCTTCCTTCCTTCCTTCCTCCCTCCCTTCCTCTTTCTTTCTCTTTCTCTCCCCTTTCTTTCTTTCTCTTTCTTTCTTTCTTTCTTTCTCTCTTTCTTTCTCTCTCTCTTTCTTTCTTTCTTTCTGTCTGTCTTTCTCTCTTTCTCTCTTTCTTCCTTCCTTCCTTCCTTCCTTCCTTCCTTCCTTCCTTCCTTCCTTCCTTCCTCTGTCTCTCTCTCTTTCTCTTTCTTTCTTTCTTTTTTGGTTGAATTTTACCTCAATGATGCACTTAATGGTGATGAACTGAAACTTGTCATCAACCAACATGGTGCTTCCTTCCCCCTCAATTCAAACGTAAACATCCCGCTCACCAACTCACTCTCACTCCTGCTATTAACAATTTCTCAGTCTTATCAATGTCTCCAATCCATAGATGCTACTTTTCCCCCCTCTAACCTCCAACATTTTGCAAGCTCTCTACATTTCTTTCCCTTGCAGAACTTAAATTGGATGGCTGCTGCTTATAACAGCTCCTTCGACAGCACCCTTGCGTCATTTACTCCTTTGCCCGTAATGTCACCTGGAAAATACCTGAGGGGAAAATACCTGAGGATGAGCTCGCGCGTATCCCCTTTCCCACACCCACACTGAAGATCTGAGAACTGCTGCAGAAAAGGCATAAACCTGTCCTGACTGGTGCTTTCAATTTCACGATCGCAAGCTTCAGATGGCGTCTCAGCAGTGTCCCAACACTGCCGTAGTATTTTTCTAGCAATCCAGCTTTGCCACTGTTTCAGAATTCACATACCACTCCCTCTGCCCTTGGAACACCTGTCCTCCCTCCTCTGGTACCAACTCCCCACAGTCAGCCTATGGAGACCAGAGAAGTCGCACTAGAGAGTAACTCACCTTTTCATGTCTAAAGACCCCACTCGACTTAAACACGCTCTCCTATTCCTTCTCAATGCAGCATTTATACCCACCTCTCATTTTCAATGATCTTTCTAACAAAAGCATAGTACTCAGTATCAGCTAAAGTTCCTTCACCACTGGACAGTGTTGGCTAGACACCGGCAGGTTTGGCCTCAGGACCTCTCCTTTCAATAATTCTTCTTATTAAATGAATTTAGTACGATTACTGCAGCCTCGACGTCCTTTCTTATTAAGGTGACTTTGCATATCTCTGTTCTTACACACTGGCCGTAAAGTACACATCTCTGGACAATCTTATTTCTGAGCACTGTATCACATCAAGCTCCCAAATTTTTTTTTCAGAGATGTAAGTAATGATTACTGACTGGTGAGTATGAGGAGGGGCTGAATTGAGGGTACTAGGTCTTAGGACAGGAAAATGAGACAGAGCACACCCTGTACCATCACAGCCAGACACCCTGACAGCCCGAAGACGGAGGATCCAAGACTAGAAATCAGGTTTCCTGGTGCCCAGTTGGGTATCCCTTTAATTTTTCAATGTGATTTACTAACTTTCTCACTATTAACATAGTCATGAAAATCTAGCGGATCAGAAATTGGTCAATAATATGTTAGACCATTCAATTTGGTATCAAGCTACCTAAAGGGCAGTGAGAACAATGATAAAGAGCATAGTTCTTGAAATCAGTATCTTTTCCCCTCTCTTTGTTTTTGATCTCTCTACCTTTTCTTTCCTTTCTATCTTTTAAACTGGAGCATCTACTCAAAAGCCATATGCTTAATATGTCTTTCAATCTATCAATCTGTATATAAAACTTCACATATTCTGCTTTCAAAACAGTAAAAATAATAGCTACAAAACACTCTTTGGTCAATTGGAAAAAGCTTTATACACCAAAGACCTTTCCCTGGAGTTTCAAGTTGCTTTTATTTTCTCCATTAATGCCGCTGGAATTCAGGGTAACCTTCGGGCAATCGTGGGTCCCAGGCCACCCAAATTAGCCACGTGTACTCATTCCTTCCTATAACTGAGATAACGTTCAACGTGGTCAGGTGAAAAATTAGATTCAGGGGGAAAATGCTTCCGACCTCTACCCAGTAACTGATGGTTATGATCCCTTCCCTATATCCTGAGCTTTATTGGGATGGGTTAGTTCACATTCTCTCTGTGGTCTGTGCAGACCACACCAAACACGACATGATAACTTGAGTCACCTCTCTGGAAAGAAAGATGTTATGTATTGAACAGTGCAAGTCAACTGTCAACACTCAAAAAATAAATTACAATAATAAGAGCAAGTAGGAGGCAGTTCAGGGAGAGACAAGTGAAATGTCTAAAAGGCTAAGGGACTGATTTATGAGCGATGCTTAAGAGGACGAAAGATGGGTAGCTCGATCACACAGCACTAAGGGGGGTGATGGAACAATAGCTCTTATTTTTTGAAAGGTTTAAACATATTTAAAGGTAAAAGCATTTCTTACTCGTCAAGTAGGATAATAATAATCACAATATAGCTGACATTTCTTCAGCACAATTTTCAAAATACATGTGACATATCTCAGAGTATAATTAACCAGTACAGGAATTATTTGAAATCCATGAAACATGTTTTTGGTGGTGAAATAATCTGACCAAGGAGAGTCATTTCCAATAGAAGAACGTTCTTACTATTTTTCAACAGGGAGATTGGCCTAAGAAGGAGAAATGATCCTGAAGGCATGGAAGGTGACACCACAAGAGCCTGGAAGTCAGAAGCAGGAGTTCTCGTCCCACCACTGCTACCCTCTCTGGCTTTTGGAAAACGCACACATTTCTTGGTCTGTTTTTCATCTGTAACGAAAAGCAGCAGCAGAGTAAAAGGACCTTCCTTCACTTGGTAAAGGCTATAAATTCACGCAGTTATGAGTCAAAGTGTGAAATGTTTCTTGAAATAATATTAAATTATATGGAGTTGGAAGTGGATTTTAGCTGTTGAATGTTTAGCGTTCAGTGGTAAACTGCACTGGTAACGTGACATGAAGAACTCATTAGCAACCTCCTGTCTATTTAGTCACAGATACGAGCAAAGAATTACTCCCTTATCGCTGTGATTAAATATGGATGCATTCTTGAGGAAAAGTATTTATTCAACGATATTTCTGGAGATACACTATTATTCTTTAGCCTTGGAATTTCACTAGCTATCGTTCTTAAAGCAATTTATTACACAGTAGGAAGTATCCTACACTTTGCATAACTTATCCAATTTACTGATATTTTCAAAAACAAAAAATGTTCGATGACATTATTAACTGCTTGTAATGCCCCACATAATTAAATTACAGAGTCACACTTATGTCTTTAATTCTAGCCACCCCCCTTTTTTTTGCAGCTTGATAATTATCTCAGATAGTCATCTGCAAGCACCCAGCTGGTACCAGCAAGTCTATTACAAGTTCTATCATATAAAACACAACATATATTCACTTGGGAAGTAACAAATCAGATTAGCAAGTTCAAATGTAGTTCTTTTCTATCTGTCTATAATTGTCATAAAAAATTTGATGATGAACCTCAAGAAAGATTTCAAATGTGTTTTTTTACGCACCTTGTCAATATTAATGTTACGGCTCTTATTTAATAATTTTATCTTCTTCTTTCCTTATGGATGCATGCATGCACCTGAAAACTGACACTGAACTACGACACGGAGCTCAGCTTTCAGGGGAGACACGTGATATGTGCTTTGGCTGATGTGAAAGGTGAAACAGCAACCCGCTTCACCACATTAACAGGACCGTCACTGAATCCCCAGCACAAGAGTGAGAGGAACACAAAAGCTGTATTGAGGATCTAAAGGAAGTCGCTCTGCACTTCCATGGCCTTTCAGGCTTTTCTGCCCTACAATTTCCTTAGAAAGTATATATGACTGCTTATGGAGCTAATGAGGAGTCAGTAACATTAAAATCATATAGCTAGGTATCTATGAAATAGACATTATTTGTAATACATTTTTATCTCCACAGTTACATTTTTCATTGTCAGTTTTTATAACCTGCATGCCTGTTGAGAAATGAAAAAGAAGAAGGATGAAAAAGAAAAAGAAAAAAAACATCCACTAACTATAAGTGGAGAAATGCTTCTCATATACATAAACAGGCAGTGGCAATTTTTAAAAAAGCAATACAAACGGGAACAACAGTTGAAACCAACTACAATTTTAGAACTTTGCAGCAGAAAGTAGCTGAAGGACGTTCAGAATTTATAAGAGCATTTTCCGTAAATTTACACTGTGACCTCGTAATCGCACACAAAGTCACGTTATGCAATGCTTTGCACTCAACTGTCCCACCTTTCCACGTTTTATGTTATGGGAATGAATTAATTTCGAATATGGTCTCTGCTGACATTATACAAAAACACCGATTCTTTCTAAACATTTCAAATCCTCTCTGTCCTCCAGCAAGTCTTGCTGTTCCACTTTATGCCAACGATTCCTTTGACCACAGTGGGGCTATCTTTTATTTCTTTTCTCTGCCCTCACATTCCTGTCATTAGAAGAATCACACAGATTTAATAATTTCTACTTCTCATTTTTCCTAACTGGATGGAGCTCCTTGTCCACCCATGTCTCTTTTTCACTTTGGGGCATCAGTATCTAGCATAATTCCTGGTACACAGGAGAGCTCAATACATGTTAAGTGAAAGAAGAAAATATGAAAAGAGGCATTTGGGTTCTGAGAAAGTAAGTAACCCTGAAAAAATCACACAGCACTGAACAGCATAGCCAGAAAGAGAACCCAGTCCATCCTGGCCTATTTCATGATGATTACAGTAATTCTGAAAACGGTCCATTTGTTCATTCCTTCAAAACGTTAAGCATCTCGTATGTGCCAGGGGTTACCCCTGCTCCCATGAGGTTTATATTCCAGTCGGCGGTTGAAAGTTTACCCTGGAAACCTGCGCCGCCCAACAGGGTAGCCATTAGCCAACTGAGGCCTTTACAATTTTAAATTAAAATAAAATACAATAAAATTTCATTTGCTTTGTCAAACTAAATTCACATCAGGTGTCCAAGAGCCACCTGTGGCTAGTAGGTGACGTATGTTGGACAATCAGATTTAAAGGACGTTTGTGTCGTCACAGAAAGCTCTAGGGCAGAGCGCCGTTCCAACAAAAACTAAGCAATAGTGACAAGCATGACAGCGGGGGACGTCGTGCAAACACAGAGGACAGACCTGTGTGGATGTGATGCTGAAACGCTGGACAGGAGCTCTAGACGGCCTCTGTCTTTTCTGTTACAACAAAGTATCTGGGTTGGAATCCACAACGCTCTCCAATTTTGTGGAGAAAACACGAAAGCTTCCAGGGGACAGGAAACGTGCTTCAACTGGAAACAGGACATTCCCAGCCTACCTGCCTTCAAAGTTATACCTTCCCCTCCGTTACCTGAGTGACAGAAGACGTTCACACTAACATGACCGGTCCTTGTCAAGAACAGGAAGGCATTATTTCTCTGGGCATGACAACTCATTATGCCTTCACAGGACTGTGTCCTATTTCAAGAAAACACAGACCCAGTTCATGAATGTGTGCTGTAAGGGAAAAATATGACCTAAAAAGAAATTTTAGTCTACTATAAATACGTAAATAACAGTAACACAAGAAAATCCCACACTAGGACAGATCTGCTCTCCTTCCAATTCTGTATTCTTTTGACAGTGATGCCGTCACGCACTTGATGGAATACGTGGCTTTTGCACATTTACCCCAAACTGGAGATCAGGGGGAGAAGATAAGGTTCTTGTATCACTAAAGCAGAAGAGTGAACAGAAACAAGAGCTCCAAAGTCAGACAGACCAAGGTACGAGTCCTGTTTCCAATATTCCCTTGAAAGAGCACCATGCTATCTTAGTACCTTCACAGTTCAGCAACCCCAGTAAGGGTGACCTGCTGTGGAATATTTATTGAATACCTTTGTTTCCATTTATAGCTGGATCTATCATTCACGAATTTATCTAAAATTTGGTTCTGTTAAAATTTTGGCTTAATTCGTTTTTTATTGGGATCACAAATTCTATTGGATTGCCATTCTCATAAAATTTCTTTTTCAGGCTGTCTTGGGCCCTCTTTTTCCTTCTCGTCTCTCACTGCAATTCCAATATTGTGGAATTTAATTACATCTACTGACATAATCCATACCCTTCAAGACTTCAGACTGTTTTATTATCTCTCTTCTTAGGCTTGGTATTTCCACTGTATAAAGACAAAATCCGATTTGTCTGTTTTGGAAGAAGAGATGGTCTCTATTTCAGAAACAAACACAGACTCACAAATATGTTTCCGATCCTTTCAGCTTCTGTTTTGAATTTTCTCTGGCTGCATTATGTTACCAAGGATGATGCTCACTTGGGGTACACGTTGTGATAAAATCTGTTCAGACAATATGCAGCCGCTCAGCAGAAGACGATGACACACACGGCTCCTCTGCACTTACACGGTTTTGTGCCTCATGCCTCCAACGTGAGGTAGCTTTTCTCAGACTATTGCACTGCAACAGCCAAGAAATGAGAGGAGAGAAACCTAGACTCTAGAACATTAAGCCTGGACTAATGCTAAAACATCTAATTTAGATATTGTCTAGAAGAAAGCTAGGCAAAGTGTGGTCACAGTAATAGAAAAATGGGTCTTTTTTTCCCTTACTTCTACAATTCTTTTAGGTTGAAATCAAAGGCAAAGTTAGTTTTATCATATAACTTTCCTTAATCCGTTTTTCCCATTCTCCACACTGGAGATGCTGTGCAGGCCTTTGGATAATTGTGAGTTTTCTAAACAGCTTGAATAAGCTCAGTGCCAGAGCGCGGCCTTCACGTCACACACACACAGGTTTGCACGGTGAGTACGTTTGCCCAGCGAAACGCATCATTCTTTCTCACGGTGTTTAATTAGGGGGATAAACTAATCAACAGAGAGTTCAGAGACACACGTTCATGAAAAGAAAAATGGACGTTTGATTTATGAGAAGCTGAAGCAGAGAAGTATTTAGTAACTGGCCACGATTACTCCGCTAGCAAGTGCCATCGCTGCAGTCAGCACCGCCGAGTCCAAGTCCACGCCCTAAACCGCTATTGCACTGTGTTACTCTGCCCCTTAAAAAAAGAAAGGCAAAAAAGGATTTCTTTTGTTTGAGGATTTCGTAAAAATATCAGTTACTCATCTTTGAAAGTTTCTGGTATATTTGCACATACGTATTAAAAATCAGCGTTAAGCACTACAAGACGCAGAAACAGACTGCCAGCCAGAAAGGGAGCATCTCTCAGAGAAACGTAACAAACAGTTGTAGCTGGAAGGCCGTGAATATTATGTAAGTATCGCTGAAGGTAAAACTAATATTCAGCATTTAGCTAATTTAATTTAGGACCTATTAAATTCATTCAATGGTAGATATTTATGACTTAGCTAAAGCAACAGAAACCTGCAGTCTGAAACCAAATGGAACTTCAGATTCTTGGGGGCATGTATTTTCCTGCCACTCCTGCTGGCTCCCCAAGGGAAGCTGAATGACTGCAGGAAATGCAGAACCAAGAAAGCATTTCTATTTTCAATCTTGTTTCTTCACAAATAGAAAAGGTCTGTATCTGCTAATTATTCAACATTAACTGCTATTTCCTTCATTAACCCGAACAGAATAAAACTAGTAAAAGAGACAAAGTAGGAGGTAAAATACAAAGTGAATAAAAATGTTTTCCTTTTTCTCTTCCACGTGTATATTTTGGACTGTGTGTAGTACCCAGGGGCCAGGCTATTTGTCAGGAAAACGCATGAATTGCCTCAAGCTTCCAGTTCCACTGTGTTTCAACTAATATGAGAGCCAATTTTAAGGCGCAGAGGTTATCCTGTCCTTGGAAAGTTTTATTCAGTTTCTAAAACACATCATGTTTGATTTAAGAAACACCTTTAAGTAATATCTTTGCCACAACGTAAAGGAACTTAATATCATTTCTTGATAGGAACAGTGCTCATGAACAAAGCTGATAGTTATTTCATCTTAGTCATTTCATCACACTTGTTTTCTTCATCTGAAAAGGCAAAGTGAACTCTCCATAGATATTTTACATATATTTTAAACTAATCATGAAATACTTCTCATAACCCAGAAGCATTTGCAAGGTTAAAGACAACCTCTAAAGTATTCAAAGACATTATTTTGTAAAAAAAAAAATTTAATTTACTTAGGGAGAAGGTAATTAGGTTTTTACTTATTTATTTTATTGGACGTACTGGGGATTGAACCCAGGACCTTGTGTATGCTAGGCGTGCACTCTACTGCTGAGCTGTACCCTCCCTCTCCCAAAGACATTCTAAACGAGGTTATTAAAATGCAATCCTTTGCATATTTCTGATACATGGGAAAAAAGTTTGTCCCAGGCAACAAGGAGTAAAGAAAACAGGGAAACTTTGAAAAGTTTCTCAATCTCTAGATCCATGCCTACTCCTTGGAAGATGACAGAAATCCGCAACATTGAGAAAGATTTCTGTTTCAAAAACAGTTTCTGTAGCCCAGTTCTTGCACCAAAGTCAAATAAGCAACTGTCTGTTATTTGTGCCACATGGATTTCACAACTGTCTTTTCCACAGCACGTACCATTGCATTGTTCCACTAAAATCACAACAGCTTGCAAAAGTTGAGATAAAATCTCAGATACTTTTATCTTACTCTCTGAATTTTTTGCCTCCTAATTAATAGGACTAAAAGGATACTTTAAATGCTTTTGGTCTCTCAATGATTCTTCTCCATCAATATAAGTCATGGGCCTAAACACTGGATTACCTGGTCAGATTACCCGGCTGAAGTTTGGAAAAATTAAAGGAAACTCCACATCACTAACACACACGTAATGTTTCCCCTTTTGTTCCTCTTCGCTCATTACCTAGATTTCACTCATGTTCTTACAGGTTGTTTTCACTCATCATCTGAAGAGAACAGATGAGTCCAAAGCAGATCAAAGCTCTATTTACTGGATTTATTTCTGTCCAGCCTTCCAGGAACGCACACTCATTGCTGGGGTACTGAGAAAATACACACGTTGCTTCCCCTGGTCCCTCAGCTGAATCTTTAACCCAGTCACTGATGGCATGGGGGTGATGCCAAAGAACAGCACGCACCAACACAGCGCTAGCATCATCAAACACTCCAAGGGTGTGCAGAGCACATTCTAACAAGAACGATGCAAGACTAGGGAGCGTGACTTCAAGGATCCATCAAGGCTCCCACAGAAGCTCCCCGAAATTTTCCACTTAATGCCCTCCTAGCGAATGGAAAGATGCTAAGTGTAATTATTATTATTTTAATAGCTTGAGAAATCTCTATTCCTTTCGTAATAAGAACTTCAGTAAAATCGAGGGTTGATAATCAACGTGTACCTACAGAAATGCTAAGGCAAATTAGCTTTGTGATTGCATAGGCTCCTCCCATTCTTAAAAACAACAGACAAAACAACTGTAATGAAAACGCGGGTGACTCCAAGACTTCTTACCCAGCGCAGGAAACAGCAGCCCCATCACAGAAAGCCCACCGCTACGGCTGATCCCACTGCTCTTGGAGTCTGTATTTTCGAACTCGCCTACTCACTAAGATGTATGTGTAACCCCTCAAGTCAATATTCACAGTGCTTTCACAGCCATCCATGGAGACGTGCAGAGTGGGGACAGGCTGGAACCACCCGACAAGTATGTTCCCAGCTGCGGCCACACTAGGTGACACTCACCTTCCTGGTTCAGCTCTCATACTATAAATGAGCCTCCCTACTCAGTGCTACGCTTTCCACACTTTTGTAGTTTTTGTTGGGGATTTTTAGCGGTTTGAAGTGGCCTTTAAGCGTGCTGCTGAAGTGCTGGCTAGTGCTCCGGAACTCCAGGAGGCTGCGACGTGCCTTACAGGAAAAATACATATGCTACCTATTCTTCTTTCAGGCATGAATTACTTTGCTGTTTGCTGCAAGTTCAATGTTAATGAATCAACGATATATATTAAATAAGCTATCTTTACACAGAAACACAAAATAAAATAAGGTTATGTATTGATCAATTGACGAAAATGTGGGCAGTAGCTTGTGGGAACCTAACCCTGTATTTCCCCCAAGGAGCGGGAGGGCAGGGATCAATAATTCAGTGTCCATGGCAGTTTCATAGAGTGTAACTAATGCAAATAATGAGAATCGACTGTATCTTAACATATTCCAGATTATGAATATTCTCCTAAATAGAACAAAAGTGGGGGGAGGACTTAGCGTTGCGATCTTGGTATCCTAGACGCCCATCTTCCCATCTCTTCTCTTGCATCTGATGGACACAAAATATGTGGTCCAGGATCACTTCAGTGGGTTCTGGGCCATCAGCCACACCTGTCTCCAGCTTGCCCTCGTGTATGAATCACATTCACCTCCCTCAGGCTACGAGAGCCCTCTTTAACTCTCCTCTCTAGGGCTTCCATTTATAGTACTTCTTCTGCTTCAAACACCCCCCTTCCTTTTATTAAGGCTGCATCCTCACCCTTCAAGTTCAATTCAAGAAATCTTTCCTGATCACAGCTGTGAGATCTGTTTCCTTTTCATACAGTTTCATGACAACTACTATGTTTCTTCACTCATAACGTATCGTATAATCCAACAAAGAGAGGTGAAAACATCCATGTCATGTTCCATAAGCACTTCCGTGTCTGATGGCTTTGTGTGACTTTCCAGTGCCAAGCCAGTACTTTGCACACTGTAGATGCTCAAAGTGTATCCATAGGATAAATGAGTTTAGTCCCCAGTGATGACACTGGATTGCCTACACATCCCCACCTCTGATGATCACAGATACTGTGCAAAACAGGGTAGAAGCAGCATTTCTGGCACAGCCGGGGGCCTCGTCTTAGGATCAGATCCATGAACCTCACATCTGCATATATAACTCTAACCAGCTGAGCAAATTCTTGCTCTAGGACAGCCATCTAGATTAATCATTTAAAAATCTCTCTGGAATAGAGCAATTATTCTGCCAAAGCCACTACTGTTGTAATAAACAAAGAAATATTCAGAGAATATTTCCAATTCTCCAACATAATCCATCAAACTTAAGTCACACATGGCGTATGAACATATGAAATTAAATTTTTATTCTAACACCCTTTAAAAATAGTTAATGGAAAAAAAAAACTGTTGCGTATCCCCAATCCAAATACAAACGTGGTTTGACGGGGCAGAGAAGGGCTCCTGCTTTGAAAGGAACATCCGCAGAAATAGTCTTCAAATTAACCAACATAGTTCAGGAGTTGATTCCATGCTAGACCTCGCCAGGACCTTTCAGAAACTCAACCCCACATATATCTGCCAGCGATCTTTTCTAGTTAGTTAAAGAAGAAAGCATTTGACAAGAACATGAAAGTAACTCACAGATTATACGAGAGGATCAGAAACAACAGGCTTGGATGTTGCCATAAACAAAACACCACAGACCAGGTGCATTAACCGACAGAGGCACAGTTCTCACAGCTCTGGAGGCTGCAAGTCCAAGGTCAAGGTGCCAACCAGTTTGATGCCTGGTGAGAGCTCACCTCCCAGCTTGCAGCCCAGCTGCCTTTCTTGCCGTGCACTTAAACGGACTTTCTTTGGTGTCCATGGTGAGAAAGAGATCTGTCTCTTCCTCTTCATATAAGGCCACCAATCCTACTGGAGTAGGACCTTGCCCTTATGACCTCATTTAACCTTAATTACCCCCCCAGAGCCGTATCTCCAAATACAGTGAGATGCAGGGGTTAGAGTTTCAATATATGAATTTTGCGGGGGAGACACAAACCCAACGGACTGCTCCAGCAGGCATACCGCTGTTGCCACCAATGGCCACCTACTCGACAGTCTATTCCACAAGCCCCACTGACTCCGAACATGGGCACCGCTTTGGTGCTGCTTTTGGATCACGGATGATCTGTACCCATCTCCTGACTGTGTTCTTTGGGCATCTGTTTCTTCACATCAGTAGTTTCTGAATCAAACCTGGCTTTGCTGCGCTGGGTGGATGGAGCCTGGCTGCCCTAGGTGTAAGGAATTCTAGGAAAGTACATTTCTGGCTTTTTACCTGGGGAGGCAGGAAACCACTAAAGCAGGAATGCCCGAATACAAGATGAATTTTCAGGGGGGCCGGTATCTGATGGCCCAAAAGAATGATGGATATCCGCTCACCACCTGGACAGCACAGGGCACAGAGGGAATGCCACAGCGAATATGAGCAAAGGCCACAGCATTCCTTCAGAACCGAGTACTGACCTATTCATTTCTTACTTTACCCTCTGTTTCCAAGCCTTACTGGCACGATTGCTCTAGTCAGATTTACCATCTTGCTTGAACCTAATCTGCGGCTTCATTCTCTAATAGCTACTAGCAAGACAACCACGAACCAAACACTAAACATCCCCAAGCATGAAGCCCTACCTTATGCCCACCATAACTGTTTATTCCTGACGGCAGCCCTGATCAGTAATATCACATGCACATACACATACATTTTTTCCTTTTGTGATTTTACAGATGGCAAAGCTGAGGCTCCAAGGTCAAATGCGTGGCCCAAACAAGGAGGCCGCAAAGCCCACATTTCGTACCTGTTACTTTGGGGCTCGTTACTTCAACGGCCATGTTCTGCCTCTCACTGGACTACTGAACCGTTAATAAACCCTGAGACCCCAGGACTTTCCATACTCAAGGGGCCAACTCTCGTCAGGTACAACCGAGTCCTCTGGCTGGCTGCGAAGTGTTATGTTGCATGAAGCAATCCCAGGGTCTAAATACAGTAAAGGCATTCTGACATGTATCTAGTTAGCTACTTAGCTGTAGAGAAATTATCTAAATGTAAAGTTACTCATGAGTGATTAGTAAAAGTTTTATTCTTGGGGAATCGTATGTTAGCCTATTTTAAAAAGAGTAGAGTCGTGAGCACTTACTGTTTTGTCTCCTCAAAAGCCGTCCTTCTTCTGGGAAGAGCGCCTTCCTTCTTTTGGGGAACTGCGCCTTTCCTACACCCAATGTAGAGTTCCACTCAGGCTGCCAGTGTTGGCTCCTCATCCACCCACTGCCCACAAGAGCAGATGCAGGGTAGGTCAGACCCTAGCAAACTTCCCTGGAATTTGTCAAAGTTACTGGGGAAAAGGGGGAGTCTCTTTCACGTCAAAATTGAGATGAAATATGAGACTGGGATGCTGGTAATTGTCTTCCCTGTCTCAGGGAGAGGGGACAAAGCTACCCCGACTCGAAGAAGCAGAGGGGAGAGCGCGATGTGACAGGGAGATGGTAGCTGTGTAACCACTGGTGCTAGCTGACCTGGAAGGCTGGTACCTGGGCCCCTCCGCTGGTCTGTATGCAGGAATGTTTCTCTTAAGACCGCAGTAGGTTTGAATCAGGTTTCTGTCATTTGCAATCAAGACACATCTGCATAAAATATGTAATTATGTAAAAGTACATTTTAGAGAAATTTTTAAGCCAAAAACCAGGATATTCTTACTCTTGCCAGGCTGTAAATTAATAAGTAGGTTCTTCTCACGTCATAAGTAAAACCCTCACTGTCTAAAGCACACACATCAAAAAGGATTTCCATAAAGTTTCTTAAATTTTTTCCTGCTGAAAATAACATTTAGTAATGATCCAATAGGCCTGGATTTTCAGCCTTCCTTAGGGGAAGTATCTCTTTGAACAGTTTCAAAGCACTAAGCAAACCCGTGATCTGCCCTTGATTCCTGCCACCGCCACCCCTGTCTTGGGAGGGGCAAACTGACATCTAATCACAGACAGTTCCACGGGTATTATGCGAGCCCAATTTCTGTGCCTTCAGGTGCCTGCCTCTCACTTTTATTCCCACGAAAATTGGCCATGATGATTTCCGCTTATGATTCCTTTCTCATCTGAGATATAGAGGGCTTCCTCTTCTCTGACAGAGAGCTGAAAAAATAGCACGTGCCCAAACCTTCTCAGGACATAAGTTCAACGACCAAGGGCGGCCCATGTCTGTTCCAGCGTTTAATTACAATTTACATAATTTATATTGGAGTTACAGGGCAATCGAGGCTTTTGGTTGTATTGATCAGTAAAATCTAGGGTTTTTTTTGCTGCCTAACAGAACTGCAAAAGCTTAATAAAAATGCCTTTCTGACTCATTCAAAACATAAAGTGGGCCAAGGATCTTCCCCTTGTAACCAGGTCACATGAAATAAAGCTGATGCTGTGGAAAAGGGAAAAGGGGAGCCGCCTGCCAGCTGGAACTGCCTTGCCCAGGTGTCCAGGGACCACATACATCCTTCCTCCCACATTTCATTGGTCAGAACTAGTCACTTGTCCTCAACCTGAGTGCAGAGGAGCCAGAAGACATTCAACTGCACATGGAAATCTGATGAGCAAAGTGATTTCTGCCACACTGTCCCATATTTCTTAGGAAGACTTGAGCAATTTCTATATTAATGGATGAAAAAAATCCACCATGGAGCAGGTATAAGAAGTACACAGCCTGCTTGCACAGGGCTGTCCGAGTGTACCCGGGTTTTCTAAAGCTATATGGAAAGTCCTAGGTATCTCAGTCACAGAGATGGAATGAACTTTTTTTTAATTGCTGCAAAGATACAGAACAAGATGAGTTACTTTAATAGCCTCTCTCATTCTGCAAAAATATTTACAGCACAAAGCAAAACATTTTGACTTAAAAAGGAGCAGAAAAATACACATTACATATTATGGGCACTGACCTCAACCTCTCTATGCCTAAAACCTTTTGCTTGTTGGCCTCCAGTAAAATAAGCTCAGTGATCTAAGATTGGGCCCCTTGTGTAAAGCAGTCCATCATAAAACCATCACCCTTACTTTAGCACAATCGCAGTCACTGCTCACAGAAATCAGAAGAGTGAGTTACCATGGCGACAAAGCCAACTTTCCTCTTCAGAATGGCTGATACTTCCGAGTCCTAGCAGGTACTACCAGAGAAGGAGCACGAGGTATGCACAGAGACCGGCAGCCCCGAATCTGGATCCTGTCATTGTGTAGCTAAGCGTGTTCACATCGTCTTCTGGTACAGTAACAAAGACACACGTTGCACTGAAGGATAATCCTGTGTAATCACTGTTTACAAAATAAATCCCTATATCCATCTAAGCCATGTGGAAAGTTTAAATTGTAATATGTGGTCTACCGCTAATTAGTGCTTTATTAATGGGGGGACCGCTCTGCTTGACCTATTTGCTGAAATTCGGCGGCGCTCCAGGAGACCGTATGGATGGCCAGATGGGCTGCTGTAATTCAGTGCCATTATTCTAAGGATGAAGTAAGGGATAAACATAATTTGCATTCTTTTCCATCCTTCCTGCATACCTTTTATTAGTTTCATTTTTAATGCAGACATCAGAAGGGAAGCTAACACCTTGCTACCAAGACCCAGATGCCAACTAATTACTAGACGAGACCCCAGCCCTGACATCACGGGCCAGGCGTCCAAACGCACTGCAGCTCACCCAGTGGCCCCCCCCCCCGTGGTGATTAATAGGCTGAGTGCTAAGCCCTAATGAGTGTGTCAGATCTTAGATGGTCTCTAGGCTAATGTAATTAGCATTATGTTAAACAGAGTATTTCAGTTACTTGATAGAGAGACTCATTATAGTTCACGGTAAACTTTATGCTTTTTTGCGTTATGGCCTTTGAATTTCCTTTATAATTATCAGCCTAAAAGGCCTCTATAAATAGAGATCTTTCAAATTATTAGATAAAGATTTAAATATTTTTAAATCAAATATTGATTTGCTTCTACTACAGGAATCCCTATGTTACACATAAAGCGAAGTTCGAAGATATTTACAAAAATGCAAGTTTCTTGGCTCTACAAATTCTGGTAAAAGGGGCTTTGGAATAAGATCCAGGACTATGCATTTTTAACAAGAGACCCATGGTTCCAAAGCAGAAAAATCTGTGGACCATACTTGAAAAAACACTGCCACTTTGGTAATAGGACCAATGTCTGTGTCTTAGATTAATTGAACCTATTAGATTTTCTGTTCTAAATAGTTACCATGTTTCTGAAAAAAATTATCTGCACCTGTATAAGGGGACATGCTTTCATATTGAGATTACACTTTTAAATGTGCCAATATTTCTTGTTAAAAAGATGAAAAATGAATTATCAAGATAAAATATAGATGCTATTTCCAACAAACCATGTAAGTGTATGAGCATCCGTTCAACAGTGGACGTGGCCAGTCGTAGCATTTCTACCCAGTGGGCAATGGATCTGGAATTACTTTTCCGGTCTTAAGGGAAAGACCAAAGGGTAGCAGACTCCCACCTTTCCTCCGTGGCCAGAGATGATACACTAAACGTCTCAGCCCTGACGACTCTGATGATCAAAGGACTGTAAGCATTTTCCCACTGCTTACTTGGGTATCAGCAAGGTATTTCCATCATCTGGTACTACCTACTAAAAATTTTCATATGTTTAGCATTCTTTTCTAAAAACAACCAGATACAAAATCCTTGTGAATCTGTAATTTAGACTTATTTTATTCCTCTTTACCCTAAACATATTAAGGTCATTTTTTCCTCAATTGATAACTATTTTACCAAACTACCATTTTCTTGATGAACTTCAAAAAGAGTTCTCTTCTGTGTTTTTTTTTAATGTATATGGTATGTATTAAAAACAGGAAAATAAGAGCATAATAAAGTAAAAACAACTATTTAATGATAAATATATATGATGGATATTTACTTATAATTTGATACTGGGATTTATTGGTTTGAGAAAAGCCATTATACCATTCTTCATTCCAAGCCTCCTTTTAGATCCAGCCAGGGGGTGAAGAGCTGTCCCATGACCACGGCAAGTCTACAAACACATCCTGCTTTTGTTGGATGGGGAATGGTTACTGGGGTATCAAGCTCTGTCTGAGACTCGTTGTATGTTATCCTATTCCATCTCTTCCTCTAGGAAGGCTGCATGTCCCAGCAACCCCACCCCTGCCTCTAGGGAGGGCAGTGTTCCATTTCTGACCAATGGCATGTGTGCAAATGTTGTGTAACATTTCCAGACCTGGCCCCTAAGATACCCAATATGATCTTCCACACCATCTGTGTTCGTTCTCTGTCCAGGCAGATGGAGCTGATTTAGGGAAGACCACAAAGCCTTAGGTGATGGCACAGCCACTAGATAAAACATTACTTGAAGTAAAGTTGATACACTAATGAATACAAGAAATCAACTTGTACTCCCTTGTGACCGTGGGACTTTGAGGCTGTTTTTCTTGAAATAAATAAAGTCAATTAAGACTTGACTTATTGAAAAAATTACACAAATTGTTGTTGCTTACAAGTTAGCCAACTATCAATTCAACAGAAAATTACGAATGTATAGGACCTGAAGTCCAAATTCAAAAGACTTATACAAATTCACTAGACGAATATGTTTCAGTTGTATCAGAGAAGGGGGAAAAACACATACCCTAAATTCAGTACATTTTGGAGCTTAGGACAAGATGACTTTCTGTGCTGCTCTAATAAAACATTATTAAAGAACATATGACCCATGGGACAGAGGAACAAGACCCAGGGCACAATATCTACTGTTTCTACAATCATCAAAGATAACACAGCAACAACCCCTAAAGCACTGTCCAAAGGAGAATCTCAGAAAATGTTTTCAAAGCAGAATTTTTCACTGACATACCCAAATAGCATTTTAAAGGTACCTTTTGGTACTGGAACAAAAATGCATCAATTTAACCTAACCAAAAGGGAAATGGAGTCATATACTGGAGAAAATAAAATCACTGACACACAGAAAGTGGAAGACACCCACCCTCCCACCCATACACACACACACACACACACACACACATGCAGGATTACTGGAAGATCAGTTTTTATCTTGGTAGTACAATAAAAAGACAATACCCTGAAGAATAGTTATTATGTCACTAACAAATGACCTTAGTAGGGGCAGCATATGAATGAGGTCTGCAGAAGGCCGTGCACAGATCTTTCTCTGTCACTTTCTGGAGGTAAAGAGGAAGATCAGAGAAAGGGAAGAGAGCTCAGTGATTAAATGTTTGGGGTCTCAGTTTCCACCCGCCACTAATGAGCTGCTTGACTTGGTAAAAATATTTCATGTGTCTATTTCCTCAGCTATAGAATGGAGAGAAGATAACATTTCCTTCACAAAACGTTGAAAGAATTAGGTTATATGACACAGAGCAAACATTTAGAGAAGCCTTAGCTGAAAGTAAACGCTAATACATATTGCATAGTATTCCTAATGCCATCCTCATTACTATGAGCCACACTACTCTCGCCTGTAAAGTAAGACATCGCAAGGTGATCTGCATGATTTCTTTTATATCCTGAGTCTTTTATACACCTGTCTTTTAAAGTCAAATATCCAGTTGAAAAACAAAAACTCTAAAATCTAAATATTTTAAGTCATGACTGTAAAAATCTATAGACAGTTTCTCTGCTGTGGGGACTGATTTAAAGAAGATGTAATAATGTATGAACAATGCCAATTTTTTTAACAGTCAAAAGTAATGTAGTACTTTGATTTATTCATTCTCCCTCATGAATCATACCCTAATTTGAACATGGAATGTAACAAGATAATTGTCAGGCAACCATTTAAATTAAAAAAAAAAAGTCATGTTTAATGAGTACTGCAGAGATAAGGAATTATTTAATTCACCCAAACTTGAATGGATGCACAATGTACATGATAACACTCTATTTCTGCAGCTTAAAATCACTTTTGAGGCTTACAGATTGTCAGCAACTTGAGTTTTACCAATTGTTCTAATGGTATAGACTTTATTGCAAATTAAATTATGGAAAAGTGCCTCCCTTGAAAATTCTGTAATTTAGTAAATCTCAGTTCATGCAAAGGCAGCCTCATTCAAACATATACTCCAGCAAGACTCAGAATGAAGTGAATAGTTCAAGATGCTGAATTACTAAAATCATTAAAAATTCAGCCCTAATTATATTTTTGGTTGGTTTTAAGTGACTACAATATGAAAACAAGTCTTTACTATGCCAAGACACTACATGTAAAACACTGTGGCACGAAGGAATGATTTTCTTAAACCAGAATTCTATTTAGTCCAAAGATCCTTACCTCCTGCATACATAACAGCCAGCATAATGGAGGATATCCATGCTATTTCACTGTAGGTAGTGTTGAATATTTGCTGAATTTCTTTGAAGAATACTGTCACGGCTTTGGGAAATGCATATGAAAATCCAATGGAGATAAAAGCTGCTCCGACCACTACCCAGCCCCATCCTCCGTCAGGAGGTGGATGCAGTGGTGGGGAACTTGCTGCTGGTGGCATTGCTGCTCCCCAATTTGAAATTCAAGTGACCTATATTAAAAAAAGGAAATAACAGTTTGAACCCTGTTTCAGTTTTCACATATCACTCTTGATAGTTACACAAATAGTATTTTCCAGTTATAACTACAGCTATATAATTTTTCATAAATATTTTTTACTCTAGAACTCAAACTACCAGAAAATGTACCAAAACACTAGAGTGACGTATGTAACTTTATTATGAGCTAAAAATTAAAAGCATTTAATTTGTTTACAGAAACAAATGTGACTCAAAGAGAAGTCAGGAATTCAGATCTGTACTAAAGTACCAACGAATAAAATAAAAGCTATCTCAATCAGATTTTTAAGATAAATGGAGCTGTCATCACTTAGAATAATTTCTTAATCCAAAATATTTAAGATTTTCTATACAAAGGTTAAAAAGATCATATATTAAATCTGACAAATTTTAGAGCGTTCCATAGTAAGCATATTTTAGAATTTTTCCATTTTCCATAATTGAGACTGCTTAAAAGAGACCTATTTTCTAAACTTACAGGATTAGAAATTGTACAGTTCTAATGAGTTAATTTTAATGCACTTCCAAAACTGGTGCTACCTATCATTTTATAAATGATACATTTTATGAATTCTTCATAGCAATGAAATGCTCCCAATCAAATGGATGGCATGCTATTTTTTTAAAAGAAAGGGACCTTCTTTTGGGATCTGGCTAGGAACACTTAACTGCCAGCTTTCTGGTCTGGAGTCCCCACTCTCCTGTGTAAGAAATGATCACATATAGCTTAATGCAACTGAAAATAGATGAAAAACATCTTGCTTCTCTCACATCCGCGTTTCTTTGTAGAGCGAGGCTGCTTGCTTGGCTTTTAGCTTTAATCGCTGGTATTTCTCAGTATCTTCTTTTTACTACTCTCATTCCATCTGAGGGGATTTTTCAGTTGAAATGTAGAGGAAAAAAGAAACGCTTGAGTGTTGGTAAGATAACACTGAAAATAAGCTAAGAAAAGCTAAATTTGCTGCTAATTTAGAAAACCAAAAAAAAAAAAAAAACCCCAAAAAACCAAACAGTGCTCTATGAAAACAGACGTTTAATAAACGTAGAGACGTTTAATCTTTCTTTAATGTCAAATTTTATCTAAGATATTTTCAGTGGTCTTCTATAAGCACTTTTTAGATTTTGAGTGAAAATATTCTCTGAAGTTTTCTAATGTGTCCACAGTTACAACCAATGCCTTTGCTTTCAGAAACTCGCGTAGGCAAAATGATAAAAATGAAACTTGTAACAGAGCACTGATTCCCTAGGATAAATACTGTGACAGTGAGTAATAGAATGGAATTAGCAATGTGGACAACTGTGACCCTCACTCTTTTTTGGAATGTTAATTTTGGCAAATACACTTAAGACTTTTTTACATAATATTTTACAGTATTTCATAGATGGAAGGAAATCAGTATAATCTGCAAGCGACAGGCAGGGCTGAAGATTAAAATGCTTATTTTACAGTATGTGAGTCAGGCATATCTGCAAGGAAGTTCTCAGACATTCAATTGTAATCACCCTTTTTTTGAGGTTTTTTCCCAGCTTTATTGAGGTCTGATTGACAGACAAAATTGTAATATATTTAAAGTGTGCAACATGATTTGATATACGTATACATTATGAAAAGATCCCCACCCTCGAGTCAGTACATCCATCACCTCACATATGCACCTTTGTGTTGTGTGAACAAAGCTCTACTCTCTTAGCAAATTTCAGTTACACAGCACAATGGTATCACTATAGTTACTGTATCACACATCAGATCCTGAGCACTTACTCGTCTTCTAACTGAAAGGTTTTAGCCTTTTACCAACCTCTTCCCATTTCTGAACCCCTCAGGGCTGGCAACCACCGTCTATTCTTTGTTTCTATAAGTATGATTTTAAAAAAAACTCCACACCTAAGTATTACCATGCAGAATTTGTCTTTCTCTGTCTGGTTTATTTTGCTTAGCACAGTGCCCTTCAGATTCATCCATGTTGTCCTGAATGGCAGGCCTGAATTCGTTTTTAAAGCTGAATAATATTTCATTCTGTGTGTGTGTGTGTGTGTGTGTATGTATGTAACATATATAAACTTTTTTTTTTTTAATGCATCCATCTGTTGATGGACACCCAGGTTGTTTCCATATCTTGGCTGGCATGAGTAATGCGGGAGTGAACGTGGAAATACAAATATCTTTTCAAGATGATGATTTCCATTCCCTCCCTTTGTATGTAGACCCAGAAGTGGAATTGCTCCATCATATGACAGTTCTAGTCTTAATTTTCTGAAGAACCTCCACACTGTTTTCCACAGAGACTGAAAGTTTACACTCCCACCAACAGCATAAAAGGGTTCTGTTTTCTCCACATCTCCACCAGCATTTGTTATTGCTTGTTTTTGTCTGTTTTTTTTTAAAATAATAACCATTCTAATAGGTACGTGGTAATATCTCATTGCGGTTTTGACTTTCTTTCCCCTAATGATTAGCAGTTTAAGCGCCTCTTCATGTACCTATCGGCCTTTGGTATGTCTCCTTTAGAAAAATGTCTACTCAAGTCCTTTGCCCATGTTAAAATTAGGGTATTTGGTTTTTCTGCAATTAAGTTGTATGAGTTCCTTGCGTATTTTGGATATTAACCTCTGTCTGGATATATGCTTTACAAGTGTTTTCTCCCATTTCATAGGGTTGCCTTTTCATTTTGTTACAATTTTCTTTGCTGTACAGAAACTTTCTCGTTTGATGTGGTCTCACTTGTTTGTTTTTGCTTTTGTTGCCTTTGCTTTTTGATACCAAATCCAAAAAGTCACTGCCAAGATCGATGTAAGGAGCTTGCCTTCTATGTTTTCTTCCAGGAGTTTTATAGTTTCAGGTCTTATATTCAAGTCTTCAATTCATTTTAGGTCGATTTTTGTGTCTTGTGTAAGACAGGGGACATTATTAATTCATCATTTTAAACTACTGCAGCTTTTCTCACATCTATATTCTATAGTAAACACAGAAATCACAACTGGGTGGTTCTTTTCAGTCAGCTCAAAAATTATAACTAACATTTTAAATAAGCTTAAATCCATTATTTTAAAATCAGTATAACAACAAATGTTGAAATCTACTAATGAGCTTGGTTGATGTTGAGATTTCCATTTACCAGGCAGGAATCTATGCTCACAGAAAGGTGAAGGGACCTTTTTAAAAGCATTATATAAGGGAGTTTTTTTTTTTCTTGATACTTCCTTTTCTTGTATTGTTATTTCTTTCATAGTTCACCAGTTTATCTCAGGATATGATCTTTTACTCTCTTTTTCCAACATATTTACTTGATTTTAATTATAATTCATCCTCCAGGTTGCAAGTCACCACTCGTAAACTTCTTCACATCTTTGTGTACAGCCTGGTTTGTTTCTTCCACTTAAATGGACATCTTATGATCTCTTAGCTGAATCATTCCAAAGTGGACAAAAACCAATGAACCCTTGAAAAATTCCACTTCCAAAATTGTCACCCATGCATTATTAACAACTCTTGAATTAACCAATAGTCAGGACCCAATTCACACACACTCATCGGCCTCGTGTTATTTTCCTGTGCACAATTCTGTATTATTTTATACAACTTACGGCTGTTGGGTTTTGATCCTTTTATTTATGGGCATAGTCAAGAAAAACAGCGTCAAAAGTAAAATGTTACCTGTTGGCAGATGCCCACGTGGACAGATTTCTTTGGATTACACGTGGTATCGAAAAGTCTCGTCACTACTGCTTGAAGTGTGGTATTTGAAGGCAATGCAAAGGAAGAGAGGTAGAACAGATGCTGGATTATCTAAAAAAAAGAAAAACAAGGGTAATATGTACAACTGAGTGCCACAGCTTCATTAGAGTCACTAGCTTTAATTCACCTCAGTAAATTGTGACCATGTTTTAATAATTAACAAAATTGAGTATATATACATAAATACATGTGCATATGTATTTCTTTATCAGTCCACTGATGGGATTAGTAAGGTATGACAAAATGATGAAATGTGTGCAGGAGAATAAAAAATTTAAAGTATAAAATGAAGATTTGGGTTTTTAAAAAATAAGTAACAGTAAATTACATACGTACCATTATGAGAAGGAAATGTACTGGCATTCGTTAGCTGTCACTCAAATAATTCCCTATACTCATTTAAACAATTTGATCTAAAATTCAGTTAAACAAAATCTCCATTGACAATAAAAACAGAAAATTTTTAAAGAATTATTACAAATACAATCATGAATATACATGTCTTACAGTGAGACAGAGTCATGAAAATGAGACAAAAAGTATCGTAGAAATCTTATGATTTAGAAATCAAATGTCTTAATCAGATCTGGGTGACAGATGAATGTGCTAAATCTCCTTAACATATCAAATACTTTTATACTTTTATTTCAACTTTAATCTGTTGCTAAGTCGATAGAAGCTAGTACTTAGAGTTTATTTTCTTTGGGCTACGCTTTCCTTTGCTTAGATTAAAGCTAAGAAAAAGTCAACTCTGTCAATTAAATAACCAGTTGCCTGCCTTGCATTCAGGGCCACCTATCCTAAAGTGTTGACAGAAGGCAATGCAACCACCAACCCAAATGAGGTTTGTGTGAGAGGATGAGGAAAGTCTGGGATCTAGTTGCCAAGTTCAGTGAGAAACTGAGGGTAGGGACTAGAATAAAGATCATGTTTAAAAAAAAAAAAAGAGAAAGAAAGGAAAAAAAGTACATCAATGAACTCATCTACAAAACAGAAACAGACTCAAAGACATAGTAAACAATCTTGTGGTTACCAGGGAAAAGGGGGTGGGAAGGGATAAATTTGGGAGATGGAGATCTGCAAATGTTAACCACTATATATAAAAATAGATTAAAACATTTTTTATTCTGTATAGTACAGAGAACTATATTCAATATCTTGCAATAATCTTTAATGAAAAAGAATATGAAAACAAATACGTGTGTGTGTGTGTGTGTGTGTGTGTATGCATGACTGGGGCGTTGTGCTGTACACCAGAAATTGACACATTGTAACTGACTATACTTCAATTAAAAAAAAAGATTAGCAGAAGAATTAGAAAGTCATGGATAAAATCTGAGGAATGGATATGGCTGGAAGAAAAGTTTTAAGTTGGGCTATGAATGGAGAGTCCACACTAAGCGGGTCTCCTACGTCCAGGATAACAGGAGCGAGGAGGGGCTCACATCTGCTCTGGTCCTACCAGGAGACTTGGGTGCCTCTGCGACATTTTTAAGCCAAGTAATTCAAGGATGGCAGCTCCAGCTACAAGTAACCAGCTCATCCAAATGCAGCTCATCCCTTCTATGTGGAGGAAACACATTTTCCATCAGTTTCCTCTGGCAGAGAGGGTGTCCCTGAGTTCGGGGCAAAGCCCCCGAGGAAAGCCTCTGGCTTTCCTGACCTCCATGAGCTATGTTTAGTTATCATGATGGTTCACGGAGGTTAGCATAGAGGCCAGAACAAGAGATCTTGACAAGACCACACTGTAAAGGCTGGCCAACTTTTCTACAAATTTTTCACAGAGCTTTAACATGACTGCTCTATTTTCTTCCAGAAAGACCAGCCCACATCCAGGGCTTTTTTCAACAAATTGGCCAATAATCCAGGAATTCTCTGTTTGATAGCTATAACTATACTGCTCTATTGTACACCTCTTTCTCTACATCTATTAAATTGTCATAGTTTCTACATATTTATGCAAATGTACTCATATAATGAATTTATTGGTCTTTAGTTTTAAAAATGAAAATTATTGTTTTAGAATTGGTGTGACGAAAAAACCGGAAGACAACAATCCTTAAGAATATGGGAAGCTTCTCTTTTAATTTGGGAAAGTGACTATTTTGGAGACTGTGTCGAGGTGGGCATAAAGCTCAAAGATTATTTTCCCCCACAAAAGCAGTGTTAATTACTACAGTTGGAAGCTGGGCTGTGGTATCAGCTAATTTGGTGTCTTAGCGATTAATACATATGCACAAGTTCTACGACGGGTTTTACTTATAACAGGGTGCATTAAAAAGTGCTTTAGAGCTTTCAACCCGTTTCTAAAGGTTTCATTAGTTATTATAACCCCATGAACTAAGAGGAAGTGGTATTTTTAAGCACACTTATAGGTAAGAGCACAAAGAATCAGAGGTGCAAAGCAATTTTGCCAACGTGCAATGTCCTGTAAGTGATCACACTGATCCCTTGACTAGTATATTTTTGTAAGACACATTGTTACTGATTCCACTTTAACATACCAACTTGGAGGCTGCTCTTTCTGTTTACAAATACACTGAAGGAGTGTATTTGTATATATAGTATATTTGCAACAGTATATTTCTATGGTGAACTTCCAAATCTCAATTCTTGTCTGTCTTGTCAAGTATTCAAATACTTATTCTGTGGGCTACTAAAGGCCAATTATCCTTCAAAGTCTTCAGAAAATTCACAGTCCAGCTTATTTACATGTCCTTTCTACAATGTTTTTGAGTACACTGACTACAGTATGTCACCATCGTTAACAGAAAGGTGACAATGACTGCTGAAAACCCTTGGCTATTTCAAATGTTTTTAAAAAACTTATGTGGTAGGATGTGCTGAAGCCCAAGAACTGTGCCCTCCCTTCTAGGAATCAACACCAGTTGATTAATCCATGGAGAAGAACACATAGGACAGAGAAGCAAAGGAACTATTAGTGACAGTCCATGGTCAGCCTCTAGTGTTCTACTCAAGGCCCTTTCTCACTCAGTTGTACAGAACATCAGAATGCTCCTTTATTTACTTTGTGAATAATAGTTCTTCAATTTCCTAAATCTCACCCAGGCTGCATCAATTTTATGAACCCTTAGCAACAGTCTACGCCATCCAGAAGTTTGTTTCAAAGTAGTCCAGAAATAATGTATTTAGCAAACTAAGCCCCAAATTAAATCAACAGATGCTAGGAGACTTCACTCTAAATTCTTCTAGCTAGCCTGCGGATAAAGCATGCGTTGTCTTCACTTCCTACCTTTAAGGTGAACTATGTTTCCACCTACAGGAATTAATATGTTCCTTACAGAATAATGGACTTGGTCTTTTTGCTCCCCCTTCCATCTTTCTTATACCAAGGATACAGTAATGTACAATGTTTAAATTTAGGGGACAATTCACCCAATTTTATAACAGGAATTAAACTGAACCGAATCTTTTCTTTTCCAACATGTAATTGAATTAAAATTGGAATCTAATCCTGGGAGGTTACTTTACTCTTCAAAGTGGGCCACCTTTTATAGCCTACTGACTGATTCGCTTTGACAGCTAGACGGGAGAGATATCAGTGGTGCATGGCCCACAGAATGTCAGCAACACAAAACCTATTTTCAGATGTAAACTTGCGGTACAGTTAAAAGGACTCTGAGAATGCTAATTGATAATCAGGGTCAAACTAACTGAAGATGTTTTTGTAATGAGCAAATTAGGAAAAATTATATGAAGCAGCACATAATTATTTTTGAAGACCTGGAAGTGGATATCCCATATCCCATAATCTCCCCTGACTTCCAATACTGCACTTTAAGAATTACACAAAGGCAGTTGTAGGGGGCTGAACAGTAGCCCCCAAAAGACATTCCCATGTCCTAATCCTCAGAATCTGTAATACATCTGATATGATCCTCGACACTGAACGTTTATGTTCCCCTCAAATTCATGCATTGATACCTAATCCCAATGTGAGGAGGGGCCTTTGGGAGGTTATCAGGGTCATAAAGTCTTTGTGAATGGATTAGCGCCCTTAAAAGTGGAATCCCAGAGAGCTCCCTCCCCCTCCCCCGACCTGGGGACACAGTGAGAGACGGCTGTCTACGCATCACAGAGAGAGCCCCAACCAAGCAGACACCGCGTCTGCCAACCCCTTGATCTTGGACTCCTAGCCTCTATTAACCACGGAAAATAAACGTCATGTTATTTATAAGCCACCTAGTTCTGTGTGACAGCAGCCCTAACAGACTAAGATAAAAATGAGTACCAGGGACGGGGGGTTTTATAACAAACACCTAAAAGCGTGGAAGTGGCTTTGGAACTGGGATCCGGGTGGAAGCCGGACAAGTTTTGAAGAGCAGCTAGAAAAGGGCTATGTTCATAAATAGACCTTTAAGGGCGATTCTGCTGAGAGACCAGAAAGACACGAGGAGAGCAGCGGAGCAATCCTGAACAGAATGTCGGCAGAAACGTGGAGGGCGAGGCCACTCTGAAGCGGCCTCAGAAGGAGGCCAGGAGCGCGCGACAGGACAGCGGGGGAAAGGACAGCCTCGGTACGAAGGGCGAAGAACCTGGCTGACCTGTGTCCATCTTCCAGTTCTGCTGTGGAACTGTGACACGTGAGAGCGGGTATTAGCTGAAACCACTTCTAAGCAAAGTTGGAGGCGCGTCCTCGGTGCCTCCTGACTCCTTCCGGTAAAACGTCAGAAGAGAGAAATGACAGAAAGACAGGGCCGTGCATCAGCACTTGAGACCTGGAGAGCGCTCGGCCCACCCGTAGACTGAAACGAACGGGAAACACGGTCAGAAGGGAACAGAGCGTATTGGACAAAACGCCGCCTGAGGCTGCTCAGCCGTCCCGACAGAAGCAGGGGCTACTGCTGAACGCAGTGGAAGAGTCACTCCAGAGGTGCTTCGGGAATCTTCCGGGCTGCCCCTCCCATCACAGGCCCGGAGGGCAAGGGCTCCAGAGGCCGCGTGAATCCAAGGCAGGGGCTGCCCGACCCACGGGACCGCGGCGGGTGCTGCCCGGGGCTGCCTCACACCGGCTCCGCTGCCGCCCGCCGGCACTCGGCCCCTTGGCTGCCCCGGGTGCGGCTCCGGTGGGCGCCGGGACGCTGCCATGGTGGTCACCCCTCCGGGGGACACAGGTGGCACACCGTGGCAATGTCTGCACTCTTCCACCACCCCTGCCAGGGTACAGAGTCCAAGAGCCCTGGGGATACGGCTAAAAGGTGGCTGGCGGAGCTGCAGGCGGGGTGCCTCCCCGCAGAGAGCTATGGGCATGACCCCGTCTTGCAAGGGCAGAGCCCAGGCACCAAGCTGCCGCAGGCGTGAGGCTGTTACAGGCAGCCCCAACTTGGGTGGCTCCCGGCGGGGTTCTGGGGGCCGGGCTGCCCTTAAGAACTGCTGGATTACGATTCCAAACCCCAGACAGCCACGGTCAGGGAACTCTGACCTGTGGGAGCTGCAGAGGGAAGACCACAGCCCCAGTGGGTCCAAAAGCAGACCAGTCAGTAAAAGATCATTCTTGATCCTTAAGGTTTACGGTTAGGTTTTGAACTTACTTGGGACCCATTACCCCTTTCTGCTTCCCTATTTCTCCCATTTGGAATGGAAATGTCTATCCCATGCTTGTCTCACAATTATACTTTGGGAGATTTCCCAGGTTCATAGCTCAGAGTGAGTCATACCTGAATTCTCGCTCATACCTGCTTTAAATATTTAGACAACACCTTGGTCTTTAAATTTGAGTTGATGCTGGAAGGAGTTAAGACCTTTGGGACTATGGAGATGGAATAAATGTATTTTGCATGAGTGAAGGACATGCCTTTTAGAAGGCTAGATGTGGAATGCTATAGACTGAAAAGGTTTGTGTCCCCCAAATTCATAAGCTGATGCCTCAACCCTAATGTGATTATGTTGGGGGGTGGGGTCTTTGGCAGCGATAGGTCATGAGGGTGAAGCCCTCATGAATGGGATCGTTGTCTTTATGAAAAAAGCCTAAGAGCTCTCCCTTGCCCATTCTGCCATGTGACAACATGAAAAGACTGCCATCGATGAACTGGGAAGCTAGTTCTCCCAGAAAATGAATTTGCTGGCACCTTAATC
This sequence comes from Vicugna pacos, assembly GCF_048564905.1. NCBI lineage: Eukaryota > Metazoa > Chordata > Mammalia > Artiodactyla > Camelidae > Vicugna > Vicugna pacos. The sequence continues at coordinate 3,961,622 of NC_132998.1, forward strand.
TTGGACTTCCCAGCCTCTGGAAACCCTCCAAGTCTACGGTATTTTGTTACAGCAGCCTCGACAGAGGGCAGAAGATGTGATTAAGTTAAGGACCTCGAGAGAGGAGCTTATCCTGGATTATTCAGGTGGTCCTTAAATGCAGTGTATTCCTATGAAAAGAGAGTTTAGAGACAGAGTGGAAAACACAGAAAGGAGACAGTGTATATGAAAATGAGGCAGAGCAGGAAGCGATGCAGCCACAAGCCAAGGAACGCTGACGGCCACCAGCAGCTGGAAAAGGCATGGAGCAAACTCTTTCCTGGAGCATCTTTAAGGAGCACCGTCCTGCTGAGAGCTTAGCCTCCAAGAAGTGAGAATAAGTGTCTACTTACTGTTTTAAGCTACCAATTGTAGTAATTTGTTAGGGCAGCCCTAAGAAACTAATACAGCAGTAGTGATGACATTGTTTATAAAAGCCATGAACCCAGCAGTTCCACACAAACATGTTTTTCTTACATAAATATTCATACAGCTTTGCAAAGAAACATGTACAGGATGTCCAGGACAGCATCATTTATAACTGTGGAAAACTGAAAGTCACTAGGAAAACGGGTAAATTGCTGCACATTCATAACAAATGACCACAGAACCATAAAAAGAATGAGGTAGACCTACATGCGCTGATGTGGGACATTGTTAAAAGTGCAATAAATGCAGTTAACAGTAAGCTATCAAACAAAAATGATTCCATTTATTTTAAAGTATATACATACAGACACTTAGGTCTATTTATTTGTATTTGCACACAAATTATCTAGAACAATTCGTGAAAAGCTATTAATAGCAGGTGACATTGAAACGTGGTTCTATATAATTTACCTAATGGGTATATCATATCTTTCTATTAAAAACTGTACAAAATGGCTAAACATAAAATTTCAGCATGCAAATATAAATATATCCCTTTATATGTTAACTTGGTTGTAAGTTATAACAGGCACTTCTATTTGTATTACACATACAATTTTCGTATCTGTTTTTCCCCTATGATTTTTTCCTGCTAGCTAAATTTTAATCAACGGAGGCACAAAGGAATTGACTGCCGTTTATGGATCTTATCCAGTAGTTCTCACTGTGTGATCCCTGGTTAAGCAGCAAAAGCATAACCTGGCACCTTGCTAGAAATGTAAATTCTGGGGGCACCGCCTCCGACTGAATGGACTGAAGCTCCAGAAGTGAGGCCCAGAAAACTGTAACTTAACAAGTCCCCCAGTGACTGATGCCCACTGATGTCTGACAGTTGCCGGTCTAGGCTCTTCCTCTAGCACACCTGCAAGTGTTAGCTGCAATAAATGCAATCAGCTACTTGCAGTTCTTGAGCCATCCCGCGGCTTCACAACCCCATATACCGCCTGCTGTTTCCTCCAACTGCAGCATTCCTCACGCTACCTTCCTCCACCTGACGGGCTCCCATCTGTAACTTAAGACACGTAAGGACATCATCTCCCCTGTCCTTGAGGTCGGACTTTGCTCCAATCCTAAGTCCCGTACACATTTTTACCATAACACGCATATCACGTAACATCATGTACATCACATTTACTTGACACTCTCTGTGTTCTTGAGAACAGGATCTATATCTTATTTCACTTTATTCTCAGAACACAGTAGGTGTTCAATAAATAGTCTCAAAGATACAAAGGTGAACGAGAAATGAATGTTTTGGAAATCAGTATTTGCATCACTTTTGAATTAACATACAGCTAGGCAGCACAGGAAAAAAAAAAACCAAAACACTCTTCTTGAAGTCAAAACTCCCTGAACTCAAGCCCATATTCCACTGTGTTCTAGATGTATCATTTAACTTCTCATATTCTTCCACTGTAAAACGAGAATTTTAACAGTGACTATCTCCAAACTTGGTGATTAATTAAGCATTCAGTAAGGGTCTATAATAATTATTAGTAGAATCATCATCCAATAGCATTAACAGTATGTAGTCTATTCTGGTCTGGATAATAGTAGTCAGCCCAAAATTATTTTACATATGTTTTCATGTTTAGAGAAAAATGTTTTTTTTTTAACCTGTTAGTATGCTTGCAGTCTCTTCTTCTCTCCCAGTGCCATACCATTAAAAAATCTCTATGGCTCCACAGCCATGGAGGATGACAATAGATAAGTGTGTTTTTATTCTGTTCTCCTCACATCCCCAGTTTTTAAAGCCACACAAAACTTCCCAGGAACAAAATCTTACTCAGAATCCCAGCCCCCAGGGTCACAGAGACCCTGGTCTCTCCCTAGTATCATTCCCTGACTCCCTCCCTTAACAGTCCCTGAGGTTCCCCTTAAAATGCTTAGAATTTCTTGGAGCATAGTTGGAAAGTCATTTACACTACCTTTCTCACCTCTTGTATTTAGGGACATTCTCTGGTCAACATGGAGGAAAATGGAATTATATCTCAGAGATTGGGGGCATCACATTTTGCATTTAGTCTTTAAAGATTTTCTGGTCTTTTATCTTCCCTCCATTTGAAAAGAAGGTCATTCATTAACTGGCACAAGAAAAGAGAAATTAAAAAACAAAAACAAAAACAAAACCACAACTCCTGGATGTTTCTAAGAAGATTACAGGGTCAGAGAATATCTTCCTCACTTTCCTATTAAAAAGATCTTCTTAAAAAGCTGAACAAGAGGGAAAAAAAATCCGTAAGATCACCCGATACCAATGATGAGATTCAGAAATATGCTAGAATCCCCTAGAAGTTTCTGTGAAATACAGCACTGCTGGGGGCAGGACTGAGAAACCGTAGCACAGTAAGGGGACTGACTCAACCTGGCCAGAGGCACGGCGCGACATGGCCTTGCCCTTCACGGCAGTAAGTTCCCCTGGGCCACTCACTCCTCTGCCCACCAGGGGCTGAAGCTACTTATGAACCATCGCTCTTTCAGAATCCTGGACGAGCGTTTAGTTCCACCTATGACACATCACTCTGTCAGCTGTGGGCTCATGATCCTATGACCCCTGTCCCTCATCGCCCTTGTGTAACCGTGTCTGCTGTGTGGGAAAACTAAAGACAGCCCACAGGCCCGACTCTGGGAAGTGGCTGACTGCATTACAGTCATCCGCTGGATAAACTGTCGAAACTACATTAAATAACAGTTATGAAATTACATAATAACGTGAGAAATATTTACTATATAGTGTTCATGGAAAAAACTTTATGACTGTAAAATTCAAAATACGTGACAAAAGTGATGCATAAAAAGAAAATATATAGGCCAGTAGTGCTAGGGTGAGGACGGTAGGAAAGAGGATATTTCTTTAGTTACTCAAATATGGGGTAACACTATTACAATATCTTGATATATAAAATAAGTTAATATTATACATTTAAATATTCATCCTAATTTTGGTCTTTATTTCTGCTATGAAATATATTTTAATTTCAACTAGCCTATAGCAGATTCAAATGTGAATGGTAATATAGTGAAATTGGAAGCTGTATTTTATGTAGAGATCTTGCCTCTATTTTTAAGTTCCTTTTTTTGTTTGTTTTATGCCATCTTGCTTTTAGTTATGCCTAAGTGAGATAATGAGGCTCTTGTAGAAGCTGTAAAGATTATACCCAGAGATGGCCCCCACACTTACATGTAGCTATAAACCACATTGGCTGATTACCAATTACCTACATAAATACATTTACCGTTACACGTCAGTTGACACTTTAATATGAATTTCCTCGTAATTCTGTTTCTAGCCATTCTGCAGACGATGCAACTGAAATTCAGCCATGTCAATTACCCTGTTTTACGTCTACCTGCAACATTTCACTCTTGAACCAGGCTTTTATAGAGCTGGGCAATACACTTCCTACGACCTCTGCGTTACTTCTGAGTCATGGACGGCTTGAACTGTGCATCTCTCCACCCACCCTCTCCACCTTCTGTGGCTCATCCGTCCTAGTACTTGCTTTGCTGGTGGCCACTTGCCTGGGTTTTCTGCCTCCCATCCATTCCAGCTGCGTGTTTCCCCCTAAGACTTCAGGAGACACTCGGTTAGTTGCTAATTTGGTAATTTTGCCAAAATAAGAAGAAGAAACAAAAGCTGAAGCCCACAGACAATTAACCATCCACTGAATTTAGGACAACGTCATCGGAGGTCAGGAGTGACACTTCAGAGGGGGAGGCTCGGGAGCTCTTAGGAACCCAACCGACTCATCAGTTGCTTCTTCCTCTATATACTTACGAGTGAATAAAACTGGTCATTTTATTTTTTGTTCATAATTATTTGTCTCCTACCCACACTTGCCATGCTTCTCTGCAGGCAAAGTATATTCCATACCCACTGACTCTGGACTTTGAAAATGGAATATAAGCCGATGACCTATATAGTCCACGTCCAAGAGTGTGCTTACAATGCATTTGCACATTTGACTCTGTATCTGTGTCTTTACCTCCCAATCTGAGAACCTGCCCCTTTAGTCTGAATCCCTGAAAATAAAAAAATGCTTGAAGGTCGCCAAGACCATCAGAGCCACCCAGAGTGATAGCTTGATCATAGCCTTCAAGTGGCATAAACGAGAAATCAATATTTGTTGTTGTCAGCCCTAAGATACTGGAATTGTTTGATAAAACAACAAAATCTGAGCGTGGACAACAGCTCAGTGGTAGAGTGTGTGCTTAGCACACATGAGTTCCTGGGTTCAAACCCCAGTACCTCCATTTAAAAAAAAAAAAAGAAAAAAAAATCTGAGAGTGGGTATGTAAAACAAAATCCTAACATATGTGGCACTGGCTTTAGAGATGGACAGCTGGTGGTGAGGACCCTGTAAGAAGAGGTTCGAAAAATGACAGCTTCTGTTAGGCAGTGGCAAACTGCTTGGTAAAACTTTGCCTATGGTATCTCGAAAGGCAGAAAATAAACACAATGCAGTTGGGGTTCTCAGATGAGAGGTATGGAGAAACATGTTGGTAGCGTGGGTTGCTTGTCATTAGCTCTGTTTCAGAAGTGCTAGGAGGGACCATGAAGACATAATAGGTTTGATCAGTTTACATGCAGAAATGAACAGGGAGAAGGGACAATCCACGTGTCACAGGACTTACAGGGGTGAAAGATACATTATTCCCCTGTCCTTAGCTTGGTAAAACATTTTCAAGGGAAGACACTCCTTCAGGGCAAAACTAAATCAAAAGGTCACTAGAGCAAGGAAAAGAGCAAACCAACAGTGTGGCCTCAAGACCTTTTCTTAAAATCTTTTATAGGCTTAAGTCAGACACCAGGAAAGTCTTTCACTCTGAAAAACAGTGAAAGTGGAGGTGGAGAAAAGCACAATGGTGCAGTCCCTGGTCTAATAAACTCAAGTTTTCTATCATTCCACATATTTAGAGCCTCACACAGAACTGAGAGTATGACTACTTGCGCTAACTAAAACCAAATAATCAAAAAACTAGTTTTGCTAAAGATAATACTATAAAATGTGTGACTAGCCTGGATAGAAAAGGATTGTGACCGTTGGAAGTGTGAAATGCCCCAGTGATGGAAATAGCTCCAGGGTCCTGTGGCTTGGCTTTACGTCACATACAGAGACGTAACACTGCGAAAAATGTAAATACATGTATCACAATAAATGCCACTAAAGTGTTAGTGACCCTTCGAGCAAGTGACATTCACACTGGCTCTTAGCTTCCTCATTTGTGAAGAGACAGAGCAGCGCTGTGTTCTCAGAAATCCCTCTCAGCTCATTTTTGATTCCATGGCACTAGAACATGTCGTTCTGTTTTATAGACTTTCTTAGCATGTGAAATAAGAATTTCTTCACTTCTCTGGGAAAATTCTACTGTTGTTCAAAAATAACAAATGAACAGATAGACATTGTTTGAACAAGTTTTCCAAGATTCTAAAAATTATGGGCTGAATGAGGAAAGGTCTTTTGAAAGAGTCATCCGAGGGAACTGTATTACATAAGCAGACAGGGTCATGTGCTTAATTAAACACAGAGGATCCTGGAAGTCAAGCATTAGTTCCTTAAGTGTGCTTAGAATTCTATTCAATTCCCAAATCACAGTTTACTTTCCATAAAAGTAAGATCACTGTGTGAGATCCTCAGAGGAACTGGTTAGTTCTGAAGAATTTTTCATTTATCAAGATAAAATGCTGAAACATATTTTGTGCCCTTTAACAGAATCTGTTCTCCTAGAAGTGGGACAAATTTGTTCCACGTTGCAAATAAACCACATGAAGATATTATTCAAAGACAGAATGAAAACAGCCCCTCACACACTATATGTTCAAAATGTTTTAAAGAATGATGTCTTTCACTTTCAATTCATACATTATATAGTTTTAGCTCCGATATTTGCCAAATTTCATACTCTTAAATAAAAAAAAGGTGGAAATCATGTCAATCATATATTGGCTGATAAAAATATCATGTTCAATAGAATTTAAATAGTCACTAAAGATATCATTAATAACGTATGAGCTGACGGTGTACAAACATTCTAAAAGGTATCTATGCCTCCTGTCAAACTTACCTATAAAGTTTATGACACTGACAACAGTGGGAATGTTAACTGCAGTCATTTCTTATGAAAGATCAATAAAACCCAGCTGAAACAGGAGGCAGAGCCAAAAGCGATCATTTTCCTCACGTTTTATGACATCCCCAAGGTTCACCAAGAAGATCCTCTCAAAGGAAGGAAGCCTCCTTGGAAAGCCCCGTGGAGCTCGCAATTTCAAGCCCTTGCATTTAGAATCGGAAGTTCTCGTTACGTGACATTCACTGAACATGGATAATGAAGTTGGTGCTGACTGGAACAAAAACCAACCCGATGTTAAACAGAACCCGGGTGAGAGCTGCAGGAGCTGCTGGAAAGAAATCAATCGGTTCAATCCTGCGTGTCACTTCGAGAAGGTCACCAGAGAGAAGCCTCAGCCCGAATGCAAAGAAAAGAAAAACTTCCCTTTCCCCTGCCCTTACTGTATGACTGAAGACGGCGGATCCCCCGAAAACACACAAACAAGCAGACACGGTCCTCTGAGAAGTGATGACACGCCTGCACCAAACCGAAGTAGGAGGAAGGTCCTTGCACACTGCGTCCACCCGGTCCCCCTTAGCACTCTCCCAAGGGCCTGTCGGCTACCCTCTTCCAGGTCTGGCTGCCAACCAGGCCGGGAAGTTTTATTAGTTTAATTTGGCTTCCACCTCGCCCTTTCCCCTGACATTCTAGCGTCCACCCCTCCTCCCCGACCAGAGACGCTCCTGCTGCTGGGGCCAGGTCTGTTCCAGGCGGTCACTCAGCTTTGTTCTCACTCTGCTGCAGTCTGGATGTCAAGCTCACTCCCTGGCCCTTAGGCTGCCTTTACAGTCCGTGATGCACAAGACAGTGCGATGCTTTCTCTGACCTTTTGTTTGCCCGTCCCCTGCCTCCCAGCCCGATGGACAGCAGGACAAGAGGCTGAGTAGGAGCCTCAGGCTGTCACCCCTTCTGCCCTGCTCCAGGGAATGACAACACTCCAGACGTGGGAACAGCAGGACGGGGGACTCCTGTCTTTCCCCGCCATCTCAAACACACCACTCCTTCCTGTTCCGTCCTAGAGAAAAAGGCATCTCTCGTTTTCTCAGGCTGTCCATTTACTTGTCATCACTGATGATGATGAAGTGTCTCTTGCCTGCCTCAGCGATCTGGCTCCAATCATTTTCACACTTTACTTTCAATGTATCAGTCTTTTCTTTAGCCCACAAAATGTGTTTATCTCCTCAAGCCTAAAAATAGTGGGAAAGCATAACCTTCTGTAGATCCTCTTTTTGTCTGGTGTTGTCGCTGGATTTTTCTCATCCTCACTTCGAAACTTCACAAGAGGCCACCTTTCCTTGTAACCTCTTCTTTCTCACCACCTACTCCTCATTCCTTCCTTCAGCTCTTTCTCTTGCAAGTTTCACTGAATAAATGTTCTCTTGAAGATGAGCTGACTTCCTGGCTTCCAAAGCCACTGGGCCTTGTCTCATTCCAGTTTTCCATCGTATTAGCAATTTTTAATTGAGGCTTTGGCTTCTGTCCCACTGTATCATTGAAGCTCCTGCCACGGCTAGATTTTGCCTTCAGGTCCAACCTACGTGAGCTATCCTAAAGGTTTTATTGTTGACTCTCCTCTCTCTTTACAAACTCTCCACAATATTTTCCACCTTTATAAATCCAGCTACTGCATTTATACTTGGTGTCTCCCAGTTCTCCATCCTTGGTGCTATTCCTTTTCCTAAGTTAAAATTCTTTTCTGCCTGCTTCCTGGACATTTTCAAAAGGATGCCTCACTGAAATGTTAAATTCCCTCAAGTCTGTTAATTGTAATGATAGTCGGCCCCGAGGCTGAAAGATTGAGTTCTTCCTCCCCCTCACCTTTTTTAAAGTCATCTTCTCTTTAACAGCTCTTAAATACGTCTTTCGTTCCACCTCTCTTTTTGACCACTGTGGTTCACATGCTCCTCTCACACAGTCCCCTAAAGAACTGTCTCATCTTCAGTCTCTCTTCCTCGCCTCCCACACCTCTCTGCACTTCCAGCCTCTCTTCAGAATCAGTCTACCAAAAGCACTCCATCTCTCCATTGGGTTACTCCATCACTCAGAGATTTCAATGGAACACCAAAGCCTGGACTCCAAGACATTACAAAATGTGACTACATCAAATTTTTCTCGCCCATTTTTACCAGTCTGTTTTAAATTGCAGATTTAAATCCCACTGTACCAGGAAACACCTGCCTCACAGGGTGCTTATAGGCATTCCAGGGAAATGATCTGGTAGACCTGAGAAATTCTTTACTGAATGGTGCACTTACTTCACAATTTCTCGACGTCTTCCCTATGTTAATGGGCATTTCCATTTGCTTTAGTTACAGAATGCAGAACTCCCAGATTTGTTTTAGTGCAGAAAGCTTTTTCTCCAAGAAATCCCCCTTCTCTCCATTTATCTAATCCTATCGCATTGTCATGTGATGAAATCACACCCATCCTTCCACACAAATAAACACCTTTTAAAATAAAATCACGAAATTATTTTTTAACGAGTTACAGTCATTTTACAATGTTTTTTCCAATTCCAGTGTAAAGCACAATTTTTCAGTTATACATGAACATACATATATTCATTGTCACATTTTTTCCCACTGTGAGCTACCACAAGATCTTGTATATATTTCCCTGTGCTATACAGTATAATCTTGTTTATCTGTTCTGCATTTTGAAGTCCCAGTCTGTCCCTTCCCACCCTCTGCCCCCTTGGCAACCACAAGTTTGTATTCTATGTCTATGAATCTGTTTCTGTTTTATATTTATGTTTTTTTTTTTTTAGATTCCACATATGAGTGATCTCATATGGTATTTTTCTTTCTCTTTCTGGCTTACTTCACTTAGAATGACATTCTCCAGGAGCATCCATGTTGCTGCAAATGGCATTATGTTGTCGGTTTTTATGGCTGAATAGTATTCCATCGTATAAATATACCATAGCTTCTTTATCTAGTCATCTGATAATGGACATTTAGGCTGTTTTCATGTCTTGGCTATGAAATTATTTCTGAGAAAGGAAAATCCCCCTTCTCTAAATTCTCAAATAAAGCTATTTGGTTATATCATACTCTAGTTTGTTTTTGAAATTATTCATGCCTCCCTCCCATCAGAGACTGTATCCTGAGACCATAAAACATGAATAAATCATATTTACATTCTTTATCGTGCTTTCCACAGTAACGTCAGCTGAGTAAAGAACTTCATTCCAGGATATGCAAAAATTCACACCATTTAAAAAATAATAATTCACTTCTTCTAGCCCTCAGAAGGGAGACATTCATGTGCATTCTATTAAATAGCCCTCAAAAATAATATAATAATCCAAACATGTCATTTGCTACTCATGCAATCCTGAAATAGACATTGGTGCTAGAATCATTATCTGGAGAGAATGATAAAGTTTAGATCTATTCAATGAATTCAGTTCAAAAGGTAGAATTTATTTCAGTAAATAGGGTACGGGATTCACAAAGGACTAAATAAAAGTAAGTAAAAAAAAAAAATTCTGGTCTCACAAAACACTTTTATAAAGGCCAGCTGAGTTCCTGTCAAACATTTTGGAATTTCTAGGATTAATTTCACCCAACTGGGTTGGGGTCAAACACATAAAATTTATCACCAGGACCTTGGGGAGTAAAGCAGTGTTAAGGGATTCCCGGAGTCACAGGCTCTAATTGGCTCCTCTACGTGATGGACGTAATTAGCTCTTTCAACCTAACCCTATCCTGGGAGGAGTTCAGCCTGACTGAGCCATGTTCCTCAAGGACCGAAGAAGAAATGACCAGTTATTCCCACAGCTGACCTTCTCAAAGGAGAGAGTAACAGAGAGATCCCCATCCAAATACAAGAGACTAAGAAAGGCTGTAAGTTCAGTCGCTATCTGCAACGTTATGCTCAGTCACACCTGACCTTAGAAGGGGCTGCAAAGTAAGAACTACTCTGCACCCCTCTTCACCCCTCACCATGCTTACACCTTGCTCTAATTTGTATGCATCTCCTGGTGAACACAGAGATTATCACAACAGAGAATTTGGTTAGAAAAAATGTTATCAACAAGATAATTACAGACTGATGCCCTGTATAAAAACGTAAAGAGGGAATTATTTTAGGTTAGGAGTAACCTCACCCTGGGGTAGGAGGAAACACAAAAAGGGTTTACAGATATAGGAGCCCAATGTGAAGGAATTCTTGTTTTATTCACTTCTAGGAGTGCAGCCTGAAGAACCTCACCCTCTGCTCCCTGCCTTCTCCTCAATCCAAAAACTACAGCGAGTAAGACAATTCAATCTCAGTCTAAGATAGATATGACTAAATTCCTATAAAATTCAGGATTGTTTTTCAACTCTGGTTAACTATTAGGTGGAAAACAGTATATTGGAAAATGTCCCCCGTGCTCTGCAATGCTCAGCTCCACGGCTCCTGAAAGCTCTCACAACAAACTCACTTACCCTCTGCTTCATTCTTCCTTGGCTCTGGGTCCCAGGGACTCAGCCTGGTTTCCAGTCTTGTCCATTGCCTCTCTGTCCTTTGTAGAAGTTCTGCTCTTACAGTCTGGACCTCAGAGTAGGCCAGTCTCCCTAAACCTGCCTTTCCTCAATGCCTTTACAGTGAGAAAGAAAGGTGGTTACTAGTGATCACTGTGGAAAACACGCGGATATAGTAAAAATGATAAAAACGGGTAAGTTCCACTGCTTATGTAGTATTAACTGTGCTGGTCTTCAATCACAGATCCTGCCTCTCTCTGAGATGATAATTAAACTGGAAATGAGTTTCTATTCCGAGTTCTTATTCCTAGAGGTAAGCCTTACCACGCTTCATTCTAATTTTGCTCTGATGATCAAATCAAGGTAGAACATTGTTATTCCTGTTTCCGGCGTTTGTTCATTAGTGACTCACTTAACATCTACTGGGTATCTCATTTTATGCCAAAGATGGGGCCAGACACTGGAAATATAAAGATGACTAAGACAAAACACATTGTCCCAGACCTATGAAATAATTCAATCTAGGGGGTAAATTTTGAAGTAGATGGTTACAGCATAGTTTTATAACCATCATTAGATGGATCAATTCAGATTTCTATGAGGTTAAGAGGAGGAAAATCCAGAATAAATGATGACAGTCAAGAAACAGTCTCAAGAAGGGTTGAAGACACACTGACTTGGCTGAGCTGAATCTTGAAAGATGAACGGGAGCCACTCCTGGGATGGACTGGGATGTGGTAAGACTGGGGGTGGTAACAGATGGCCAAAAAAGTACTAGTTCTTATAACCTACAAATGAGAGGCAGCATGAAACCATGGTGTAGTTGAAAAGAAATTAGGGTAAAAGGGCACATGAGCTATTCATCTTAAAGTTCTGGAACTTATGTTCTCCTTCAGAACAAGAAAAGGACTTAGTTAGTCTGCATTTTGAGAAATAATCCTAGAGGTAGATCAGAGACTATGGCTGAAGTGAGACAGAGGATATATCAACAAAGTAGTTAAATTCTATTGCAGTAGAATTTCTAGAAAAGCCATCATAAAGCAGTAGCCACGGAGACAGACAGGAGGGCAGATATATTAAAAACACTGCAATAACTACAATAATTGGGCAATGGATACATAATATAAAAAGAGGTAAATTGTGACATCAAAAACATCAAATGTGGGGCAGGGGGAGGAAAGGGTTTTTGTATGCAACCAGAGTTCAGTTGTTATCAGTATAAAACAGACCATGGTAAGCACAAAGCAAAACCTACAGAAGAGACACAAAAGATAAAAGAGAATTTAAATAAGGTATACTATTAAAGAACATCAGTTCATAAAAGACAGCAAGAGAGAAAAAAGGGAATAAAGGAGATATAAATTAGTAAAAGACCAATTAACAAGATAGCATTAGTAAGGCCTCGTCTATGGATAATTTCTTTAAATGTAAGTGGATTAAATTCTTAATGAAAAGGTATACAATGACAAAAAAAAAAAAAAAGACCCAACTATATACTATAGGAGAGTCACTTCAGCTTTAGGAAATATTCTAATTTATGTAAATATTACTTAAAATCTGTATTTATCAAAAATATATGTGATATAAAAGCTGCATAATAAATAATAATGTTCTTTTACCTACTTAGTAGATAAAAATACTACAGAAAGGAATTGTGCACTGTCTTTCCTTCCTCCATTTCCACTTACTGCATTGTTTCCTTTTTTAATGAGTAATACTTTAATTCTCTAAAAAATAAATTTAAAACATTATTCAAAGTATCCTTAGGAGTCAGAGAAAGGTGATTTCTTAGTTTTCTGTTTTCCAGGAATTACAAGCTCAGTTACTAAAGACTGACCTAATTGTCTATGATTGTTTTTCAAGTACATTTGCTGTGCTTGAATAGTAAATGATAATAAAAATCTAATAGTTACTAAATACATTTTATATAACTATTAGGTTTACCATTAGAAATGAACAAACAAAATAGGAGCTACATGATATCAAAAAAGAAAAGAGCAAGACCATATCAGCTTACTAAAAAAACACATTAAAATTAAGCTTTTTTAAAAATAAAAGTTTAATTTAAAATGATTGATTTATTCAAAATGCATATGCCCTCAATATAAAAGTAAATGAATGTTTCCATCCAATTAGTGAAAGAGCATAGTAAAAATGCTAAAAAATGAGGTAAATTGTTTGTACCTAGCAGCATAATAAATCAGAAGCAAGCTCTGTCACATATTAGTCATTGAAGACATCAATCTGTACAATGACTTCGCTGTCAACTTCAGGTCTGAGGCTTAATCATTTCAGGAGCAAGAAAACCATGAGTCATATTTTACTCAACAGACATTTGGGAACACATATTCATGCTGCTACCCTCATAAATTTCTTGACAACTTGCCTGAAGGTCAATTGGCAATGAAATAATAGAAATTTTAAATTTTGAACAGATTATGTGAAGGTGGACTTAATGAGTCTTTAGCCTGAGTTGTCATTTGGGCTCCTGTATATATCCGCTGGGACATATGAGCTAACCTGCAAAACCAGTAAAGCACATAATAGTCCCAAAGCGCACTTAGTAAGTACGTGCGTGATTTGTAAGCACCAAAGAATATCAGAATATCTGACTCCGGGTCACTTTTTCCTAAAGGATTAGCTTTAAAAAAATATTTTATAGCAAAGATGCATCATTCATTAGTTTATGACACCTACATGAATCATATTTACTTAAAGACTATGTCTCAATTATGGTAGACTGCAAAATTGGCCACAAATTATTCCCCTCCTATAATAGTCTCTACTTCTTTAAATAGTTCCTTTTTATATTTACTTGGCCATGTGACTTCTTGTTGTGCAGGCTGCCGTAACAAAATACCATCAATTGGGTGTCTTGAACAACAGAACATTAATTTCTCACACTTACGGAGGCTGGAAATCCAAGGTCAGGGTTCCAACATGTTTGGGTTCTAGTGAAAGTCTTTTTCTTGGTTGGCAGAAAGCTGTCTTCTCACTGTGAGCTTACACTGCCTTTTCTTGGGTACAGAGAGATCAGGCTCTTTGGTGTCTCTGCTTATAAGTAATTCCATCAGATAAGATCCACAACCTCATAATTAGGACCCAAAGGCCCCATCTCCAAGTACCATTACTTTGGGGGTTAAGACTTCAACATATGAATGGGGAGGACACAAAAAAACAGTCCACGACCCCTGTGGCTAAAGGCACAATTGCAAATATGTATGAAACTCGTAGTTACTTGAAGACCAGTTGTGCATTTGAGCCTCTCTTCTCTTGCTGTTCTCAGAGCCCTTGTCATCACCACCCTGAAAGGAACCCATGCTAGCCCGCTGGATAATGACACATGTGGTCTTTTCACATCTTTGTCGCTGCTGACCTAGACCAGCTCACTCAGGAGGAAGACGACCTGAAAGCTCAGAATCAGTTCAGGCCTGTGGCTCTCTCAGACCTCTAACCAGAGCTTACACCCACACTCCCCACCCGACTGGACCCTTCAAATGTTAACACTAGTTCATATGTGACTTAGGCTCGCTGATCTCGTCTTGGACACTGTGATATGATTCCTGGTCACTTCATACAGTTCCACCATCAAAGTGCCTTCAGAAGAACCTTCTCTCTTTCTATCACTCATTTCACAAATACCTGTCCAACGACCCCTAAAGGAAGGCTTCAGTGTGCTAGCATTAGGGGCACCATGATGGAACAAGGTGCAGTCCATGCTTCACAGCTCTCAATTCTTTGAGAGATAACAGCAAATAAAGGGGGGAAATTATAATAATATGTGACAGCTTTTCTCAACTGGAGTTATCTGAACCATCGAACACAGAAAACGATTTGAGTTACCATTTTCTTAGTTCTCCCAATGACGTTACATAAACATTGCTCACTTCAATGCAGAGGAGATAATGTAATCCATTCTAAGACTTACAGCATTAGATTTAATTTTCTCATCAAAAGTTTAATTTTTTCATCAAACTGTCCTTGAGAAAAACTGGTCAATGATAGCAGCTCTTGTATTTGGAAGCACAATTAAACCAGCCTGAGGAGATCATAAATATATTTCGCTTGAGTCTTGAATGATGGGATGATTTTGTCAAGTGAAAGGAAATGAGAAAAAATGGTACCAACAAGAATATTCTGCAAAGGTTCCTAGTAAGAGAGACGCTGGCATACTTCGAGAGCTAACAGATAAAGCTGACTCTCTCTCTCTGTGAGACAACCAGTGATGCTACAGAAGCTACCACAGCAAAGCCCAGGAGAAACTGAGGTCACTTGGGAGAACTGACACACTGAATGAAACACAGTTGCATCTTTATAAAGTGTTTCCAGTATTAAGTTCAGTGTTACGGGTAAGAAATGGATATTGTGATATTTTCTTCATTGTTACTGATGTCTTACTAGGTTATAGGAGATAGTAATTCACTATTTCTATGACTTTAGCGTACACTGAAGACAAGAAAATGTGTTCATTAAATGTTAATGTAAATTTTTTTTGCTAAAAAATTAAATATATTAATAAAGATCACCAAATGAACCAAAAAAAAAAAAAACCCCATATTCACTGGCATCTTGTCTGGTCTATGTCTATAAGTAAAAGTGTATCTCCTTACTGGGTTAGGTTTAATTTTGTTCAGTATCATGGGACTCACCTTCAGTATTTATACCATGTTGATGACATGGTCTTACTAGTATATTCCAGAACTAGCCTCAGGAAACCACTGAATCTATTTACCAATCACTGTCAGAAAAAAAGCTCAATGTTAATTATTCCAGCACGAACTCATTATTTTTGGTAGTTATTCTTCTACACTCAGATACAAAATCCTAAAAATCCTATCCAACACATTAGCTTCACTTTACATGGGAGGATTACATAGTGAAAATTACACTGCTCAAACTTCCTAAATTTTATAAGATCCTTTAAAGTTATTTTATGATGGAGGTAATAGAAATAGAAACTTCCTGCTTACAAAATATCCCAAGTCAGAGTCAACTCTTTTATGCTTTGTGGTGCAGAATTCCACAGCTTTATCAGAGCTTTGGTTCAGATAGCTGACTAGATCCAAAACTGCAATTGAACTAAAGTCCTTGGACTACTGTAAACTGTTCTTGCAAAACCACAGTGGTGGAGGGACGGCACAGCTGCCCGTCGAGGTAAGAATACAAGTAGGGCTCTTTGATTTTTACATAATCATGTCGTTTTTGCAGCCCACACAATTAGAATACGAAGCAGGTCTACCTTACTGCAACAGGCAATACAGAACTGCCAACCACTTCAGTCTTAATTGTCTGCTATTCAACTTTAGTTAAAAGTCAGCCAACAGATCAAGATAGCTCCGTACATTTGCATTTGGATATAATGGTAATGAAAAATAAAATTCAAAAAGATAAAGCTAAATTAAACCAACCCAAGAGATAATAATAGTAGCAACAATAACAGCAACAATAAATATCTCCATTATCAATGTGGGGAAAAAAATGAGGCTGCTGGAATCTGGAACCAGAAGAGGTCAATGAAGCAGAAATTCACATTCTGCATGATGGAGGGGACGCAAAGGGCTCCCAGCAAGACAGGAGACAAGAGTCTGGCTCACTGATGGAAGCCAGGTGCTGGTCTCGACCTGCCTTCCGCACCCTCCACAATCCCTCCTGAACAGAAGAAGAACAGTAAAACTGCTGCCCATTACCACCTGGAATAATTTATTTATTTTTTTTTTACATTGGTGCCAATGGGACACAGGCAGTGGGGACTGTCCCACACTTTGAAAACTGCTTGTTGAAGCTATTCCTATATTTCTCCCCTAGGTGTGCACGTCTGAGCATAAAAAGACACTAAATGGATGTTTACAGTAGTGTGGAAATAGAGTTTAAAATCAGAAACAATTTAAATGTGTATCAATAGCAGAATGAATCATTCAAGTATGTACATTCACAGAGTTAAATCAAATGAGCTCAGGCTAAATGTTTGAGCCATCTCAAATAAAAAAAAAAAGCATCTGGTAAAAGGGCTAATTCAGTATACCGGTATATGACACCTGATAATTAATCAAAACCCTGTAAAGTATTATGTATGGACACATTCATATTATAGTAATAATATAAACCCCTGAATGAGAATGGTAAAGGGGCAAATTCAGCAAGACTGCAATTACAGGGCACAGGGAAGGAGAGAAGGGGAGCAACAGGGGAAAAGAAAAGCATGGGTCTCCATCTGCATCTGTGGATCATTAGGACCTAAGTAACCAAGACAAGATTTAATTTCTGAGTCAATAACTAGATTATATACATTCTATATGTCAGGCACTATTCTAGGCACTGGGAATAAGCAAGACATAAAACAGACTGAAATTTCTGCTCTCACAGAGCTTACCTTCTAGTAGAAAAAGAGGTGAAGGTAGAAACAATAAGTGAAATGAAAAGTATTCCCCATGATGATCACCACCACGGAGTTAAAACGAAACCCAGAGCTGGAGGAGGATGGTGCAATTTTAAACCCGGTGGTCAGAGAACACCTCACAGGGAAAGCCTCACTGAGAAAGTGACTTCTAAACAAATAACCAGAAAGGTGTCAGTACAAGACATAAGGCTGTCTGGAGGAAGGGTTCCTAGTAGAGGCAAGAACACATGCAAAGGCCCTGAGGCTGCAGTGTGCTTGGCAAGTTCAAAACAAAATAGATATAGAGGCACACTGTAAAAAATAAAAAGCTGTATTACAAAGAAAAATTGTGGTGTTAAAGTTATTTTTATAGAGCTACCCGGTTAGGTGGAAAGTATAAAAATGCTTTATACGTGGATTCAGGTCTCAATATGTGGATTCAAGTTTCTAAGAGCTTCTAAGCAGCCTGTGTCACACTGAGAAAAAGTCATAACATAAGAAAAGAAGGCTGAGGAGGCAAAAGATTAAAAAATGGAAATCTTAGTTTCTCTTGAAAATTTCCAGTCACCTCTCTTTTATTTGAAAAAAAAATCATAGGAAGAAAGAAACACTCTAAAAAGAAAAATCAATTACTGCTCCATATTCTTTCTCCTATTCTTCCCACCAGTGAGGGTTAATTTTACATGTCAACTTGGCTAAGCTTTGGTGCCCAGCTGTTTGGTCAAACACTAGTCTAGATATTGCCATGAAGTGATTTTGTAGATGTATTTAACACTTACAATCAATTGACTTCAAGTAAAGAAAATTACTCTCCACAATGTAGGTGGGCCTCATCTAATCAGTTGAAGGCTATGCAAGCAAAAATTGAGGTTTTCCAATGGAGAAAGAATTCTACCTCAAGACTGTAACATAGAAATCCTGCCTGAGTTTCTAGCCTGCTGGCTAGCCCTGTGACCTTTGGACTTAGGACTGTAACATCAACTCTTACACAAATTGCCAGCCTGCCCAACAGTTTCAGGCCTGCCAGCCCCCATAATTGTGTGAGCCAAATCCTTAAAATTAATCTCTTGGTTTTTGTTTCCCTGAACAACCCTAAGAAATGTTGGTACCATGAAATGGAATGTTACTGTGAAAAACACCTAAAAATTTGGAAGTGGCTTTGGAACTGGGTACTGGGTAGAGGCTGGAAGAGTTTGGAGGAGCTTGATTATAAACACTTGGATTATCTGGACCAGAGTATTGCTAGAAATATGAATGGTGAAGGTGCCTTTGCTGGGGTGTCAGACAGAAATGAGAAATACGTTATTGGCCACCAAAGGGAAGATGATCCTTGTGGCAGAGAACTTGGCTGAACTGTGTTCTTCTTTGGGGTGGAAAGTAGAACTTGTAAGTGAGGAAATTGGACACTGAGCTGAGGCTGTCACTTCCAACAACGTGTGGAAGGCATAGCCCAGTTTCTCCTGGCTTTGTATAATAAAATGGGAGAAAAAAATTAAAGCAGAAATTGCTGAACAAGAAGGAACCAGAACTTGATGTTTAGGAAAATTCTCAGCCTATCCAGGTAGCGTGCTCTGGAAATAGTCAAGGACGACCATTTACTAAAGGGATTAGGTGTGTGACTCATGGATCTAGTCAATCAACTCCTCAGAAGCCAGGTACAGAGACGCAGGAATCCAGAAAAGATCTGTGGAGCACCCTCTTGTCTGAAGATTGGACTCCAAGAATTGCGTAAGAGGTGGATAAGGTTTCTAAAGATTTTATACCACCAGAAACACTGTCAACATGGATTCAAAGGAAAAGAGATAGGATGAAATTAAGGAAGAATAATTCTGAAGGGGGACTCACAGGTGCAGAGGCCTCAGGGAAGGACCAATTCAGTTCCAAAGGGTGGAGCCACCTCCCCTGTTCGGGGGTGGGCAGGGCCAAGGGGGCAGGGCCACTCCAGCAGGCCCAGGGGACAGAGCATCAAGCCACAGAGATTTGTTCTCAAACCTTAAAACCTAATGGAATTTGCCCTGCTAAGCTGCAAATCCATTTTTGACCATTGACCCTTTTTTTCAATTTCTCCCTTTCTAAAGGGGAATGTCTATTCTTTATCTGTCTAACTGTTGTATCTCAGAAAAAGAAGACCTGTTTTCTAGGCTTCACATGCCCACAGACGGAGAGGAGTTTTGCCCTGGCTGGATCATACCCCATGTCTCACTCACAACTGATTTAGATAGAATTTGGACTCAGAACTGATGCTGGAATGGTTAAAACTTTGGGTGATACTGGGATTCGGGGAATATATTTTTTCTTTTTTTAATTTTAATTTTATTTTTTATTGAAGTTTATTCACAATGTTAATTTCAGGTGTACAGCAGAGTGATTCAGTTATACGTATACACACATGTGTATTTTTTTCAGATTCTTTTCCATTATATATTATTACAAGAAATTGAATACAGTTTCCTGAGTTGTACAGTAGGTCCTTGTGGTTTACCTATTTTATATATAGTAGTATGTCTCTATTAGTCTCAAACACCTAATTTATCCCTCTTTTGCCCATTATCCTTTGGTAGCCATATTGTTTTCTATGTCCACGAGTCTATTTTTGGTTTGTGAATAATTTTTTTTTACATTGATAGGACATGAGTTTTGGGAGGGTCAGAAGGCAAACTGTTATGGGCTGAACTGTGTCTCTCAAAAATATACATATATATTTAATTCCTAACCTCCCATATCTCACAGGATGAACTTCTTTGGAAATAGGGCCAGTGCAGATGTCATCAGTTAACATAAGGTCATACTGGAGTATGATGGATCCTAATCCAATATGACCGGTGTCACAAGAAGATGGCCACGTGAAGACACAGAAACACAGGGAGGACGCCACGTGAAGACGGAGGCATGAACTGAAGTTATGCCTCCACACCTGGGTCTGTCAGGGGTAGAAGAGCAAAGGAAGGATCCTCTCCCAGAGGCTTCCAAGAAAGCACAGCCTAGCCAACACTTTGATTTCAGACTTCTAGTCCCCAGAACCGAGAGAATAAATTTCTGGGTTTTTGTTTGTTTGTTTTTTATTTTTGGGTGGGTAGGTAATTAGTTTGTTCATTTTTAATGGAGGCACTGGGGATTGAATCCAGGACCTCGTAAATGCTAAGCACACGCTCTACCACTAAGCTATACCCTCCCCCTAAATTTCTGTTGTTTTAAGCCACCTGGTTGGAAGTATTTTGCAATGGCAGCCCTAGGAAGTCCTTTGTAAGCATTTATAGTCTACCAGGTAAAGTTTTATATGAATTCCCATGATTCTCATACTGAACAAGAGAGCCCCACTGATAAGGTACTTAGCAGAGGTTCTTACAGGTCATGCGATTTACGCATGATTTGCAAAGCAAGTTAACCGTCATGCTGAGACTTTAAGCAACATCTTCCAACACCTACACCGTTTACAGAATTGAAAGCATTGATACTCTCTGTTTCCCTCCCTTTGAGATAGATCTTGTGCGTTTATATGCACGCATGCATATGTGTCTATACGTGTGTGTGTGTGTGTGTGTGTGTGTGTTAATATTTATGGGCGACTGGTCAACTTTTCAGCAACTCATGGAGTATATGCAATAATGAGCTAAAGGAACAGAGACAAACTTTTTGGTGGTAATTTGATTTGCATACTCTCAATAGAACACTGAGCAGTAGGTGAATATTCAATGGACAGTGAATTATAATGGCACCTACATATCAGGATGTGCAAGCCAGGTTTCTAATATAATATCTAATAATAAAAGATGAATTGAAGAGTATGCTGACGCATGGTAAGAAATCTGTACATTCCCAATTTAAAAAAAAACACTGTTACTTGTCAGGGTCGCAAACTTAGTTTTTTTGATAATATCATAGTCAAATAATTGTCTTCTCTTTAGATTGCACACAGATTGTTTCAAATTTTAAATAAAGATGCCTAACATTTATCTGCATATGTTGACTGAGTGAAATATTTCAAATGTCCTTAATTAGTGAAACTCTAGCCACCTGAACATTTAATTCACAAATTATGAACCTGTCAGCATGTCATTAGTGTGTATCACAATGAGAAATGGCAAAACTCTGCTCTAACTTTGGGAATTGAAACACACCTAAACAAATCCATATACAGACAGAAGGAGTAGATGGTATAAACTGTTAAAAAAATAACAAAAATTTTAGCACTGCTAAGGGTGAATCTGGAAAGTACCACTGCACCAATGTACCTGAGATGTCCTGATTCAGCATTTCCTCCAAATGGAAGTGCATTAAGGAATAAAATTTGATGTCCTTTTCAAAAACGGCATGAACACTGACTAAGAAACCATTCATTCTATTTGTTACCCAGTAAATAGAGACACTGATGCTAGTCTTAGCACTTCTAATTGCTGTTTCTACCTTCCTTCTCTGGACCTAGTTCTTCATACATCAAATGTGACGTTCTTCAAGGTTTCTAAGAGCCTCAAATTTCAATTGCAAAATCATCGATCATCGTCTGACCTTTAATTTCATTTCAAGAGAAACATAAACAGAAAACTGCATAAGTATTACCACAATAACATTTAGCCTTTGATGTGTACTTGTCTTTACCACATGAGTCTAAATACAACCAAAACAAGTTCCCTTGGCCTTAGATACTTGCTGAATAAAGATAACAACGTCCAGACACTTTAGAAAGAACAGAAAACCTCCATATAAACTCATCTGATCTGTGGCTCCAGCGGATTAAGTAATGCGTCCCTTTATGTTGGGAACTCAGCACAGAATATGATTACTCTGCATATGAATAGATAGCTTTTTTAAAAAAAAATCAGCTTTGAAAACTGTAAAATTAAGAAGCAATGTCCTTAATTACATATAAATTATATGATAGCATCACTTGAAATATAACTGTACAATAACTTCATATTTCGCCAAAATATAGTCCCAAATGTTTTGGACACATAATAAAATCCAATTTACTTTTTACAGTTTTTCAGCAAAGTACACATAGATGTTTATGAACCACTATAATTCAGAATAAGAAAAATGAGATTCCTTGTGATAGTGTTATATAATATCGAGTAAAATTGAATTTTTACTGATTAAAGATTCAGTGTTACTTTCAAATTTCAGTGTTAAGCGAAGTTTAAAATTTTCTTACTAATGAAGACTTGGCAAACTATATAGTGTACTATTGAGGTAACTGTGATTAATACATTTTTCAACCAAGAGGCTTAAGAATGACAACAATTAGTATTATAAAAACATTAAAATATTCTATTTCTCTAATATAAGCACAGAAGACCTCATTAACCTTAACTTGGCAGTGCTCAAAAGCAAAATCTTTCTGTCAACCAACACAGTTTTCTACTGTTCTTTCATTAAGCTTAGAACATGAAATCAGTTGACATTGAAGGAATAAAACATGTCTATAATCTAAATTATATCGGAACATGGGTGCAAGTTGTATAATCTGAAAGTTACCGGAATAGAGAGAGAACACGCATTTGCCACTTCTCAGGGCTCAGAGCTGAGAACGGAGAGAACTGATCATCAGCTTTTAGCCAGAAGCAAACTTGCACACAAATCTCAAGAGGCTCTCTGCTTTCCCCTCCTCTCTTTCTTCTCTCAAGTGAGGGGAAAAGTAGCTCTGCCCCTTCTTAACTTGCTTTGACATGCACAATCAGCTCATACTTTTTACACTGTGACATTAACTTGGCTTAAATTACATCCTGGGTCAAAGAAAATACACGCTCTGAATGGCCAAATCTAACCTTCTAATTCTCTTCCTCTGATACTGCTATAAACACCTTTTTAAGTGTATGTATCATGTGATTTAATCATGAATGCAACACACTGCAAAGTACTCTCATACATCAGTCAAAGTGTCAGTGAATCTTCACCCAGCCTGAGACTAGATAACTCAGTCAGTTCCAAACAATAATAAAGAGGCCAAGGCCACGTGCCGAATCCCTTGAGAGGCAGATAATTTCATTTTGTTGCCTAGTCACGCATCACATGCCTTACTTGGCCAGCCGTCCTGCAAATGCCTGCCCTTGGTCACAAAGGGTCCTCACCTACGTGCGTGACGGGGAACTGGATGGCGGGTCAGTGCCGCCATCTTTGTATCTGAAGAACTTACAACGACCTTTGGCGAAATGAAGAGCTACAGTTTAGAAGGTGTTTCTCATATTCTACGTAGGTTATTTTACCAAACAACTTACACCCACAACCTCATTCTCTAAGCCATAAAAGACAGATATTATGATATAGATTTTAAATATGAGGGCCCAGAGGCTCAGAGTTGGTTACTTATGTTAGGTCAGATGGCTGGTAAATATTGGGTCTTGGATTCCAATTCTGGTTTGTCTGGATCCAAGGTCCAATTTCCTCTCCATTGAACAGCAGGCCAAGCCTTTCTGTGGTCAGTGGGTGAGGAGAATCCTATTTCCCGTCTGACGGATGCCATGGTGTAGATCTAGGCAACAAGCAATAACTAGTTGTAAAATGTGCTTCCTAAGAGTTTAATAGGCTGCGTTTCTAAGTGTGCTTACGGAATGGCTACAGCAATCAGGTAACAACAGAAATCTCTGGACGTCTCCTCTAATTCATTTACCCAAATAAAGCAAACGCCTTTCCAAAAATAAGACACAGGGTATTTTTCCGTCTTCTATTAAAACTGTAAGTTCAAAATATAAAAGGAAACAAAATGAAACCATCAGAAAATTCTGCCTCATACAAAATTTCTCATAAAGTTTAAATATACTGAACAAAGTGTACTATGGATTTCACGATGATAGAGACAATCAAAAGCAGATGACGGCCTTACTAAGAACTTGTCAAATACCTTTGTCCCAACACAGCAAAGTGCTTAGCAGCTAATAAATGTTCAGTACAATTAAATAAATGGGCTAAAATTACCTGGTGCAACATAGATGACTAATCTATTAATAATGACTTCATTTTGTGCTCTGCACACACACCTGAAGTAGTTTGTCTTTTTCAAAACAAGGTGGAGGAACAAAAATTCAATAGTCATTTGTTTTATATACTATTTTCATATAATGCCAATATGATCATAAGACTCAGTTTTATACAAACAAATGATTATAACCTTTATTATATAAACATACCATTAACGGCACCAAGAACGCTACGTTTGAAAAGCTCCCATGTGTATAATCAGTATTTTTACTTAGTATTGTTATATAAAGTTCAAAAGTTAAATAAAGAAATACAAAGAAATATCTAAGCTTGATATGTAAAAATCATGTTGTCAAGAAAGTAACTTAACATAAGATCCATAAAAATTAGAATTGGCAGGAGTGTGAACAATATATTTTGTACTTAATTTGTTTGGTTTTCTTATTGTTACTACAGTATTAAATCCTTAAAAAAAATCACTATCCAAGTAATAGAGGCAGCTGTGTTTATCACATAAACCTCTGAGAAAAGAAAACCCAAATGCACAGACTTGCCCACCACGAGCACAGGCAAGAAAATGGCTGAAGGTGACTAACCTTTGCCAAGGTTACAAATTCTCAAGAGTAATTCCAAAAATGTGGTAATATGAGGGTTTTTTTTTTAAATTCCAGTTTCCAAAATTCAACAATTTGGGCACAAGAAAGAGAGAGAGGAATAGTCTCAGGGGAAAACCTTGATAAATAACATGTGTGCTCCTGGAACAGGTTATTAGTTCTGCATTTGAAACATGACAATGAGTTCCTGGCAAGGAATCTGTTTATAACATTATTCCCAAGTTCCATGCAGTGTTCGCACATTTCCCTTGTGAGATCTGATTTTTTTTGCATTATGACTAAGGAGTGAAAACTGAGTTAATGGGAAAAACCCAAGTTTTTTCATCTGAATAAAAAGTGCAAGAAATTGCGCAGAGCAGAAAACTCATATATATACATACACACACACACACACACATTTGGGTGAGAAAAAGCAGTGAACTAGTCAAAAGACACTAATCAAATGCCTCACAAACACAATGGAAATCTTTTAATGGATTGTCTCATTTGGATAATTTTTTTTCCCTATTCTTTTCCTGGAAAGAGTACTGTAATCTTAACATTCACTTAGCATAATTGACTGTGATCTCATTATTTTCTGAATTCTAGAGTTATAATGGAGTTTGAAATCAGCATATAATAGAAGAAAACAACCCAAATTTATTTCCGGAGTTAATTATCCCTCAGAGTTATAATGTAAAAAGAAGTCTTTTTTAAACCTCGATAAGCATAAAAGGAAAAAAGGCTTTAGTTAAATCTGCTTTCATAAAATAATTCCTCTGAGGTTTCAATACACCACAGGAAAACATAATGGAGGCAGAGGGGCCCTAAACACAAAATATACGAGCATTCTACCATTTCAACAGACTGCCCTCTTTTTGCTGATGACAGTGGCTCACTAACAGAACAGAATTACCGTAAGCATGTTTTGAGTATAGGGAGCATTTAAGACTGTTCCTTCTAATGACTATAACTCAATAAGAAAAAGTAAAAAAAAATTCAGAACTCAAAAAAAAAAAAAAAGCTGTTCCTGTTTTGACTGTTATCCAGTCAGTAGATATACTCATCCAAGACAGGAAACATGTTGAGAGAGAGAGTCCTTTGAAAACAGCCTCCTCGCTCAGAACTTCTGATTCCTCCTCGCTCCCCACCATCAACCCCAGCACACACATGGCCTCCAGCTTTCTGTTAAACGCACCAGCATTTGCCAGTGACGCAGCTCAAGCTCAGAGGCAGCAATGCCATCTCCCCTTCCTCACCATCTAGTCAAATGACCAATCCTAGTAGGTTCTGCTTCCACAAGGAGTCAAATCCATCTCCTTCCCTTCTCTCCCACAGGCACCATTTTACTACAATAAATTTTGTGGCTTTCCAATTATTATACCAGCATCCAATTTCTTTACCTGAACAAAGCCTGAATGTCTTGGCCAAATTTGGACAGTTCGTACAAGCTCAGGCCATGGCACACTACGAGGCCAGTAACCCCTCAGTGACGCTTTCCAACACTCACATTCCATGGCCACATGTGTGCAGGCCGTGCCTTCACCTCTCTCAAGTCTTTCAGAGATAACAACAAACAAAGGGGGGAAATTATAATCTGTGGCAGCTTTTCTCAGCTGGCGTTATCGGAACCATTGAACACAGGGAATGATTTGAGTTACCATTTTCTCAGTTCTCCCAGTGATGTTACATAAACATTACTCACTTAAATCATCCTGTTGGTCTCTGATTTCCCTGTGTGGACGCGACTCTCTTGGCATCATTTTACTGCTAAAACCGTCTAAGAATCAGCTGAGCTGTAATCTTTCCATTGGTGGAGGGTTTGAAATTTTGGAAGAATTACCAATATGTGACAGAGAATCACAAAGTGAACAAATGCTGTTGGAAAAACGGTGCCATAGACTTGCTCAAGGCAGGGTTGCACAAGACTTCACGTTGTAAAAACATGCAATATCTGAGAATCTCAATAAAATGAAGCACAATAAAACAAGGTATGCCTGTAGTAAGAATCAGAGCAGAGCCAGGATGTGAACCCACATGCTCAGGATCCACAGTCTGTGCTCTTAACTAACAAAGAATAGGCAGGGACACCATGCATCCAAAAGGAGCCACAGAACAGATTACAACCTACCTCGACCATCATATGCTTAGCATGGGACAAAAATGAACACCTCAAAGGGGCAAACCCCCAAGAACTGACCTCATTTCACCCTGGCACAAACCACTCTATTCTCAAGCTTCCCCTAATCTCAGTGTCAGTCGGGTTGCTATAGTAAACTACCATGAACTTAATGGCTTAAAACAATGCAAATTTATTATCTTACAGTTCTGGAGGTCAAAGTCAGAAATCTTACTGGGCTAAAATCAAGGTGTCAGTGGGAGGCCAAGGGAAGAATCTGTTTCCTTGCCTTTTCCAGCTCCTAAAAGTCACCCACGTAACTTGACTTGTGGCTATATCCTCCATCTTCCAACTACCTCGGTCGGGCTGAGTCCTTTTCAGGCTTCCACTTCTCCCTCATTCATCAGGTCCCTGGTGATTACACTGGGCCCATACACACAAGCAGAAGGATGATCACAAGGTCGTTTGAAGAGCAACCTCAATTCTCCTTCACCACGCAACCTAACATTCGCAGGGTGAAGGGACTGGGATGTGGGGAGCCATCAGTCTGCCTTCCTGGACACACCATGCTGTGTACATGAACTTGAGATTAAAGACAGAACATAACCATGCAGTCGGTCTGGGCAGTGTTCCGGACAAACGCACAATACAACTTGGTAAATTAATCACTCTACTCTTATAATTAAAATACGTAGCAATCCAAATACAAAAAGGAAACTTGGCCAATTAAATATAGCTTCTGACAAGAGCATGGACTGGTTATAAGGACATCTGACTGCCAAGTCCCTTTCTCCCTGGTGACGCAGCCTTGAGCAAGGCGCTGACGGTGCTGAGCGCTGATGTCTCATCTGTACGGTGGGGGCAATAACCCCCGACCTGCTTGACGCCAGGATTGTATTGAGGATCAAATTAGATTAAGTTTTTATGAATACTACAAAGAAAGTTTGAACAGAGAAGTCCCAATAAAAGCATTTTTGTTCAAAATATAATGATTTTTAAAAGGGTGCAAATGACAAAGATAAAGAATAAAACTCTATTACTACAGCCTCCGCGTTTATTTTAAAACCAACATTCATACAAGTAATAATAACATAATTTGGTTGTTATTACTGAAATTTATCTTTTACTATCTATAAAGGAAGGGCTTATGTTCAGCTCTATTTTATACACGGAGACATTGGAGCTTACTCTCTTGCCCAAGATCACACAGAAGGTGGAGTCACAGAAGGACTAGAGGCCAGAACGGCCAACTTTAAAGTCTGTTCTATTTTTGAAAACGGATTTAAACACCAGACAAGCCAATATTCCCATTCACATTAAGATCCACTAATTCCACAAGCGGCATGACTTGGAGTGAGCAGACAGAAGAAACCGTATTACACGCCGAGGGCACTTACACGGCAGCTCTGTTGGCAGAGTCCTCCGGTCCTTTGGTTTCCAAGATTCCCGTGTCTAAGGTTTCACAGGAAAGCATCACATCTTAAGATTGGCTCCTAAAAGAATCAGAGATGAGAGTAAACACCTAAGTACTGAGATGCATGCCAAAAAAAAAAAAAGGTCTCTAAATCCAGCTCCATCTTTGGATAGCACGTAGCTTTATTGCACTGGCTAAAACTGCTGTCAGCCTTTGCTAAAGCTCCAAGGTTTTATTTCAAGACCCTCTTTCGATATGGGCAGATTGTTTAGTTAAATCACTTCACATCACCACTAACCCGTGCTCACTATGGTACCTGCTTTTCTTCGTGCCTGCCCTTACATTTTCGGTCCGAAATCATACTTTCCGAAGTGCACAGGAGTGCCTACAGAAACATCAGAGAGAGTCACTTCAGTCCAATGTATTTGGGACTTCAAAACAATTACTTGTCTTTAACTTTGAGAAGACTTTTTCTTCCACCTTTGGTAGGATAATGAATAAATGTGTATATGTATATGAACATTCATAAAGCAGTAACTTGAAATTTTTACATAAATACATTAAAACTCTATTTACATTAAATTTATTAATTTAGAAAACTGAAGTCGGTTAATTCTTGTAGAATGCTAGCCTAGTGTCTGGCAACAAAATAAGAAAAAGAAGAATACAATAATTACAAGAATTATTATTTCTGCTACTTAAGACAGTGAAAAACATTAGTTTGTATAGATGAATAAATATTAGATCTTTGCTGATTCCTGACTTTAAAAATACAAGATTTACTTGACTACGTAAGTCCTGTTTGTCTTATTATTAAACCAATGTAATTAATAAACTCTTGGATATGATCCAAAAAAAATCAGATTGTTTTCAGTAGCAGAGTGCAGTGCAAAGATTATTTAAATATGGTTCACAGGAGCAAAGACTAAGAGGAGAGAATGGAGGTAACACAATGTCATTGAGATAGGACCTGCAGTGTTACCTGGCGTGACCAGAGAACTCTGACATTGTCATCTAAAATGGAAGGAATTTTAGCCTGGCAGGCAATATGCTGACTGTGGAAGTTCCAAGACTATAATAAGCAGACTAACTATGGACACATAACTGTCTCATTTAGTAAATATCCCATGGAAACTGGTCAATTCCACATGCAAAGAACTTCCCTGTAGTGACAAATTCTTCTGAATTCAGAATCAGCACTATAATATATTTTACAAAATTACTGGAATTATACCACAATAAGTAAAAGTTATATGATAAAGTTAACATGTCTAAGGACATAACATCTTACTACAATTAAATTAATTTCTTGCTTCACTGACCACCACTGAACTACATAATTATGAATTTATTTCATTTATAGACACGATGATATACCGGTATTTTTGTTATAATCCACTCTATCTGCATAATTACATTCCTTACTCCATGCCTAAAAAGCAATGTCTCTCTTATTTTGATTCTCATGTGAGATAAAATAATGTTTCTAAATTTGAGAATTATGAGATAAGGAAGTTTTTTTTCCCTTTTCTTTGTATCTTAACAATAAACTTATTTTAACAACTTGAATTTAGAAAATCACAGATTTTACTCTAGAACATCAGAATATCAGAATTAATTTTAATTTACAGCATTTTGTTACGCAGAAATGGAGCAGCAAGAGTTTTCTCATTTGTTTCAATGTGCACCTTTACTATTATTATTTTGTTTAATTGAAATATAGTTGATTTACAATACTGTGTTGGTTTTAAGTGTACGGCAAAGTGATTCAGGTATATATTTTTTCTCAGATATTTGTCCATTATAAGTTATTACAAGATATTGAATATAGTTCCCTGTGCTATGCAGTAAATTCTTCTTGCTTATCTATTTTATATGTAGTAGTTTATATCTGCTAATCCTAGACACCTAATATTATTTTGTAACAGAAACAAAGACACCTTAAAAGCTATGTGTTTGAGAGCTGGTATGTTTTTCAAAAAAGGACTAATTTGACGGTTATGATCATATCCATTAAATAAAAATTTTTTTTAAAAAAAAGAAGTTGTTAAAATGAAGTAAAATGCTTTCTGTTTGTTTTGGCATGCCTTTTGACCTTCTGGGTAACCTTCATCTTGTACAAAAGCTAGCCTGTGTGACCTTCTGAAACACGCACGTCTAAATCACAGATAAGTTTCACAAGGGCGTTTACTTACTGAAAAAAATAACTTGTGTTGTAGCTCTCTTACTATAAAACCACTGCCAAAAGCTTAGGCGTGCTTCTAGAAAAGTCCAGAAGCTAAAAGAAATTCCTTGATCCATTATACTGAAAATCAGCACAAAGACCCCTGAAAGGTTATGCTAATATCCAATCTCTTACTCAATTATCAGGTAGAAAAAAATATGATATTTTTAATTCTGTTAATATCAGAGGTTATTATTTAGATCATTTAAATGGGCGTATTTTTTAGAAAGTATGAGCAGCTATTTATTTTAATATTCCACAGTGTCATAAAGTTCTGTGTTCAGTGTTTGGTCATCTCAGACTTAACAGACTTAACGAATTTTAGTTGCAAGTAAAATGCATTACCTGGAGTTCTTGATCTTTTTAAACTCATGCACTAATTTTAATTAAGACATAAATAAAATGTATTTTCATAAAAGTGTTTATTAAAGGGGCTAAGAATGTGTGGTGTAGAGGAGGGACATATTATTCATGTTTACACATAGTTGGTTATTACCTACTGAGTGATAAAAATGAAAAATTATATCAGCTAAACCAGAGAATTTTATTGATATATTTGACAAAATGAACGAAGTCCTCCAAAAATAAGAAACTGTTTCAGAAAACACAGTAGAGCTAAAAAGAATATTTAATACTATATAAACCCACACTCAATTTTTCAGAAGAAACAGCAGATAAACCTACTCTTCTGGGAGAGTTTTTCCCTTTAACTTGACAGCATCATCCAATCATGTCTGTATATATTCAGTGTTCATTAGGGCTTAAGAAAAAGTTCCATGAATGAATTATTCACTAATACCTCAATCATAAGCCCCTACTTTATGACAGCAGTTAGCATCAGTAATAAAGAAAAAATAACTGAGAACCCACCTATTATTTTCTTTTAAATCTCTTTCTCCTTTCCTCTCCTCTCAAGTGCAGGAAGCATGTTTGTTTTGGAAGCAACTAGCAAGCACTACAAACGGAGAACTTAAAGCGGGTGATAAACGATCAAGGCGAAAATGCAAAATCACATCAGCTGAGAAGTGGCTGACTGCCCCAAGGCTGAAGAATGTGAGGGCGTTAGGGCAAAGCTAGAGTAACATTCCGTCTGCTGTTAAATGACAAGCATGAGACACCACGTCACACTCTTCGACATCCAAAAACAACTCCACTGTTTTACGTTTACACAACCACCAAAGGTGATCTTTGAAAGTCAAAGGAGGCAGATTCTCCAAAGCTTTGCTGCATAAAACCACAGAAACACTCATTACAGCTACTGCATGCACCCATGTTCACGCCTGAATACAAGAAACCCCGCTGCAGCCCTGAATAAGTAATGTATAAACAAATGCAACAAAATTGCATAAGTGACATCTAAGGCAAGGACTTAAACCATCTTAGGATAAACATGAGAAAACAGGAGGACAGAAATCTGTGCTTGCAGCTACTGAATGCACAATCCTTGTTCAGACATCTCCGTTATGGCGATGTAAATCGTCTGCCCTTCTAACTGAGGAAGTCAAAGATGAAAGACGGTGGTATTGAAAATAAATATGATTTATTTAGTATCGTGCTGAAAACTAACCATGAAGTGGGAGAAAGCCAAACACGTTGCAAAAGCACGTCTTAATCAGCCTGTCTTGTGTGTGCGCGTGTGCGTCATCAGCCTTAGTGTACCGTGTTTCCACGATGCAGGTGGAGGGGGTCCTGGGGGCAGCCGGCAGGGGGAAATGTGAAAGAAGCAAAATGTATAGGAGCTTTCATTAGCTGTAGTCTTCCCAACAGCCACATTTACATTTACCTATTATCCTATGAAACAAAGTGTGGCGTATGAATAGGGTGGACAAATACGGTGTGGTGTTCTTAACAACGTGCCTCCAAGAACCCCAACCAGATGGAGTGTAAGTGACCAAGGGCCCCAGTGGCTGAGCTTTAAAACCCACTGTTGGATTTGCACAGAAGCCACACTTTCCACAGGCTGCCCCCAGCCTGCGCCTGAGCACAGCAGGGACACGAGAGCAGATGGGTCCTGGGGTAGACGGGACTCCTCCGATGACTGCTTTCAGCCAGGGGGGGCTCCCACTTAGCATTGCCTAGTGTATGCTGGATGTTCAACAGTTATCTTTGGGGACAATAAACCATGGTTATTATTGAATTGTCAAAGCCCAGATTGCTGCATAAACACCAAAAATTAAACTCAGCGTGAAGCTTGGTTTTAAGGTGATTTTTTAGCTTCCTAACGTAATTTTCGGAAGCTGAAATACAGTAAATGGGTTCAAAAACTACAGAGAGACGGATTTTTGTTCCATGTGAATATAGACTCTGATAGCAGTGTTTAAAAGTTAAACGGGCTGCTGAACTCCTCTCAGTTACTCGCTGATGCTACCAGCAAACCCCATTTTATAGGACAGGGAACTCTAGGCTTGGAGAAGCCAAGTTTTCAGGAGCCAATATTCCAGCCTCAGTTTTGCTCACTCTTTCCACAACTTCCATGCAGTTAGACACTTTATCTTGCACGACAAGAACCTGAATGCTTGGACTATGTGATGTGTGAAAACAACACGGTCTTACCTAAGCACGCTGATAACTGCAAGACAAATTAAGAAACTTAAATGAGGTCTGTAGATTTGCTTGTTCCACAATGTGTGAAAAAGAAAGATGGCTCATGGAAAATAAAAGAGACACAGTATCATCAATGGATTTTCTCAGAAAATTCACCCAGTTTTACCACTGGAAGTGTTTTCCACTTGGTTCCTACTCTCCACCTTACCACACCCCTCTGGGTGTCCTTCCCACTATTTCTCCCTGCATCCTCTAGAGCTCCCATTTTTTAAAAATAAACAGATTTTCTAATTTCTAACCTAGATGTTAATTCCCTATCTTTAGGCCCCGAACAGAGGCTGGGCATAATCCTAGTTCCATTCTATGTCTGATTATCATTACTTTTTCAGCTCATACAAAGAAACCTTTCTTCATTTAAGTTCATACCTCCACGCTGTAATACCCAGAAAACTAGAATCTACCAGCCTTCAGATCATTTCTTCAAAATCCATTTCTCTTCACTCCAACGTTCCCACCATAATCAATATTCATGATCAATACCCACGCACTGTGATCAATAACCTAGCCAGAAAGTTCACCACCTCCACTTACACTCTCATTTCAGTAACTCACTTCCAACTCGAAGCTCATGGCCACTTTGAGTGCCTGTACCACTGGTGTCTTCAACATTGACATTCTACTTTCCCATTAGTGTCCCATCTTTTATGCAACATTAAAAATGTCATTTCCATCAATCTTGTTCTGGAATCTTCTTGAAATCTCCCACTGCTTTGCAACTTACATTCTTCCCCCAAACTGTCAGTCCTTTTCTAACCCCGGTATCTACTCAGCTGCAAGCTGATTGTCATTCAAATCCCAGTTCTGCTACTTATTGGTAAAGCGTCTCGGGAAAAATTACCTAAGTTCCTCAGTTTGTTTCTTAACAATGGGAATAATACGTCTATTTCCTAGGAAAGAAGGGAATAAAAGTGGCAATGTAATAATGTACTAAGCACAACTCCTAGCACGTTAAGTACTCAGTAAATATTAACATCACCTGTGATCACCAGTGTTCTCAAGTCACTCACACCTCTGTCTTCCTGCAAGAAGGAGTCTGAAAATTCCAAACTTAAGATGGCCCTGCAGTGAGAGTACTAACTAGAGCCTTAAAAAAAATGGATTAACCGCACAGATTGATGCCAAGGTTCATTCATAGATTTCAACTTCAGCAAGGCTCTCAGTGCCTCTCCAGTAAGCTTACTCACACCTCTGGGATCTCCCTCTCCTTTCCAACACAGTTCTAAACGTCGTCCCCCCCAAGTTTCCTAACCACCCTGTCATCACCTGTGGTTGACCAGGCTTCCTGTTCACAAAGAAAGTGAAAACCATCAGGCCGGACATGAAATCTCATGTCTTGTTCTCACCTGTGTGCATTTCTGCATCTCTGTTAGTCCTTCTTGCACTCCGTCCTGCCCTGGTGGTGGATGTAAGCCCTGGTCACCAAACAGGCCTCCACCCGCCTGTGGTAAGTTCATCACCTGGGATGGCTTTCCCATCGGACGTAACCCTTTCCCCTTCATCCTCCTTGACTGTCACTTTTCCCTAGCTCTAAATGTTCTAACAACACTGAATTAAATTCAGTTTTCAGCTCATCCCAAGCTATTTCACACGTGCGTCTTTACTGCCTTAGTAGGTGTCAATGCCTACCAAGGAATCCTCTCCCCACTTTTCTATTAACAAAGCTCCTACTTATTCCTCAAGACCCAACTTAAGAAGCCCTTTTCTGTGAGAGGGAGAGAGAGACGAAGGAGAGGATACTGAGAAGTACTGACAGGATGAGGAACTCCCAAGAAAAGGGATCATAGGGAAGCTCACAGTATCTACAGTTGATGGGTGAGTTTCAATTATACCGGATTTCTCACTGGACGTCCATCTTTCACACACATCTCCACTTATTTCATGAAAAGCATTTCCATGGCTCCCTGACAGCTAAGAAATGAGTCTTAAGCCTTTCAGATGAGCAGATAATTACAAAAATATCTCCAATGGTCAGGAAATTACCAGTTTTCCATCTGTTTATGAACAGATTTTGAAAGGGGAGGGCAGAAAAAAAAGTCAAGCTACAACACACATTTGTTGGTGAGAAAATAAAAACAATTAAAAAAAAAAAAAAAGACCATCCACTTCGACTTTTCTGCACTTTAAAGTACCAATTACTTGTAACATGATTATAATGCAGGCCTAAGGTAACTTCTGAAACTAAAATTTAGGATTTTGTAACCTTTGAAGTACAAGAAAGCCAGGACCTAAGTTGTTATAACATCTGGTTAAGTTTCACATTTGCTTTGCTTTGCTTTGTTCGCCTTAAAAAAAATTTTCATTGTTTGTTTGTTTTATTCTGACCATTCAGCTTTATTAAGTCCTGAATGATATAAATTCTTCTGTTTTACTGCTGTTTAGATTTTATGCCAAATGTTAGCAATGTATGAAGCCAAATAGTGAAACTTACCAAATACTCTCACTATTTCTAGTTCAGAATCTCCCACGGGCTCAGAGTGGCGGCAGGAGAGATGCTGCTCTCAAAGGGCAGTGCAACCATCACCTTCATGGATATTATTATTATGAACAGATGTAGGTCACGGTGGAGACAGTTCCTAAGTCACCTTCCAAAGATGAAGTACAGACGTGGCATTTAGTAAATTTTCAAAACCTGTTAGGTATAACGTCACAATTTTCTTCAGTTCACCAAAATTCCCTTCGTGCAGTGGAAAGGCTACTGGAAGACCAATGTTTTCAAACCGTTTGGCTTGATTACATTGTTGTGGTACCACTTACCTAGCGCTATTTTAAGCATCTTCTTGGGTTACAGTAAGCTATAGCGTACATCTAATTACATTTGTCCACAGGAAAGTAAGTACATGTGAACCCTGCTCTGTAATCTACTTAATAAAAGGCACTGTGTTTTTCCTTTGTAGCATTTATCAAAATTGTTATTACACAGTTACTTATATTTCTAAATGCCTTTCTCTTCCCCAATAAATTCCAAAAGGGCATGTGAATGTGCTATATATGCAGCACCTAGCTCAGTGCCTACAGGGCCCATGAAAGTTTGATGAATGAATGAATGATCACTTAAAGAGATAACCAAATTTATATGCATTTATGTATGACACTTAAACTCATGCTGAAATGTACACATAGTTCAGAGACTTGTAGGATGTAGTACAGTGTAGTGTGACAAAGCACAAACTTCCAATTCAAATGGAATAGATTTAATGCCAGGTCTGTTACTTAATAGATTGTGTGCTCAAAGACAAGTGGAATGAACTAGCATCTAACCCTCTGTTTCCTCATCTGTAAAATGTCAACAATTGCATTTGATCAAATATTAAAAATAATGCACACAAAAGGATGCAGCACAGTCCATGGCATGAAGCAAGGTCTAATGTGGTCGGTAATATTACATATTAATATTTAATATATCTTTTGAGTGAATTATATTAATCTAAATTATCCAAGGGCTTTTAAAAATTGCCAACATAAATCTATTTTGAGCACATGCTAGCAGTGATAACTCATCAATAATTTACAGCATTAAAATGAATTTTCCCAGTTATTATAAACAGTTTCAACAAATTATTTTCAATTAAATTTCATCATTCGTTACTCTGTACCTTCCTTCCAAATTCTTCACAACCATTCAAGGATCTTTCTCAGCTGGTCCTCGCAATCACAATCTTAATACAAGGTTAGTTCTCTGGCCCAGATCTGCATGCTCTTCCCCAGTCAACTTTCATTTCATTGTTGCTCTTATATTTCGTAACTTCAACCCTTGTCAGCGGAAAAAACAGTCATCCCTGAACTGGATTGTCCTTTCTGGACTGTACCTTCTTTGAGGCGCTATCCTCTGCACAAAGAATTGGATCCCATCCTTAACTTTAATCCATCCGTTCATGGACATATACTGAGCACGATCTACACTCTAGTCTGAATGTTTGTGTCCTCAAAATTCTATGTTGAAAACCTAATGCGTAAGGTGATGGTATTAACAGGCAGGGCCTTTGGCAGGTGATTAGGAATGGGGTTAGGGCACTTACGAAAGAGGCCCCAGAGAGCTAGCTCACCTCCTCCACCATGTGAGGATAAAAGAAATCAGCGACCTGGAAGGGACCATCACCTGTCCATGCTGCCCCCCGATCAGACTTCTAGCCTCCGGAACCATAAAAGATAAATTCCTGATGTCTATGAACTGCCCAGTCCGTGGTGCTGCCCGAACGGACTGTGATAATCTACGTGCCAGACCCTGTGTTAGGTCAGACGGCTGCAAACATGAGCACAATGTGGTCTCTAACATCAAAGAGCTCACTGACTAATTAGGGGATGCAAACCTAGAAGTAAATAATGACGATAAATGTGCTAAGTGACAGAACTATGTGCATGGCTTTGTGGAAACACTAAGAAAGGACAACTAACCAGCCTGAGGTAAGTGAGGTAAGTAAAGGCAGGGACAGAATCCTAGGAAAAGCAATGCTTCTTAAAGGGCAGGATGGAACCAGTGGGCCAAGAGGACAAAGGGAGGGCTTTGCAGGCCCCAGGGTCAGGAAGAAGCACAGAAACAGATCAACGTGCGTTCATACAGGAAATGCTACGACAGCAAATTTACTTTGCAACTCTTGTTACATGGCTTCACAAAGGATGTCCTCAGCATGCAAATGTGTAGGAAGGGGTTTGTGTTAAACTATGTTTAAGTTAAAATGAATTAACATTATAGTTTTAAAAATCTCCTGAAGAGACTTTGCCTAAGCACCAAAATATTCTTTTTCATTGTTTTCTTTTTTTGGAGAAGACATTTAGAATATCAGGCTCCTTATCAGGCTGCCAAGATGAAAGGTGGGCATTTTCAGTTGCTAATACATCGCAGTACTTGTTTTTGATAGGGGCTGCCAATGACTTTCATTATACCTGTCAATCAAATGATAAAAAAGAAAAAAATCATTGAATAAAATCCTACACAACTGCAAACATTTGGCATGGTAAATAGCTTGAGTAGCCAACGGTGGCATAGATCCTTGTATTTGGGTAGACAGAATCCAAGACTATTTTAGAGAAAGCACTACATTATTTTCAGAATCTCAGTCGTTTAATTTCTAGCAGCAAACTAAAAGAACAGTCACAATGTTCGAAAAATTAAATTCTAAAGTGTTTTTCTCTGAGTTCAAGCTAACGTAAGATATTATTTCAAATGACAAAAAAGGGACATTCACCAAAATTTAAACAGAATGTGTAAGTTGAAATAATAAAATCCTCCCCAACCAAAAACCAAACATTAAAAACAAAGAGCAAATCACAAATTTCCTTTTGGTCTGCTTACTAATTGTATGGGTCCAATGCCTCCTTTGTTTCTAGCAATAGTCCTGAGTTTCCTTACAAGCATTTACATTTGGCACAAGGCTGAAATACGGGTTAGTGTCTGTCGATGCTGTTTCAAGTGGAGATGGGAACTGCAAGCTCAGGATGAGAATGGGCCACTGACAATGGCGACAGTTCTCTGTGGACAGCACTGCCTTTGCTGCATCACTTTGGGTATACCGCATGGCTTCAACTCTCCCACCATCGCAAAGTTTGTATCGTAGTTTTAGGGGGTTTTTTGTGTTTGTTTTTTTGCATATAAACAGTAACAGCTCTGAGAATATTACAACAGGAAGACAAGACAGGAACACAACAATGCACCGTCTGCAGCAAATGAGAACTAATGGAGCAAGCTAAAAACTTACTTCCAGGAAAGTGAATGATAAAATCAGAGAAAGATGGTAAGAATCACAGATGTGTTATGAAAAATTAGCTTTCAACTCCTGAATCATATCTTGGAGATACTTGGACTCTTTGGAAAATAAAATCAACAAATATTGTTAAAGGCTTCAAAGTCAAAGCCCACGAGCTACAAGGGTTACAAAATTTGCTCAGGTGTGTATTACTGAGTTGATACCTCTCAATGATAGCTAAAAACTGGACTAGATTGTAAGCTACCAAATCAACATTCAGTGCTGAAATAAGAACTAACTGAGCTAATTCAGATCATGTCAACAACCAAGGTATAATGCAACTCATATGTTGATAGAAAAGGTCCAGAAATATGTAATAACCCATTAGGGCAGATGAATAAAACCTTTGCTGTTCTTATAATTTGATAGTCATACAAGTACTATGTTTTCTGTGTTAATTATAAGCAGACATGACTATCAGAGGTGATAGTCTGCTTTTTGGAAAACGATAAACTTCTTTTCTAAAGGATTATTATGGGAGAGGTTTCAGTATTTATGCTTGATGGATTGGAGAAAATATTCAGGTAATGCTTAGTTCTAAGATATCCAAGAATTGCTTGTAGAATATTTAAGAATATTTAAGTGTTAGAATCTGTCTTTCCTTAGACCAACCGCTAATAAATTATGTGAAATTGGAAAATTTAGTTAACCTCTGAAAATCAAGGTTCCTTCCTTTCCAAAACAGAAATACCTCATAGGTCACTGAAAGAATAAAATTACATGCTATTTGTGGACAGCTTAGCACCTAATGACACATAGCACAATTAATTGTATTTCCTTTCAGAAAAAAAGATATTAACCCATTGGAATACAACAGAAAAGAGACTATTGCTAAAAGCTTTATTTAAAAAAATTCTTTGTCTAGAATTGTAGTTCCTATAAAATGAGAATCACAAGATTGGAAAATAAAGGCAATTAAAAAAAAAAAAGGAACAACCATAACAACAAAATCCATTTTTATTTATAGGGGAAACGCTAAGATAGAAAGACGAGGGAGGAAACAGAGAAAGAGGATGATCAAAGAGCCGGGAAAGGACTAGCCACTATAAAAATATCAGATTATTATAGTCAAAGTATTTGGGGAAAAAGGTCCTCTTGTCCCCAAATGCATTCTGTTAGTGTCCTTTGAGCCTTAGCCATCTATGCAGGCTACTACAGATCAGAGATTAATATTTCAAGGTATCCTAAATTTATATACTTTTAAAAATTATTGTATTTGTGATACATCTCTTTCGTTGGCTTTTAACATGCACACAAAAAGAAAACAGGAGCTGCTCCCTTTACGAAGGATAATCTGAGGCTGAAACAAAGATAACTTTTCTACTAAACCAGAAAAGACTGGAGTCACAATCGAGTGGTGTGACGCGGTGACAGTGTCTTCTCTAATTCTCAAAAGGTGAAAGCTGAATATTCCTAACCGTTAGTATGTCTCAATTTTCTGTATTAAAAAAAAAAAAAGAATAAAAAGGTCAGTGGTACTTGCCTGGCACAGACCCATGTTGGAAAGAGGAAAAAAATTTCCTAGGCTGTTCAAAACCAGAAATTATTTTCTTATACTTTACATACCATCTGAAAAGTAATGTATTAAGTCTGTGTGCTCAGAGAGTAACCTTTGGGTTAACACAGTGAGTCTGGTGCTGCACGAGAGCTGAACTCTCTTAAATCCGTGTAGTCAAATTCATAACAATATATATCCAAGTGGATATCACCTGTTAAGTTAATTAAACAAGAAGGCCGTTAGACGGTGGTGGCTGTAATGCTGTGGACGTCTATATAAGCAAACCGAAGTCCAAGCCTGTAAGCGCCTCATGGTTATGAAATCAAAACGCTGCGGAAAATCAATCCCCCACGGCCAACAAGGCTTTAAGCAGCAGCCTGTCAGTAATCCCCTCAGTTTGCTTCTGTTTTTTCTCTGCAAAAGTCTCCCCCCAAGCACCTGCAGAGGGAGTGTTCCTAACCACTTCCTGTTTGACATTCATTTCAATAAATTTTTGCCCAAATTCTTAAAAATGTTCATATCTCTCAGTTTACCTTTTAACATACCTAATGTCTCTTCAGCTGGGTTTGTCCAGCACCCCTGTAATTCTGAAAGTAACAATATCCAATTATAAATTTCTATTCTGTATACATATTTTGTCACCAAATACAAGAGAAGCACATAGTCTGAATCCTCTGTAGAATAAGGCCTGGAAACACTTTGTTCCATGCATTAGCAAAAAAGAGAGTGATCATTTAACCTCAAATTTTAATAAGGAAGATATTCTAAATCAAAGATTTCCCTCTTTGTTCCTTGACATTAAGGCTGGGGAAAATAAGCTCGTTGGAGGGAAAAGGACATATTCACGTTTAACTTCTCGGAATTATCATTATTCTACGTAGGTCTTAAATTAGAACTTACACAGTCTTGATCATTTTACCTCATGGCCTCATGAAGCTTGAGCTTCGTGTGTTTGAAAACTGTTTAATTGGTTTTTGATAGAAAAAAAATGAAAATCTAAGGAGAGCAAAACTCACATTCAGCACACCTTCCACAGCTGTGTCAAAGTAAGTGCTGTTTGATTGACATTTGTGGAGTAATGTTTAAATATTTAAATAGGTTATGGTAGAAGACGTGACTATTTCTAAGTATGCACTTAAAATGAATCTTTCTGAGTAATACTGATTTCTAGTATGTCATGATTAACCTATGGCAAGAACCTAGAACAGGAACGTTTGAGGACTTAACAGTTTCTGAGGATGGTATCCAGGCTGCCTTCCTCTAAAGGAGGACATGATGGTGGAGCACTGGGAAATTCAGCAGCTTAAACATATGAGAAATCTACAGGGATTGTCTCGGGGAAATATGTTTTTCTGATGGGCAGATGAAATCAAGTCACAAACGTTCCCTTTGCCACCTCTGGATTACACAAGAGTCTTCAGTCTCCACATCCAAAAAATTAGAAACAGTCTGCAGAGTAGGTAGATTTCGGGAAATTCTAACACAGCTCCTTGCAAACTCTTCATGAACTTTCCTACTGTGTACTTGACACATGGATTTTCAAACTACA
Organism: Vicugna pacos; assembly: GCF_048564905.1. NCBI lineage: Eukaryota > Metazoa > Chordata > Mammalia > Artiodactyla > Camelidae > Vicugna > Vicugna pacos. Next base: position 4,003,679 of record NC_132998.1, read on the forward strand.
AAAAAATGAGTTTCAAATGGATGAAAAATGCATGAATTTATTTCTAGATTATTAAGTGAAAAAGTGGTGTGCACAGGTAATTAATTAGCAAAGGACCCTTTCACATTCTCCGATGGTAAAAGCGTTTGAGCACTCGTTTACTGGGCTGCATGATTTGTAGTGTGTTCTGCCGTAAGCTCACTTTGTACACAAAACTGAGGAATTTATTTCAGCCAAATCGCCAGTGGAAAGAGAATTGAGGAAATAAGTCACAAAGGCAATGTTAATAAGGGGCAGAAATTCAAGCTCTGATAGCACATTTTGTACCTGGATACAGCAGAGAACTTTCCAATTAGAGCCGGCAAGTAGAAAGCTGATAACTCCCAGCTGAGATTTACAGGGAGCGGTCAGCAGCCTGTAATGAGAATTTGGAGCACATTCATCGGCTGTAACACCTTTAGTATAAGTATAGTTTCTAATGGCAAAAGCTAATGGCTCCATGACAATAATAAGTAAGAGTGAAAGAATATTCCAGCCTGAGGCCTCAGAAAAAGAACTCTTGGTGGCATTGATAAGATTTTCACTAACACTCGACGAAGGAGTAGTCCTAAAGTGCATCAGCTGCCCCGAAGTAAGGGAAATCACAACAGGCAAGGAACAACCTTGCGGTTGAATTCCACCCTTTCCTCAATGGGATTCACACTTAGGCATGTCCTTACGGGGCGGGGGGGGGGGGGGAAGGAAGGAGAGAAGGAATGGGAGGAAAGGAAGGAAACCCCTGCTCACAGTCCCATCACTCACTGTACATCATTCAGTAACATTTAAAAGTAAGTAACACTTAAAAGCATTGGAATTCACTTTTTTGTGTGTGCACCTCCCAGGATAATCTCGGAGCACTCGCAATGTGTACCGTGTGTATGGTGACACCTGGAGCCGTGCCCCGCACAATCTACAAGGTCATTTACAGGCAGCCTTGAAGCCGTTATTTAAGAGCACGGACTCAGAGCTGGCAGATCTGGAATCAAGTGATCCTAACCATGTGACTGTGGGCAAGTTAACGAACCTGCTTAAGTTTAGTTTCCAACTCTATAAAATGGGGATCATAATATTAACCTCCACCAAGGATTACTCAGCAATCAATGCCAAAAAACACATAGGACACTGCCTGGCAGATGTTAGTGAGCTGTAAAATCCAACTGTTTAATTTGTTATTATGACCACATACCAACTTCTGTACTAAATGCCGCAAAAGTAAATGGAGCAAAAATATATGGAGCTACATGCTGTTGAAGCTTATTGACTGTGAGACACAGGAATTTTAGAGCTTAAACTCTACTGCTAAACATCAATCAACCATATCACCGGTATTTAACCTTTACCATGAAAATGGACTGCATACAACATGACGTGCCTTTGTCATCTCATACTAGGCGTGTCTGAGGTCTCATACTCAAATGTATCTGCAAACTTCGTGGCAACCACAGCACACAAATTGCACGTCTCCAAGTGCTATAGCTTCCCTAAAGCCCAAGAAAATAGAATAAAGCAGGGTAGGAGCAGGGTAGAGTAGAACCGCTAACAGCAAATACAAACAGCACACTGAAGTATTAACCAAGAAGAGAGCCTAATTTCATAAAAAAAAATATATATACACACATACATACACATACATATATGTATGTATGTGTATGTGTATATAAGTATAAATATATATTATATATATTACAATCACATTGTCGTTTTTTTTGAGCATTTGCAACAAGCAAGACATCCTTGGAAATCCTGTCATATCCACCCTAAGACTGGCAGCAGAATTATTACTCTTCAGCGTAGCCAAGGTCAAGGATTCGGTATATTACGAACAGCAGCAGCCATCCCTTACTTTTAGGTAACTTTCATACAAACCCTTCCTCTTCCTGATGCCACTGCCTACCAGCCCATTAACCACAGTAGTTTCTTTCCACAGCTCTCCCTCCAAGTCTTACTTCCCAGGTGTGTCTCAGCCCAAATTACACTGCCCAGATGACACCTGTATTTGGTTGCTACCTTTCAGATGAATCCCATCACACTGCTGCTGGTTCCTCTTGGCATTTTACAACTGAAAGAGAAATATACTGAGTTATTCCAGTGAGACTGCAGTGGCTCTTAACCTGGGCTCTTGTGTTTTCCAGGGGATGTCTGGCACTATCTGGAGACTTGTTTGGCTGTCACAGCTGGGAGGGTGCTACTGGCGTCCAGTGGGCGGAGGCATTGCCAGGAGTGTGGCGGGCAAGGGAGGTGCCTAGGGCTCAAAATTTAAGGAGGCACTCACTCACTTTTAGGGTCGTCCAGATGCAAGATTAAAGGTTGCATGGCCCCGGGAGTGAGTGCCTCCTTAAATGCCATTGCTTCCCTGCCTCCCTTGCCTCCCTTGCCTCCCAGCCCTGGGTTGAGGCCAGGGTTGCCTCCAAACACCCTCAAAAGAAAGGAATTATCCAGTCCCAGATACTGAGGCTGAGAAACCCAGATTGGTTTAAAGAAAATCAGGGTTAGAAATTTGATTCCCTCTATTTTCCACTTAGAGTTACAAATTTAAAATCATATGTTGTTAAGTAGCTCTAATAGTGAAATCATAGCAAATTCCACCATTTAGCTTGAATCCATTCTGCTCCCATCCACGTGGCCTATAGTGAAGCTAAATTAACTTGACCCTGTCCTTCCTGGCCCTTGAACTTAGGCCCCTTTGTAACTAGTCTCCCCTCTGCTGGCAAATCTTTCACTCACCCCGTGTACCTCTAAGGCCCAGATGCGAAGGCATCTTCCATCGAAATGTGGCTCCTCCCTTCTTAGATTTGCCTCCTCTCCTGTGTATCTCTCTGTGCCCTGTATTACACTAGAGTCACTTATGTGCTTTCTAAATGCTCCCCGTCCCTGCCCCTCCCCACACACACTTATTTAACCTCCTTATGGTCACGAACCAGGTTTTCTTTATATTTACTTTCCCAACAATCTTTATGTAGAGCAGTGCTTTGAACACGGAACGTACTCAACGTATGTTTTAAATGGATCCATGAGGCAGGTGCACACAGTAACGCACAGCAGCATGATCCGCAGCACGCATTGGCGGCTACCTGAATCTAAATCCGCCATCACGTTGTGAGGCCTTCTTGAACCCAGTGCCGATTTTCTTTCCCTCAGAGATGTCTCCGTTTATTTCAAGTTTGTTATCCCAGAATTCCTGAGGTTTGTGTTCAGGAGGTAACTTCCTTGACATTTTGCTACAAACAAAGGTACACAATGAAATGTATTTTCTTCCCAAAGGCCTATTTGAGCAGCAGCAAAGAGCTCACGAGTTTGCCTGAGCCACGCACCAAAACTCAGGAAGTGAAGAAACAGCCTCGTAGCAGGTCAAACTCTTCGGGAAGCCAAACTGATGCAGCGTGAAAATGCCATTTCCATCAGTATCTGCCTCACCTTCAGCCTTAAAACTAGTCCGGAACTTTCCTAATTTTGCATTTTAACCAAAAATAAGCTAAGACTACTTAAGTAATCAATACCTCACTACTAACATCTCCTATTGAAAAAAATACAATACATATACAATTAAATTTTTCAGCTATTTGTCCTTGAAACAAGGGTAATATATTTTATGTTTCTAAATATGTGACTTGACAAAAAGGAAACTGAAGGCCTTCCCCCATGGATACCAAGAATCCACTGATTTTAATCATTTTATCCTTTTATCACAAAATCAGCTTAACCTTTAGCACCTGGAAAGACACAATTCTAATCTGACAAGTTTATTATGAAACAGTTATTGTGAAAAAATAACTCTATTGAAGATTAAATGCATGTATATTCCATCAACATGGTAACTTCCAAAACCTGAGGTCACAGCTACTATGTTAGGTTTTCTCACAGCGCTACTTGACTCCATGCTAAGTAAGAACGCTTTTCACTGTTTGGTCCACAGTCTTTGGTTGGGAGGAAGGAGCTGACTTGTCTGGAATGCACAGTACAAGCCAGCTCCATGTACGTTGCCTTTGACACCTGTAACAATCCTGCTAAGACAGGTTTTACCACCCACCTTTTGCAGATGAGGAAACAGCTCCAAAGAGGTTTAGCAAAGTGCCAATTTTCCTAACACCAGTAAACAGTGCTCCTTAAGTATTATCTTCCAATATGGCGGACTACCACTACCTGAAGAATATTCTGGATTACATTTTAACCTACAAAAGGCAGAAAATCTGCACATATTTCGAGTGTTCCACCAGTGAACCAATCTATGCCACTGGATGTGAAGCATAATAATGTTCCAGGTCAAGCAAGGACCGTGAGCGTCCCCAGGAGGAAAGGCACCCCCTCAAAGGAAAGTGGCCACAGCAGGAGGCCATCGGCCTGCTGGGTGCTCAGTGATGTATGAAAAGAGCAAGAAGGGAGGGTCCGGAGGAAGCACGATTCCCACAGAGTCCACCCAGCTCCCCACTCCTTTGTTCCTTGTTTCAACAATCGACGATTGTTGCACACAGTGGGCCCACTATGGACAAGGCACTTCAGGGACTCTTGTATTGCACAGAAACGTGTAAACATGTTTTTCTTCAAAAAGCTTACATGCAATGCATAAGACGTTAAAAAGCAGGATAATATAAAGTGAGTTTCAAAAGCATTATTCAATCAGTGAGTGCTATAAAAATTCGAAAGGGAAGACAGATTATTCTAACTGAGGTCTTCAGGATGGACCGCATTAAAACGGGCGGAATTTGAGCTTCCCTTGAAGGACAGGCTAAAATATTGATAGGTTCAGGCTGTCAAAGAAAAAAATATTAAACTGAGAGATCAAAAGTTTGGGTACCAAAAGGCATATAGCATTATTTGGGGAATGACAGTAAAATGTGAAGTTTAAGAAATTCTACATAGACACACATTCTTAAATGCTTGGAAGCAGAAGGTTTTTATAACAACAACTTAGGAATACCATCAACTACTTCCATTTTAAAGTTGCTTGTAAAAATGAATATGTTTTCTTTCATTTTATTACTTATGAGTAGATAAATTTTGTAGTTTAATATATAATATGTACATTGGTCATGATATAATATTTTAACTTTCGGAAGAGCGTATCATTTTAATAGGCATGTAGCTTCTGGATAAAAGTTTGATTATCATTTGGGAAATATGAGTTCTCCAAGTATTGTTTTATCTTTGTATAATGCAGAAATGGAGACAAGAAGGGGTTCAAGAAGGCCTCATAACATGGTGGCAGTTAGATGAAAAATGCTATGGATTGAATGTTTGTGTTCCCCCCAAATTCACATGTGTAAGGTCTAATCCCCAAATGACGATATTAGGAAGTGGGACCTTTGGGAGGTAATTAGGTTCAGCTGAGGTGATGGGTGAGGTGGTCCTCATGATGGGATTAGTGCCCTTACAAGAAGAGACCAGAAAGGTCTATTTCATCCCCCTCCGCAGCTCCCGCTCCCAATCTCCACCACGCACCTGTGTGCACCATGTGAGAGCACAGAAAGATGGCCGTCTGCAAGCCAGGAGCAGGGCTCTTACCAGAAACCAAGTTAGCCAGCCCCTGATCTTGGACTTCCCAGTCTCCAGATTCTTAAGAAATAATTGTCTGTGGTTTGTTACCGATTTAAGGTATTTTATGGTAAGAGCCCAAGCTGACTAAGACAGAGAAATGGTAAACAGACCAGCTAACAAACAACTTGACCTCCAAGTCATATAAAGGAAGACAGAAAAAAGTCTTTCGAGAATCGATGTAGTCTTGGAAAATTATTTTGATCTCTAATCTAAGGATGGAAAATTTTAATCTGAATGCTGGGTGGGACACAATTAATTGATTCATTTATTTATTCTGTGATTATTTATTGAAGACCCACCACATGGTAGGCCCTAAAAGCTAGGTGCTAGGTTAAAATACACATAGACACACAAAGAATATGATGTGTTTTTTCCTTCACTACAGAGTAGAGGAGACAGATATATAAGCATATAATTGCAGTCAAATGTGCTGAAAGCTCCAGGGTAGATCAAGTTCCCATGAAAACAATAAATGCTTCTCCCATGGGCCTCGGGCATGACTTCACAGAGGAAATGACAACTGAACTGAGTCCTGAGAGACACGCAGTTAGAGGAGGAGGTCTGATAAATCATTTCGGATACAAAGAGCAGAGGCGTCAAAGACAGATTCCTGAGCGAGGAGATGACGGCCTGAATCACTGGGTGCATGATCAGAGGGGGCAGGAATCGAGACTGAAAACACGTGGTGGTGCCTGCCAGTAAAAGGACAGCAGTAAAGAGAAGTCAATGTAGGTTCTTAAGCAGGAGAAGGGTATGATTAGATTGTTTTTTCTGTAAAATTGCTTTCAGGGCAACGTGGAGAATTACAAACCAGAGCAGAGAGGGCTGTGGAGTCGTTCAGGTGAAAGAGTAAAGATCTCAACTAATGGTAACAGGGATGGAAAAAAGGTGTTGGATTCAAGGATACATCTCGAGTCTTAAGGGTCTGATGAAAATTTGGATGTACTAGGTGGTAAGAAATGTCAAGAATGACCCTGGTGTTTCCAAAGTGGAAGACTGGGTGGGTATCAATGGATTTGCGATACTGACACAGAGTGGACGAAAGAACATCATACAGGCAAGAGCCTCGCGGGCCTGCAGCAAGAGATCGGGTGGGGGAAGGGCTGTAGATCTAGAAACCATCAGCTTACAGGGCTGAGCTGCAACTCTGAAGACAGACCTGTCACTGACATTATGAGTACGGAAAGGAAAAAAGCAGAGCTTTCAGAAACAAACAGTGTTAGGTGACGGAAAAAGCGAAGTCTGGGAAAGAGACCACGATAGGGAGGCAGGTTGTCTAACTGTATAAAAACGTCCGCAGAAGAGCAGGAACTGAGTAAAGATGACACATTTATCCACAGAAAGTCCCCATATTTAATCTTACTTCCTCTGAAGCTCTGTGGGCAAAAGTATTTCATCACTTAAAGGTAAGAAGTCTTTCCTCCGGAAGCAAATTTCTCTCTAGCAAAATTAATGACAAACATCAGACATAAAAATATAAATAAAAGGAATCAAAAGACTGGTACGAACGCACAGATCTAGATAACTGCACGATAACACAGTTTATGTAAGAAAAGGGTGTGTGCTTTATACAGCACAAAAACCCTAAATAGTGGCCTAACATATTTCACGTACCTCTGAAAGAATTTATTTTTTGTAATTAAAGGCAAAAAAATTAAAGGATTTTTTTTTCATCCTTGAGGTTGTGGCATAATGCCACAGGAAATTATTTCTGGTTTAATTCACCAGTTGTGCACAAATTCTCTTGGGTTCCAAGGTCAATGCACGAAGCATTGCTTGGCGCAAGCGATACGAGACCTGTGGGGAACTGCGAGATTGGCTTCCTTCCTGATGCGGGAAAAGTTTTATTTACAAGACAACTCAGCTGTGAAACTGAAGTCATAAATGAATTAATTTATACACTCTGCATTTAAAGGTCAAATACTTTTAGCAACTTCTCTCCATGTTCTCAAGAGTAGAAAAAAAACTTAAATAATACTTACATTATTATTTATATTATTATATGCTATAAGAGCAGAGTCTCTTGTTGGTACACACAGAACTCCCACATAAAATATATTTAGATGGAAAGCCTAAATATGTTTTACTCCATGGCAAAGGAATGAAAACTGTCCTGGTTACAATCTGCATCCCTTTCGTTTTTACCGGACTTGTTTTCCTTGTTACTCAGTCTGTCCAAATTGTCATCAGCTGTTGAGTCTGAAAATCTGGAGGCAAAACTCTAATTTCCGGGTTGGATTCTAATACACTGATGGCAATATAGTCATTTCTGTGACATGACTGGTTGCTGGCAAGCAGCGGGAAGCGTTTGGAACATGGATTCAGGACTCCCATGTTTGAGTCAGGCTCTCCTCCATATCTATTATGTGAGTGGAGTAAGTCACTTAAAGTCCCTGAGCCTCAGTTGTATTCATCCGTGAAATGGAGAGAAGTATCGCATTGACACTTCCACCTCACTCACGTGACAAGATGAATCAATGAAAACACTGTGCTGACGGTAAAAGACTATACAGATGAAATCACTGTTAGTTTTATGTGTTCATTTTTAAGTTACCAAGGGCCTGGAAATAACCCAGAACATAATTGAATGTATTAATTTGTGGGGAATTAGGTTGAATCCAGACTTTCACTTTTTCTTTTTTGAGGGAGGGGTTAGGTAATTAGGTTTATTGATTTACTTATTTATTTTAATGCAGGGACTGGGGATTGAACCCAGGGCTTGAGCTGTACCTCCCCCTAGCCTTCCACTTTCAGAGCGCATGTTCTTCCCTTGTTAAAAAACAAAAACAAAAACAAAAACCTTAAAAGGAAGACAAGAGAAAATTATTCCTTGAAATATTTCAGGTTTTCCGAGAATTACTTAGGCAAAAAATGAGACTTCCTTCTGAAAAAGGCTGATGATACTACTTTGATCATCTGTAATTACACCCACTAACACATTCTGCTTCTACCTGTGTGCTCCTCCCCTGCAATACAGCATCTCATATGCGAAAGGCTGTCAATACGTATGTGATTAATTGCAATAGGAAAATTTTCAGGTGTAAAGTGTTACATAATAGAGCTCAGTCAATGTACTTTTTAAAAAAAATCTGTCTCTTTAGATAACAATTCTACCACTCAAGGATATTTGTACATAAAGGGAATTCTATCTTAAAAAAGTTTTTCCCAAACTGATGAGCTGTTTTGTTTCTACTTCACCAGCCTACATTAGGCTCATCTGCTATTGCCTTCCTTTCTTCCAGTCTGCTTCTTAATGAGGATGAAGGAAGACACGTAGGCAGACATGCTTGGTAGAACACACCTGGGTACCACACGATCCTCACCCCAGGCCACAGCCAATTAGACCAGGGGTGGCGTCAGGTGAGAGGAAAGAAAACTTGGTGAGTGACCACTGTACCCAAGGCATTACCCTTGCTTTTTACTCTCCACATGTAGTTACTCATTTAATCCTCATCACGACTGTGAGGCCGGGGCTGTTACTATCCTCCTCATCTACAGATAAGGAAACTGAGTCACAGAGTCATTAAGAAAGTTTCCCAAGATTACAATGCTGGCAAGATTTGGAGCTGTCTGACTGCGGCCAGCCTAAATGCAGAACTTGGGCTCTAACTATCACGGCACAGTGTGCTTAGAGAGCACCCCACCATACTACCGCCTACAGGTGAGGTGAAGACAATTCTATCTTCCATCTCAAGACTTTGAAGTAATACATGGAGAGACTGAGTCAGCTGGACTGTTATGGAGACTACAAGTGTGAGGTCATTCAGCAATGCAACAAAATGGAAAATCAGCCGGCCCTGGGGAAGGTCAGCCCTGCGTTAACCTTTCCAGCAAGATCTGACTACACTTCCTGAAATCAGGCTCCAAGAAAATCTTCTGTATTTTATTACTGACTTATTACTTGAGTTTGTTTGTGCAAGTCTCTCTGCTTGGTCGTATAAAAATTCATCCACTTAAAGTAACTAGAAATCGTGCACAAAATAGGAAAACTAGAAAGAAAGCAAGAAATACCTAGAGAATGAAACTAACCCAAAGGGGAAAGCAGTTGGTTAAGAGGAGTACGTTACTCAGGTTTCCTCCTGGGACCTCAGACTTGGAGTTGGGATTTCACAGCCCAGAATGCGTTTGCAGTGGATCACAAGGCCCAAGGTCAGCCTGAGATGGAGAGCCTAAAAGGTGATGTGCCCTTCTGTGACCCACTGAGACTGTGTCATCACTGTACCAGAAATAAGTCTGCAAGTTTGCACAGCTACACACACACACGTACTATACACAGCTGGTGACCACAAAGAAACCAGTCTGCCTCTAAATTTGGCACTAGTGATAGGAAACAAAAAATACCACTGGAGGGTTCATGACCAACAGTAATCCCTCACGTGGCTGTGCCCTCCAATTTTATACTATCAAGGTGGTTCGAACATCTAAAAACAGTTTATAGTGTTGGGTAATGCCCCAGGCCCTGGCAAAAGGAAATATAAATTCTGTCAACTAGAAATCCAGCTTAGTCCAAGCTTCAAATAATTCTCACATGATAAAGATCCAAGTAAAACTCATCTGTAAGACATTGTTAAACAAGGACCAGGAGAAACTACAGATAGTAGAATCTGGTCCATAATGACATTAGATAGCAAAATTATCACCCAGAAAATATAAATTAAATATGCTTTACACAGGAAAGGATTGAAATACAAGTAAAGAGTAAGAGACCATGAAGAATTGTGCAAGCACTAAACATTAAAAAAACTTTGCCCGTGTATAACTTACTAAAACCAAGCCAAACAAAAGGAAAACAAATGAATAATAAATATAAAACTTCTAATAGTGATTATCCCTGGGAAGGGGAGGTGAGAATGATGGATAAGGAGCAACGTATGAGGCCAGGGAGATGCACACAGGTAAGTTCAGATTTTAGTTAATGTTCTAATTCTTGTATTGGGTGGTGGGTTCATTAGTTTTCATTGTGTTAACAGATAATTAAACACAGCTATGAATGACGAGAGCATGTCACAACCTAAAGATCACGAATAGTTTTTAATTCAATTCTGAATACTTTAGGGCTGAAACACAAATAATAAGCAAGTAAATATTTTAAAACCAATTACTATAATTCATCACACTTAAAATTCTACCAAACTAAAAACTGAAGAAAAATTCCTTAAGCTGATATTAATAAAAACAACAAAAAGCTAAATAAACAAAAATGTGTAACATACTTAATGTTATCAGTTTAAGAGATTAAAATACGTAATTTTAAAAAGACAACATACAGAATATCCTCAATCTATAGTTTTCCTTAAAAAACATAACAAAATATACCATATCTTTTATAGGTTAAAAACAGTTTAAAAATGCAAGACATGAAAGAAGACCTGAAATGAATAGAGATAAATCATGCTTATGAATTAAAAGTTTTAATATCATAATATCTGCACCCCAATGTTCTTAGCAGCACTATATACAATTAGCCAAGACATGGAAGCACCTAAATGTCCATTAACAGATGGCTGGATAAGGAGTTGTGGTATAGTTATACAATGGAATACTATTCAGCCATAAAAGAGAGTAAAACAAGCCATTTGCAGCAACATGGATGGACCTAGAGATTGTCATTTAAGTGAAGCATGCCAGAATGAGAAAAAAAATACTGTATGATATCACTTATATACAAAATCTAAAAAAAGAAAAAAGAGAACACTAATGAACTCATCCACAAAACAGACATAGACTTGCAGACATAGTAAACAATCTTATGGTTATCGAGGAAAAGGGGGTGAGAAGGGATAAATTTGGGAGTTTGAGATTTGCAAATGTTAGCCACTTTATATAAAAATTGATTGAAAAGACAAATTTCTTCTGCATAGCACAGGGAACTATATTCAATATCTTGTAATAATAACCTTTAATGAAAAAGAATATGAAAATGAATATATGTATATGTATGCATGACTGGGACATTGTGCTGTACACCAGAAATTGACACGTTGTAACTGACTATACTTTAATTAAAAAAAGAAAAAAAAATGCCAAGTTAATGTACTGATTCAAATGCAATGAAAAAAAAATCCCATTTTTTCACTGGAAATTGACACAACATTGTAAACTGACTATAATTCAATAAAATAAATTTTTTTTAAAAAATAAATTTTTTTTTTTACTTGGAGACCTGAGTCTAACATTTATTGAGCGATCAGAGGCCAAGAATGGCAAAGTCATTACTAAAACAGAACCAAAGGAGTGGGATGTGCATGACTAAATACCAAGGCTTACTATAAAGCTGTGGTGACTGACAGTGAGAGGCACGAGTACCAGGAATAGAGGACTTCTCCAAGGAACACAATAGAAAGCCAGGAAATAAACACACACACACACACACACATAGATAATTCATTTTGATTTCAAAACTGGTTTATCAGTCAGTAGGAAAAAGCTGCTGCTCTAGGCCAACTGGTCGTCCACATGGGACAGTATGACACTAGATGTTCCCCTCACGCCCTGCAGAAAAATGAACATCAGGTGAGTCACTCTTCATGACAAAACACAGCCACAGCCGAGCTGTCCAATACACTAGTCAATAGCCACATGAGGCTATCTAAATCTGAACATAGGTTAATTAAAATTACATTTAAAAATTTAGCCTTCTCAGTCACACTATGTACATTTCAAGTGCTCAACGGCAGCACATGGTTAGTGGCTACCATATTGGACAGTGCCACATATAAAATATTTGCACCAGGGCACAGGAGTCTGTTGGGTAGTGCTGAAGGACAGTCAGGATGGTATCTTTATGACCTGAGGGTTGGCAAGAGCTATATTAAACAAGGAATAACAAATTAAACAAACACAAAAGATGATGTTAACTCATAAATTCAGCTATTAAAATTCAAAACCATTTATCAAAAGACACTACATAGGAAATGAAGAAGAAAGCCTTTTTTTAAAAATTTTTTATTATTACTTTTCTAGTGGAGATACTGGGGATTGAACCCAGGACCTTGTGCATGCTAGGCACATGCTCTACCACTGAACTATACCCATCCCCCGAAGAAGAAAGCCTTAATTTGAAAAAAGGCATTTGTAATATACATATACAGAATATATGGCATATATAAAGAGCCTCTTTAAGCAATAGAAAGATAATCCTATAAAACAATGGACAAAAGACTTATCAGGTACTTCATTCTTTTTGATGACCAAAAAGATAATTATAGTGTGATTTATCTTATCAATATATAGTAGATTAGAATGAAATGTTTGACAGATTTCTGTGTTCTATTTTAAATCACCAATTTCTATGTTCTATTTTAAAAGAGGAACAACAACCAGGGGGGTAGAGGGTGGGAAGGGATAGACTGGGATTTCAAAATTGTAGAATAGATAAACAAGATTACACTGTATAGCACAGGGAAATATACACAAAATGTTATGATAAATCACAGAGAAAAAAATGTGACAATGCGTGTGTATATGTCCATGAATGACTGAAAAATTGTGCTGAACACTGGAATTTGACACAACATTGTAAAATGATTATAAATCAATAAAAAATGTTAAAAATAAATAAATAAATAAACCTAAAAAAAAAAAAAAGAGAAACAACAACCTATTTTTCAGCCTGGAAGGAAGATTATACTAGTTTGGACAGCATCCCAGCAACATATAAGTAGGCTGATAGTAATGTTTGAACATGTAATTAAATAGATGTGTCTAATGTTAGCTTATCCTTAATTAAAAGACAGTTCTCTAGCTCATTTAATAATTTATCTTTACCTTATTTGAGCACACATACTTGGGAGGCACATAGTACATTTACACCACCTTCTCACTCTACATGTAGACTGTGGTGGTGACTAAGGCATTAATTTTACATTTACTTCAATCAGAAGAATCAGAGAACACAAAGATGTGTGTGATTGGAGGGTGTAATGGAAAAAGTAGATATAGTTACACACATATGAGGAAATACTGAAAACACAACTGAAATGCAGGTTCCTCAAAGCAAAGAAATTTTCATCCCTGAATTGATATGAACAGGGACATCTTTGTGTACCATCTTCCTCCTAATCCTCCCCAAATGAACAGGATTTTTAAAAAACTACACTTTCCTAGGTTCTGTATAAAAGAAGTTTTCATATTTTATTAAGACAAATTTTTAAAACTGATGTTTATGTACCTTAAATATTGAAACAAAACTACTCTCATACCACATACCCAAGTGGTCTAATGTGCACCAAGTCTTAGTTTTAACCAAATTGTAAGAGAATCATTAAAGAATTTTTGACCTTTTATTCTGGCATGTTGTAAAACAACAACAATACTAAACAACTTCAAAACAATTAAAACTACCTATCAATTAGTGTCACAAAGTACCAAAGAGTAATATGTGCTAGTTTGATCACAGACAGGGCAGTGTGAGTATGCGCTAATCATTCTAGAAGTTGACTCAGTGTGTCAGAAAGAAATAGACAGCAGGGGACACTGTGGATCCCAAGAAGCCCTGATGTGATTTCACCTCTCAAGGTCCTTGTAATCTAAGAATGAGAGGAAAGCAACTAGTAGCTTGGCAATTCTGGTACCAGGTGATTAGCGTTAGACAGTTGCACAAAGAATGAGACATTCAAGTCAGATTAAATATTAGAGAACATATGACTATCAATAGTAATAATTAGGAAGAATTTATACCATGAATGAGGGTTATGGTCCAATCAACAGACAGTGCGTGGTGGCTGATGGCCTGAAGGCTAGGTAGACTAGAAGTCACCACAGACACGATCCACTCTAGGGCAGCAGGACTTCAAGGATCCCTCTTCCCAGAGGAGAGTGTAAAGAACATGGCAGTGACCCTCACAGAGGACTGGGGAGCCAGATTTCTACAATCAATAGCCAGTAGCCCTAGTAACAGAAGAACATGGAATTGGGAAACTCAAGTTCCTGAATGCAGGCATGTAACTCCCATTACAAGAGAAAAAAAAAAGAGAGAGAGAAGTCTACTCGACTTGAGAGAACACTGGGTCAACCATGTGGACCAGGTCTTGAACCCTGTTGTTGGGAAACGCTCCTAAAGCTAATCCCCCCAACTGTCCGTAACGGGGCTCCCCATTCCGGCTTGGCCTCACCACCTCCTAGGACCCTGGGCAGCGACTGTTTAATTACATGTTCTGCCTCTATTCAGATTAGCCTGAAACACCAGATTATGTTTGGGTTGGGCTCGTAAATACAATCAGCGGGCCAACTGCAGAGTTGAGGAAAGCAGACAAAAGGCCATAAACTCAGAAATAGGTGCAAAGGGAATTTTTTTTTTAAAGTAGTATTATGAATAAAAAAACTCTACATATTTCTCCCAGTTTAGAGGGGGTAACTTTCTGTGCATAATTTTATGTTCTGATGAACAATGTGGCTCCCTTTTGAGATGTATTCTTTTTGTACATTGGATTTCTCTTCACAAATGTTTGCCTCCTACTTGTTCCTCCGCCACACATGCTCTGACTCATTTTCTCTGGCTGATTTCCTGTTTTCTGTCCCTCCCGAAGGAGACACACGTTCCTAATTCTGTATTGTTTCCACAGTGATGAAAGTGCAGATAATGTTCTTGCAAAACCAAGAGCAGGAAGTGATCAGAAGGGCCTTAGTTAACAACTTTCCTGGCTAATGAAAATGCTAAGAGAAATGTAACAACTTCTTGAGCACCACACGGCAAGAAGTGTTCTAAACCCATAGGAAAGGCCACTTGATTGATGTCTGTATCCTTAATATTGTTTCTAATGCAGAGCACATTGTGCTGTCTTCATATGTAACTTTTCATAAACATACCTCATCATAAATTCAATAATGACTTGCACCATTTCAGAGGAAAAGGCTCCGGAAGTAAATAATCTCTAAGTTGTTCTGCTTTGCATCTAGAACCCCAGTAATGAACCTACAACACTGAGAGTTCTTCACTAAGCAAAACTTAGAGTAACATGGCTAATCAAACCTGTGTCACAGGCAGAGATCTATGGTTGCAAGGAGTCAAAATCCACTCAACATAGCTTAAGGAAAAGAAGACAGAGGGGGAAAAAAAAGTTTCAACACAGAACTCAACTGTAGAGTTGTTAAGTAGCTGTTTTCTCTGTCTGAACAGGTCAGATGCTAAGAGTATGATCTAAGTGATAAAATGTGGAATCTGAGGTTAGAGTGTCTAATCTCAAACATTATCTCTATTATTTACTAACTTTGTGAATTTTGGTGAGTCATTTAATGCCTCAGTGACTTGGTTATTTTTTTTTTCTTTTTTCTTTTTTTTCTTTTTTTTTTTTTTTTGGTAAAAAAATAGTAACAGTACTTACAGGATTGAACAAGGTAAACACATGTAAAGTTCTTAGGAGCGTGCCTGAGACAGTAGGCACTCAATGAATGCAAGTCATTGTGATACCGTGATTATAACTGCTTGTTTTGGGCACAGGCTCCCTCCCTTTGCACATGCCCGGGCAGAGCTGCCAGATCAGAGTTGATGCTTTCTTACAAATTCAGTGCCCATCACTTCTGATTTCCGCAGTCGCATCACGTGATGTACGCATGCTTACCTTCCCAAGGGCGGTGGATAAGAAGGATCTGCCTTTCTGATAGGACTGTTTCTAATTCATAAATTAATAAAATTTGCAGGTACTTTCCCTCTAGGGCTAACATTAAAATAAATTTACTAACAAAGGAAGCTGGCCAGGGAAAACATGAGCTGCTTGGAAGATGGTAAGTTCACTGGACGCCTGCAAAGTTATCAATTGAAGCTAGATAATCACTTTTCATGGACTCAGTACGATTAATACACTGGGTGAAATAATGAGCTAAGTAACCTCTAAGTTTCTATGAGTTCATGAGTCAATTTATACAGATTGTGTAGAATATCTTCAATATAAATCTGCAATTTAAATTTGCCTTTGTTTGAATTCCACAAGTCTGAAGAGGAAATGGGGAATGCCTGTAAAATCGGATTGCATAAAGGTTAAATATCCATTTCAATGGAAAGTATCTGATAAAATCTTCATGTTAAAGTAAGAAGTCACTCAAAAGGTTTAAAGGCTCACTTTAGATACATCGAACAGTTTTTAAGGTAGTTGAGAAATTTTAAAATTTTACACAATACAATTCCCATGAAAACTTTCTTTAAAATCAAGTGTTGTAAATGGGAATACATAGGACCAGATAAAAATATATAAATCACAAAATTGTATCAGCATAAAATTCTACACAGAAGGCACAGCGAACTTCCAAGTAAAACATCATTTCTATTATCAAAGATATTATTTATTGTATCAAAATTTCACGGTAGCTATGGGATTCCCACAAAACCAAGAAGAAAGTGAGCTGCGAGTAGGAAGATGTGGATGATGGTGTTTAGTGATCAAAAGTCATAACCACTTCTCTTTGGAAGTTCTTGACCTTAATATCTATGTTATTAAGAAGGGAAGATTACACACAATAAGTGTGATTACTGAACAATTAATACTGTTAACCGCCACGCATTTTGGACTTGGAGGGGAACATTCTACTTTAAAAGAATTAGCTTTGCACAATCTTCATTTTCATTACCCTGAAGGGTGCAGGAAATGTGGAAGGAAAGTCCAGTGTGCTCTTTCAGTAGACTGGCAAGTGTTAGTCAAAATTCAGGAAACTTGTTCTTGTGCTTGAATGCAGGTGACTTTTACTCATCTTTTAGCCCCATTACTGAGTACAGCAATACTTTCCATTTCATTGGTCTTAGTCATGCTAGAAAGTATGGAGGGAGATTATGTGCAAACACAATTAGCAAAAAAGAAAAAAAAACCCTTAAGCATCTGTATTTTAAAATCTATAATAAGATAGCAGTTTATGTTGGTTAGCCATGTGGTTTAATAAATGTTTGCAGCCACAAGGTATAAAGCAATGCTATAGCTGCAAAAGGAAAGATACATGGGTTACAGATATCAGTGAATGGTTTCAACATTTTTTCCCTAATATTTCTGCAATACACAATAAGTATCTTTGCCTCCTATGAGGCAACACACACACACACACGCACACAAAGCCCTCAAAATTATGCAAAATTTACTCAGTTAACAATAGTAAACTAAAGCTACATTTCAGTAATTAAGAGCTTTTACCAGCAAGAGTTCAACATTTTAGAATGCCTCTAAGTATGATGTGGTAATCCCTAGAAATAAGGGGAACCAGATGCCAGTAAAATAATGTTTTTCTAATGAATAAAACCTCAAGGTTTGGGAATGCAGAGTGATTCTATGAATAATAAACAAAATATTGATAGTGAACTCTCATGGAAACTGTTCGCTTAGTCCCTAATAATGAAGTTATATTTAAACTACTTTGAGCAAATTCGGCCATACCCCAGGTCTTAACAACTAATTCCCCACCTCAAAAATGCCATATATCATTCTGCTTTTATTATTGTTTATTATATCAATATTAAAATCTCAGTAACCCATATGATCTTGATGTTATTCTGAAAACTGGAACAGCAGCTGCCTAGATGGGTACACATTGTAAAATACCTCAGAACACGTCATGCATTTGAACTACGACAATGAAATCCAAATTTAGTCACTCCTCAGGCACACGTGGGACTTTATAGATAATACTTTCAAAATCCTATTTTCTTTAAACACAAAGGTCTTTCTTCAAGGTGTTATTTCCTAAATGGTGTTCCATTAAATTCCAGTTCTGTGAAATTTCTTTCAAAAATGGCATCTGTTGTAAGTTTGGAGAATTCTGAACTTAGCCACTGCCTGAATGGACTATAGTGTGAAGGCTCGTGTCTGCCCAAAGCCACACAGCGTTGTGTGAGAGCGTTAATAACAACAGAGGGGAAGGATGCATGTATGGACTGAGAAGAAGGCATTCTGCCTTTATCAATCTTATAAATGTGTGTTAATTAATTAAGCTAATATATTCATGTGACTAAAGACCTGCAGAACAGAGCAATATATGCAGATTAACATTTTGATTTCCTTCTTTATGGAGAAATGGACCTAACAATAATGCTATAAAATAGAAATGATTTCATTCATACTACATATTAGCTCAAACTATTACACGCAAGGAAAAAAAAATCTAGACTAATTATTTAATAGTTAACCAGCCACTGCTCCAAAGAATACATTTATGCCACAATAGATGACAATTAAAATCTACAAAATCTCACTGAATTTCAGGTAAATTCTCAAGCAGAAGATGACTTTTAACTGGGTAATGATGCTAGAAAATATGCTATTAAGTATAACAGTGAAAATGAGTTTCAGTTACCTTTTAAATAATGAAAGTTACAGGAAATGTGGAAATATATTATGTGTAGCTTAGCTCTCCTCATATAATGGGCTTATTCTGGAAATTCCTTTAATTTCCCTGGACTATACTTTCTTCCAGAATAAAAGTGATCCAGCTTCCCTTCCTTATTCTACTGAACAATATTTTTCACTCTTATTAAGAGCTGACTTGAACTTCAATAAAAAATATATATACATCAAAAAAAAACCCAAAAAACACATTATGAACTGACTATACTTCAATTAAAAAAATATTTATATAAAAAGAAATAGTTGACTTGAGACAATATAAGTAACTAAATAATAGAATCAAGTAAAGTCTAAAGATGACAGTTAGTTTTACATGAGAAGAGGCAAATAAGGTAACTTAAAAATCAAGTCAGAGTATCTCCTTTTTTGTGTTTATGAAAAATACCTGTTGGATTTTTTTTCATTTAAAAAACTAAAGCATCCACCAAAATTTAAAATAAATTCAGGAAAAGCTAAAAGCTTACTTATAGACGATAAATGCAAATTCGACACTGTTCGTGGTCTACCCAGAATATCTGCGTTGCAAAAAAAAAAAGAGTTTTGCTCTTGTCTAATTTTTTTTTCTTTTAGTTTTGTTCAAAGCAAATGCTAAAATGGTTTGGTCAGAAGCAAAAGAGAGCATTCCGGTAAAAAGATGTCATTTAGGTACTATCAGAGTGCTCCGTACCTTCAGTAAATACTTGAATAAGTGATTGCAATTCTGTTCTATAAGTAAAATGCTGGACAATGAAACCCCTACTCTATGTATTCAGAGCTAAAGGTTACAAGCCCAGGGTGGCGAAGCCCACAGGCCAGCTACTGCAGGCATCACACTGTGGCTTGTCCTTTATGCTTTTCTTCGTCCCTCTAGCTGCTGGCAACTGTTAGGTTCCCGTGATTATTATTTGCAGTTTCCCCTTCCAGTTAAACCAAAGGGCATTTCAGGGAACAGTCACTAGGTGCTGGCCAGAGTCAACGCCAAAATCCAACAGAGTCAAGTCACGGAACAGGAGCCAGGCCAGGGTCCCAGCGGAGGCAACAAGCAGGCTGCGACAGGCGCGTCTTTTTAGCCTCCCTGGCGCTTGAAAGTTCACAGCTAAACCCACGCCTTCTGTGTAAGGTAAAGCCCAGAAAGCACAAACGTCAGCGGCACAGGTGTCTTTACGTTGCTTAGGACACTGTGTGAGCAACACACCAAAGGCGGACTTCTGGGGCCGCGGAAACACCAGCCATGACCCTCCAAGAACGGAACAGTCGCCAAAGATAAGAACGGCCGGCCACTCTGCTGCTATCACCGCCGGCCCCCCGCCTGACTACACAGTGTACTCGCTTCACCGAGGCGACAAACGCTGCATCTGACTGCTGGCCAGCCTTGGCACACACCTCTCTCCACATACCTGTTTTCAGTTCTATCAGGAAATTAGTCCTACAAGAGATTGTGGGGGGAAAAAAAAGGTAAAAGTCAATGTCGAGTGAAGGAAAATAAATTTTTAACTAGTGATCACCGGCATACCGGAAACAGAAATCCCACTGTAAAACTGAGAAGTTATATGGTTGCGTGTGTTTTTATTTTCAGATTTCTAGGAACTTGGGAGAATCTGCAGGAATGTAGAGAGAGAGATGGCTGTATGGGCAGATAATATATAATTTTAAAAAACAGTTTGATTCTCTGATGAAATAAAGCTTAAAAATCATGGCACTTCAACCACCTTAGATTATTCTGACGCCTTTTAATAACATTAGGAGTGTATCAGAGCCACTTCTTTTGAAACCATTAATGATTGGATTATAAAAAAATGCTCCTTTTCAGGAGCCAAAACAGTGTATGTAGAAACTTCTCTCACCCTAATAGACTATTTGGGGCTATCATATTTGTTTAATTCTAGATTAATCAATAATTCTTAATAGGTTCATTTGGCCGTAATCCTAGTATTTTCAACTTGAATCTCTAGCTCCACCTTTGTGGAAGAGGCCCTGTGCATACCAGGAATGCCTGATTTGCATAACTTCCCTTTGTCTGAATTATTGGCCTTAGGCTCTTGGTTTTGGTTAAACTACAAGTTAAATACCATACATTGCCTAAGAAATAGGTGGCTTATGGTCTTAAACTGCCCATATTAAGTGTTCAATTAACAACAGAGCCTTTCCTGTTTTCCCCTTCAACTCTCTCCTATAAAATACCATTCAGTAGGCGGTAATAATACATGATAATTTCCCCACACCTCCTTGATTGGATATCTTTTTGGAGTCAAGGAAGGGACACTTTAATTGCAAGGCACAAATTACATTCTCTTGTCAACTGTGAAGACGTCCCACTCACACTGTAAGAGTATTAGCCACGATAAACAAAACATAGCGTTCAATTCAACTGCCTCATGTTCTAAAACACGCAGTACCTCAATCACGTATTTTGATGTTGTCTTCCAATGAAAGAAATACATTTTAAACATGTATGCTGGAGTCTTCGAGGTGCTACCCCTGAATGTCCCTGTTGCAATCACAGGCTATGCCAAAGAGCTAAACTGCTTAGAATTGGGGATTCCTCAGTCCTTTGAAATGGGTTTAAGATGAACCCTTACACCAAATTTCAAGTCATAATGAAGTTATGGTATTTTGATGAACCAGTTATTACCAAGATTTTTTTTTTAGATGTGAATAGTTTTCCTTATTTAAGGTATAACTGGAGTTGAATATATCTGTTTAAAAAAGCATACTCGAGTACTCAGAAAAGTAAAACAATATTCAAATCCCAATTTATTTGAACATAATTCAATAGTGTTACCCGTGTCTACTTGATTTCTTGATACCAACATCAGTCCTACCGTATGCAGTTCACGGAGCTGAGGTTTTTGAAAGAAGGATTATGTTTGTGTGCTATGGTCTGAATGTTTGTGGCCCCTCAAACTCATGATCAAATCTTAATGCCCAATGTGATGGTCACAGGAGGTGAGGCCTTGGTAAGGTGCGTAGGTCATAAGGGTGGAGCCCTCATGAATGGGATTAATCCTCTTTTAAAGACCCCACAGAGCTCCAGAGTCCCTCCCACCACGCCAGGAAACAACTAGAAGTCTCCAGCCGAGAAGCAGGCTCTCACCCAATCACGCTGGGACCCCAGTCTCTGACTTCCAACTTCCAGAACCATGACAAGTACATTTCTGTTGTTTACAAGCTGCCCGGTCTGCGGTCTTTGGTCATAGCAACCCGAACAGACTAAGACAATGTGGAAGAGGGACCAAGGACAATTTTGTCAACATTTTTCTTGTCCTTTTAATTTTTTCGTTTTTTTTTTTTTTTGAGAGAGACTTCCAGGTGTAACTTTGATATTTAAAAACATGACTTTTTAAAAACTGACACATTTTAGAAAGACGGAATCCTAAGTATTTCTCTTTTATCTTCCCCATAATTTCTTTTCTCTATAAAACGTGTGTGCAAAAAGGGAGGATTCTACCTCTGTCCGGGAAGAGTATATGGAACAGGGGGAAAAGTGTGCATTTTGGACGCAGACCTTTGTTATTGAACCCACATGGGATATCAGATGCTTCGCCTCCATCCTAAATGAGTGACAACGATGCCAGATGCCCAGGTTATAGGACTGTTGGGGTTGTCAGATAATGACTTTCAGGATTACGTGAGCTGGTACGCATCAAGCCCACAGCCTTGCCTCTGACACACAGCCAGCACCAAGGATGACGTGTGCTTTCTTCTTCCCCTTTTCCAATTCCAAAAATCTGAGTGTGTAAATCCTTACGACACCAAGAGAATACCAAAAAATCACAGCTTTAAATTTAGATTTCATACACCAGCATTCAGTGTCTGAATACACACCCGAGGAGGCTTCAGCAGGATTGTTTCAAGACAAGAGCTAGTAAGAGGCATAAGAATATGTGAAATAATTTAAAATAGATCATAGATTGAGAAAGTTGGATGGAACATTCACTCTAAATGAAAGTGAATGATCAAACTGGCATAATAATTTTGATCATCGATACCGAAGTATCCCAATGAACAGTAATAATTAGGTTTCTAAATATTTAAAATAAGATTTTTTTTTAAATTGGTGATATAGCTATAGAAGAGTATACTCCCTTTTTTTGGAACATTTGAAAACAAATGTAGATAATGGGCCACATAGCTTACTGAGATAAGAGTAATAAAACTGTATCATTGACAAAAAAAAAACCCTTAAAACAAACATTTGCATGTGTCCTTATCAAAGTATTTTTTTTCTTAAATTATAGCATGTATTACTAAGAAAATTAACGATAAAAGAGGAACTAATTTTTAGATGAGCTTAAGAGCCGACATCTATAAATCTTCCCATAGCAGGCAACTGCTGGGTGTAATTAATGTTCTCCCCAGGGCACAGTGGCCAGGACTCTCCACAGAGATGCTAATGTGACCCATGGGGACGGATTTATATTTTCTTATACTCCCTGAGGCTTCTTCTGAATCATTCACCTTTTCCTATCTACTTACTATGTTGTCATATCAATTAGCGACATGCAAATATTCCTGCAGTATCTGCTGCTTTTTAAGTTCTGACGTAGAAACTGGTGTTAAGTTGCATCAACTCTGTTTTTCTTCGGCAAGGGTCCGTGGCTTTAGGAAAATGCATTCTGGCATTTTGTGGCTACACTGGAGACACCAGGCAATAAGTAACTGGGGCCTATATGAATATTAAGAAGGGGTACTATGCAAAAAGGAGGGGAAAAAAAGAGGACATTACAAACAACTGACCATTAACTAAGAGCTATGGACAGAAAGTGACAGAAGCAAGAGAAACAGAGAGAAAGGATACAGAAAGTTCACATCCAATAAAATACCAGTATTTTCAATAAAAATCTGTAGAAGAATTTGTAATGAAAGCCAGCAAGTTTTATAAAAATATGGCACAATGTTTTCAAAAGAAAAGAAGTCACATAATAGAACAAATTGGCAAATTCACTTTTTAAAAAAATTTCTGAAAATCCATTTTTGTCTATGTCCTAGCTCCAAAAGTTCCTCTTTTTAAAAAAGTCAATCTCTTGGTCATATTAGATAAAAACGGTCTATTTACCATCATTGCCGTCTAAAGGCAATTATTTGTTCCATCTGTTCCTTAGTGTTCTCTTCTGTAAAATGGGAATAATAACCTCTACCTCATTGGGCTATTGTAAATTTTTAATGACATTAAGTACAAAAAGCCCTTGACACAGCGTTGACACTTAGCTGTGTGCTCCATAGCTGGTGTGGTTTTTATTATAACTAGTCATTAGCAAAATGATTAATATATGTCCAGCATGCGTGTATTTTAAGGAGGTAGAGATAAGATGTGAGAAAAAGATAAAATTCTCTGTCTTCAACAGAAAATAATCAATTTTATCAAGTGAATAAATGCTCTAGATCAGTGATCTTCCACAGGGACTATCATTTAGTCTCACAGATCACTGAGTGAAACAAAAATCTTTTCTTTCACCAACTGATTCAAACATCTCAACAAGTTTAAAAATCACAGTTCTCGATGGATACTTACAAAAGGGATACTCAAAGACAAATGGTTTTAATAGTATATGAATCATATACAGTAATATGATCCTCAAACTCCAGCACATTTGTATTTAGCCATGAGTTTTTTGCTTTTACTTTTGAGTTTTGTGGCACTTAGAATGACCATCTCCTCGTTTCACTTAAAGGCTATCCATCTCTCAGCTCCAAAACATTTCCACTTCTTTCATTAAAGCCTTTGATTCTTCCATTACATAGTAAAGTCTCCTTCTTCTGGAATCCTAGAGCAGGAGTCAACAAATATTTTTCTCTAAAGTGCCAGACACTAAATGTTTTAGGATTTGCAGACTTAAGTCACAACTACCAAACTCTATCTGTAGTAGGCAATTAGCCACAGAAAATATGGATAAAGAAGTTGTGGTATATTTATACAATGGAATATTACTCAGCCATAAAAAGTAATAAAACAATGCAGCAACATGCATGGACCTAGAGATTGTCATTATAAGTGAAGTAAGCTAGAAAGAGAAAGAAAAATACCATGTGACATCACTTATATGTGGAATCTAAAAAAAAAAAAAAGACAAATGAACTTATTTACAAAACAGAAACAGACTCAAAGACTTAGAAAACAAACTAATGGTTACCAGGGGGAAAGGGGACAGGATAAATGGGAGTTTGAGATTTACAGATACTGACTCCTATGTATAAAACAGATAAACAACAAGTTTATACTGTATAGCACAGGGAACTATATTTAATATCTTGTAGAAATCTATAAAGAAAAAGAATATGAAAACAAATATACGTATGTATTATGTATGACTGAACTATTTTGCTGTACACCAGAAATTAACACAACATTGTAAAAAACTGACAGTATTTCAATTAAAAAAAAGGAAGAAAAAAAGAGAAAGAAATGGGTGTGTCTGTACTCCAGAAAAACTTCATGAAAACAGGTAGCAGGCTAGATGTGGCCCAAGGGCGATTTATAGTGTGTCAGCCTCTGTTGTAGACAATCACTGCTCTCTTGTCATTTTATTTTGATGCTTGATCCCACTCTGGATTGTACCTTTAACTGCACGTGCACAGAGAATGTCTCTAAAATTACAGTCTCCTCGGGGGGTCAGGAAAGATGTCTTAAACATAAACTTTTCAGGCTTCTCTTCAGAGTACATCATAGAGCAATGCTTAAGTATTTCCTGGTTGAGTTGATGTAAGATACGGGAGCAAGACTTCCTTGCCATTAGCATCCTACCTGCATTGAAACAACTACCGAGATGCTGACTCTAGGGGTTCTCTAATGGGCAGCCTCACCTTCCAGAGTCTTTCTCTGGAAATGAATACAATCTATCCTACTTGGTAATAAGGAGGAACAGACATCCTATTTCTAAAAGATCAGGCACATAGGAATCACTTAAATGGTATCAATAATTATGTTGGCATATGTTTGTACCTTGACATGAACAAATATCTCTAAGTTGTGATAATAGAATGATTACAGTCTTTCTCCTGTCACAGCTTTTACATGTGCTTATGTGCACTACTAATCCTAAGTGGAAAATAAGGAATTCCCGTTTTAAAATTCCCTCGGGATATAGTCCTAATGGACATTATTAACTGTGGCTAAGTGAAAAATCCAGCACTTTTATATTTTGCAGCATCAAAATCTGTGTTGAGTGACTTCTTATTCATGCCAAACACCAGAGTTTTGCCTACATGGGACAGACCCACATCATTGTCAAGTCAATGACTTCTTGTTATTGTTTTATAAATCTCCTATTTGGCTCAGGCTGTGAACAGTAACATAATTTGTAACTATTTGTGCACTAGAGAAAATTCGTCAAGAACAAAGAGACTCTGCCTCAAAATGCACCAAAAATATTGGTAGAGATAAAAGTAAAATGATTATGATTACCACTTATAAATTCCCCACATCACTTATGTACTCGCCCACATCACTTATGTACTCGCCCACATCCCCATGATATAGGTTTTACTGTTTCCGTATTTAAAAATGAGGAAACTGGGGCTCTGAAGGTTTATATATCTTGATTTTGGTTAAACAGCTAAGACGTGGCTAAGTCAACATTCCTTTGAGGTCTATCTATCTATCCACAAAGCCTCTGATCCAATATGTGACACCAAGATGGAGGAAAAAAAGGGAAAGAGAAGAGACAGAACTACAGAAGGAGACAGATTATAGAGTGAAGACGACACTGAAGGTCTACAAACAGTTGACTGAAGGACATAAATTGCTTAACCTTCCTTTAAGAATATGTTCCATCATTTGGATGACTCAAGACTGAAAGGAGTTTACCTGTTTTATGCACAGCCATCTCTAACATCTCAAACGGTGTCTGGAGCACAGTGGATGAATAAATAGATTTTATTAAAGGTTTACATTCTCCAGCTTGAAATATGTCAGAGGCTTTATTCAAAACCCCCCTTCACTGCAGATCTGACGTATACACATCCATAAAAATTCTCCAGACCCTACTGTATTTATGTCCCCACTGGGGTATCCACAGGAATCCCACCACCCCATGCACACTGCACCCCCACCATCTTGCTGCCTGCACTGAAAGAATAATATCTTGGATTTACCCTTTCTCCAATCCTAATGGTTCTCCAGCGTCCCTGTGTCCATAAGCAGTAAGAGGTCATTACTTTCTCTTAAGCTTCTTAGTTTGGTTCCAGATATTTCCTTCAAATAGTAAAGAAGTCTTATCATTCTGCTAACTCTGTGTTTTAATAGATCAAGACCCATTATACTTGACTAGTCTTTTTATTCCCCCAACATTTCTCAAACTTCCTTCCTCTAGAATCTTTTAAGATCCACTCCAAAATTAAACATTTTCAAATACTAATACTGAGAAGGTGTATTGTGGTTTATGGATTCAAGTCCAGACTCTCCACTGGTAAGATGTACAGACCTTGGGCAAGAGACTTAACCTCTGGGCCCTAACTCCTTCTTCTGTAAAATGAGGCTCATAATAATGCTTCCTCATAAGATTTGGAGGATTAAGTTTACTTCAAACGTGTAAAATGAACATTTAGAACGATGCCTGGCACAGAGAAGTATTCAACAAAGACAAACTATTTGTACCCAAAGGTGATCTCTATAGCTTTCCCTAATAGCCACTTCTTTTGTCCAGCACCTCTAAACTCATTTATTACATGCACACATACACATGCAGCATGGCTGGTGCTTAACATGCTTTTCTGACAGCATTAACCTACAAAGGCACATAGCTTTACTGGGGGGCTAATTCTAACTGTAACCAAAATTTAAAGTGAGCTTTTTTTCTCTCCTTGTCTCCCTGATTTATTCATTTATTCATTCATCACACTAAGGGCCATAGAAAGAAAATGTTTAGCCCTGAGATAACCGTGGCTTCTTCCAAAGGTGGATCCCTCTCTATGCCTTTATTTTGCACCTTCTGACTTCTTCTGGAAAGAGATAATGCTGATGTCCAGTTGGATCATGAACAAGGGTTCAAACATTTATATTCACAAACAACCATTTTCATCCTTCAACTATTTTGTGTATTTCTGGACTTTCCTAAACTTGAATGCCTCCAGAAACACAGCAGCCTTAAAAAAGAGCTTAACCAGATTATGTAAGGAACAGGCAGAAAAACAGAATATATTAAATTCATAGAGAAAACAGAAGACATGTGAACTGTCACCACATATGTACAGACTGTCAATCAACACAGAAAAAGATTCATTTTGTGTGGCCCCAGAAAGCTGAGTAAGGACCCTAGACAGAAATAAGAAGAATGTAGTCACAACTGGAACTGCCTTAAAAAGAGCAGGCTGCCTCAGTGTGCATACTTAGAGTAAACAATAGATGGTAGCAGATTGAAGATGCTGAAGAAACAACACATAAAAGCAGAAACAGATGTCCTCTAAGTCCCATGCAACTCTGTAACCCTGCAGCATGCTAAAGGAGGTGTAAATAAGGGTATATTATTATTCCTGACATCCAGAACCGTGCAGTACATAGAGCAATTGAAGACATACAAATGCAACTATAATACAATGTTCAAGACAAATAAACAGATCACAAATGCAATGTTTCTAAAATTTTAGAAAAGCTTCCTCTACCTATTCAGAGGCTTCAGAGGAAATCTGAATGTGCTGTTTCAGCTCAGCTTTGAAGGTTAGAGCTAGGCATTGGGAACAGCAGGAGGTTAGAGCATTTTAGGATGAAAGAAAAGCATGACCAAAGGCATGGTGGCAGGAAATAGAATGAAGATAAATGAAGCACAGGGAACAGCTCAATTTGACTCAAGGATGGTGGCCGTGGGAGATGAGCCTGGAAAAGCTTGTTGGAATTACAGGGACCGAGATGTTGGTCCTTAGACCCCAGTAATAGGAGTCACTAAAGTGTTATTAACACGTAGGTAAGGGAGGTGTCCTTCAGTTAGAGTATCTGCGGCATGTACAGAATTAACTGGTACAATGAGGGTCAGAGGTGAGGAGACAAGTTAAAAGACTATGCCATGACTCTAGACAGCATGTCACAAGTGCCCGAGCTCTGTGCCAGCACCAGAAAAGAGGAAACTGGGGAAAGAAGCATTTTGGATGTACAACTGCCAGGTCTTAACAACTGGCTGTAAGACTTTAGGCTGCGGGGAAGAGGGTCTCAAAAGCTTCTAGGTGAGAATGCTAAGACCATTAAAAGCAATGGGGGAAACAGAGGAAGGCAGACAGAGTTCCGAAGGGACTTCAGGGTGCTGGTGATGTCAGCAGCACAGAAGAGGGGAGCTGTCCAGCAGGAACTTGGAAAGGACTGCCAGCAGCTTGTGTGAAGGTCGGGGCTGAAAACAATGACCTGGGTGTTACTCCCACTGAGATGGAAGTACAGGCCAAGAGAGGATGAGCTCTGCCAACGGGCAGAACACAGACCTAAGAAGAACTCAAAACAGAAATTGAGGAACATATACTTGAGTAAGAGATGAAAGGAAAGCCCAAGAAGGAGCCTCAAAGGAGCAGTCAGGGAAGTAAGAGGGGCACAGGGAGCACACGGAAGCCAAGAGAGGAGTTTAAGAAGCAGCAAGTGCCAACATTGCCAAAGGCTGTTGACAGTTTGGAGCAAATGAAGATCTGGAGTCTCAGAGGTCAATTATAACCTGATTATGAGGTACTGTACAAAGAAGAACTCATTCCTTCAAATCAAAGTATTTCCACACGAAATTACTCTTTTTACCCCAGAAGAAAAAAAAAAAGAATTTCTTATGTGAAGATACGCCAATCTCAAGGATACTTTCCTAAAACATTCTCTGTTTGATCCTGTTGGCCAATAGTTTTCAACCACATCTAGTACCATTCTTCTGAAAGGTATATTAAGTATTACAAAGCATTTTCAACAATGACGACTGAGGGGAAGCTATCAGCGTGTGGAGGACCGGGGCTACAGACACTAAATGTCCTGCAGTAGAAGAGGCATTCTTACACCATGCAGAGGTGCCCAGCCAAAAATGCTAATACTGTCTCCTTTACGAAACACCGTCATGTGAAAGCACCTGTTGCATATTTGAGAAAAACTGATACAACTTCTGAAATTTTGGAGAATCAATTTTTTAAAAAGACAAATATCTTTAACATAATTCATCCTTTAGAAGCTTTTCAAGCAAACGCATGCCTTTTTGTTCTACCGTTTATTCATATCTAGTCTAGTTCCAAAGGAGACAGGTCTTCAAGTAAATTTCTCAGTAGGGCAACTTCTTCTTATAGTTTCTAATCCTTCTTCATATTAGTTCTAATCAGAGTCTGTTAAGGGGTGTAGATGATTGAGAAGAATGCTATTCATTTTGTTACTTGGTGAGGGAACAGCCAATGTTTGAAATACAATACTTCCTAAAAAAAAAACCCAACATTTTATACAGCTCTTTCTCTAAAAAAATTTTTCTGTGTTCACTAGTCATACTCAGTATTTTCAATTGAAAATTTCTGTTTCAATGCTAAATATTACCAAACATTAATCACCAGTTTAGATCACTGAACCACACAATAGGTCAATTTTTGTGGGGCTATCCTAGCTGTAAAAACTTTGAACAAAAAGTATCTTTACAGGAGAATCTCAATGCCTTCACCTAAGTGTTTCATAGGATTTTCATGAAGTCATTTGGAATTTCAAAAAATATTAATATAAAATACTCCAAGTAGGTAGATTAGGCCCCTGGGTTCATCACTGAAGGGACCAACTGAGAAAACGAAGCTTTCTCTGTCAGTTAAAAAAAAAAAGATCTGTTACTCATTAAGTAATGTGATTGTTTCCCAACTCATTTCCCAAACACTATGAACCAAATAATTCTGAGAAAGCTGGACAAACAAGGATGATCTCTCAGACAATGAGTCCATTTAATGGCTTATTACGTAATCCAGCACATCTAATGAGAAATGTGGCTTTCCAAAGGGCTCCCAAAAATCTGTTAAGAAGAATAGGCCAGTGATTCGTGTAACAACATAAGGCCTTAAGGCCAAATATTTAATGCCTGACAGGAGCTACCACGTATTGAGTTATTTCTATGCATGTGCGCGGCCCAGTGCCAAGCAATGCGGGCCAGGGCGTAGAAATCCTCCAGAGGCCCTCACTACCCTGTCCTCCCCTGTCCTCAGGGCACAGTCTGCGAGGGATTCCCTGCCAGATGTAGAGCTGTAGGCAGGAAAGGGGGCTCACTCTTTCCTTCTTTGTTTCTTCCTCCTTCCCTCCACGTCTATCTCCCTCCAGGCTTCCTTTATTTTTTTCTATAATCAAGCCCTCCACGTGCCAGGCACTGCACCCGGAAGGGAGAACATGACAGAGCCCCCGCCCCATCCAGCTTCACGCAGCAGAAGCAGGACTACCGAGTGACTGGTGACAGCCCGGCAGCCTGCCTGAGTGCCTGCCCAGCTCAGCCACTTGCTCGCTGTGCAACGTGAGCGTTACTTACATCTCTGTGCCTCAATTCCCCTTCTGTGATAGTGGATATTGACAGACCCACCGCACAGGACTGTGCAGGGGATGAAAGGAGTCAACAGACAGAACGCAGGCAGCACAGAGCCCGGAACACGGTGTGCACTGTAAACATGTTGTTACAGACATTATGCTCCTGGGCTTCTCCAAGTGGATTAGTTTGTCCAAAGTGCAGAAGAAAGCTGCTGCTCAGTCTCTTTTCTCAAAAAACCAGAGATCAGATCTTTGGCAAAGATATTCTTCAGGGATGTGATGTCCCGCCCTAAGAGCAAGAGAAAATCCCCCACTGTCTGTGCATCACTCTCCAAAGGCCCTATGAGTGGGGCTGCACACCAGGTTTCTGAGGCAAGGTGCCCTTCTCAAATTTGCCTTTTAGCAGACCTCACGAACATTTCCTACAATTGCTACACCCTCTTCAAATTATTTGGGATATATGCCTCTTCCGTGGAGAAGGAAACTGACTGAAGGCAAAGAGGACAGGAGAAAGAAGGTCCTAGATGACTAGATGTGAGTTTTTTGAAACTAGATTTCCAACCTCATTCATCTTGGAAACTGCAATCCAGTGTTTGGGGTGATTTTAGGAGTTCAAAAACAGCCAGTTTATATTTTAGGTGTTTTCCATACATCTTATTCCTCACAATAGCACCTCAGGGCAGGCATTACCAATCCCATTGTATGAATAAGAAAAACTGAAGAGGAGACTGTTAAATAATTGCTCAGCCTCACCAAAATGCAGAACTAAGCCTGAAATCTAGGTCTAACTCTAAAGGTAGTTACTTTTTTCCATGTGACGGTCTCAAAAAAAAATGTTTGGTGAATGAATATGAAATGAGAAGCAAATGCAGGAGGCTTCTTTTATTCTAGATCCATGATCCAAGTATAGAACTCTGGATAAAGGGTATTTCTTTAGGTCTCTTTGCCCTCCTTCCCTTTAGGAGGGCTCCAGGCCAAAAACAGAAGCCAAATACTGTAAAAGAGTAAATGCACGTCTAGAAATAAACAGCATTTACAGGAGGATGTACTAACTTGAGACACTGGGAAACAAGTGTTAAAATTTCAGATCACTTACCAGTATTAACACTGTCCCTAGGGGGAAAAAGCAGTACAGAACTGCAAACTGCTCATGTGAATTTTGCAAAAACTAGTTTCTGACTTTATGGGTTGTTACACAACACACTGAGTTGCTTAAGGTAATCTTTCCCTTTCACTGAGATCATTCAGTTGCCTGCTGACTTAGATTGCTTTCAACGCAATGTGCTCTCTCAGAAGCAGAAAGCGGAGCTAGGGTTGCCTTACCAGGGCCAAATAAGGGTCACCTTGTTCAACCCTCATCTATTCTCTGCAGCCACCGCCCGGCTCTAATTTTTCAGCCACGCTCCTCCAAACACACACTGAGTTCTTGTGGTTCCAATGACACAACACATACAGGCTAACGCGTCTGTGGGAAGTTTGCAACCCTCCTGAGTTCCAGTGTGGATTTAGCCAGAAAGCACGAGATGCCAGCAAAGGGCATCTAGTGTCCACTGTTTTATGTTTTATTCCTCTCCTGCGTCCCTTATCAGACCTGGGAACGAAGGATGATACGAAATATTAGCTTTCCTGCTATCACCATCCTGCTCTCACTCAACCCAGCCCACTCGGTCCTACTCCAGGAAGGGGAGGCTGAGGTACTTGCAGAGAAACCACTCATTTCCTCTCCTGTGGGTGTGGGTGTGTGTGTGTGTGTGTGTGTGCGCGCGCGCGTGTGTGTAATTTTAACATCAGTGACGTAGACCACAAAATTCCCTCCGCAGCCCTACTGGGAAAGTGGCCTTGGTCAAGACTGCCCTTTCCAAAGCAATCTGCAGTCCCTTTCGCGGAAGTAAGGGACAAAACAGGGTGGAGAGAGCAGCTGCCAAGCAGCATCCGCCCAAAGAGGAGGCAGTTCGCACATCAGCCGCCTCGCCAGCCTCCCGCGCCACCTGCCCTGGCCTGGCGCCCCAGAGTGAGCCCAGGGGCCCAGGACACTCAGCATGAGCCTGGGAGGAACAGGCCCTCCTAGACCAGGGTCAAGCCCGCGGGGCAGGCGTCCACACCTTTCCCTCTGTTTCGCCTCTACCTGGAGACGGAGAGGGGATATTAGACCCCCTCCTGGTATTTCGTCTCCTCCTTCCAGCCCCTCCGAGTCCCGATCTTCTACTAAAAGGCAAGATGCTCCTACACACTCTCGCCACTCCCTGTTCCCAGCTTCTAGGGCACGATGCCACCCCGGGGTGCGCGGGGCCCGGGGGCGGGATGCTGATGAGAAGCGCACCAGAGACAAGCCATGCGGGAGCCTGCCGGGAGACGGGGGGGGGGGGGCAAAGAGAGGGGGGAACACCGTGCCAGCAGAGTCCCCGCGCTGAAGCCGGGAGCGTGGGCGCCTCCCGGCCGGAAGCACGCGGGGCGCTCGCCGTCCTAGACCCCTCGGGCAGCCCCCGCCCCGCTCCCACGACGCGCGTGCGCCCTGAGCCCGCGCCGGGCCGCGCCCCCGCAGCTGTCGGCGCGCCCGCGATACCTGAGCTCCGCTCTGGCGGCGGCTTCGGGGTTTTTTCGTCTATATAAGGGCTTGAGGGCAAATTCTGCGCTGACGCGCGTGTCACAGGTTAGCCACTATTTTTACACACGCGTGCGGTTCCCCGGGCAGCTCGGGTGACACGCGCGCGCTCGCCCTCCTCTCCGCCGGCGCCCCCTCGCCCTCGTCCTCCTTTCTTCCCGGGGAGTAACTTACTTTCCGCGGTCCCTGGCCCCGGGTGGGCGCTGTGGCGAGCCTTTTCCCGCCGCCGCCGCCGCCGCCGCCGGTTCGCCTCGCTGTCACCGGGTGAATGGATTTATTTATTTATTTATGTCCCCGCCGAGTCCTCGCCCGCCGCAGCCGGAGGAGGAGGAGGTGGAGGTGGCGGCGGCGGCGGCGGCGGCGGGGGGGGGGGAGGCGGCGCGGCGGCTGAGCGCCCTCGTGGTGCCCCGGGCCGCGCGCCGCGCCGCGAGGGGAGGGGGGCGGGCGGGGAGGGAGCGCTGGGGGAGGGCGGGGGCCGGGCCCGCGGCTTTCGGGGAGCGCGGGGGCCAGCCGCCGCCCGGAGACTCCGGGAGGACTGAGCATGCTCGGAGCGGCTGTGCAGGCGGTGGACACTTCATGGCTGAGGCGCTCCACTTCAGATTTTAGCTTTGACCCAGGGAGTGAGCCCCAAGTCGGCTGGGGAGAGCTGATGGCTCGCGATCGGTCGGTCGGGACACGCTTTTCCCGAAGTTACTTTGGCGCCTAATGTGGGAGCCAGGTGTGGGGTGGCTCTGTTTAGATACCCCAGGGAGTGGGCAACCTGCAGGAGAGGAAAGTCACACAGAAGGAGAGGAAGCTGGCCGAAGGCGGGAGTCCAGGACAGCCTCACTGTGAGCTTGGAGGCAAACTCTTGGGGCGTTTCCCAGGGGAGATCTTTTTGAGGGGGCGTCGGGGGAGGAGCGATGGCAGTGTTGGAGATTAGGCTCCTGCACCAAATCAGTCTAAGGGGAAAACAAAATTGACCCCGTGGGTGGAGGAGCACAGGAAGTAGCACAAGAAGAGCTTGAAAACAGAAAAAAAGACAAGTCATTTGTAAATGATTCATTTTTAGTTTCTCAGATTATTTAATTCTTCAAAATAGTTATTTGGAAATTCGGAGTGCTAGGGATAATAGTAATTCCAGCCTCAGTTTGGTTTCTTCTATCTTTATTTACCCCTGTCCCGTCTGGAATACGTTTTGGGTGGGGAGTTGGAAAGAGGAAGGCCTGGAAACGAACCTGTGTAGTAAGTTCCTTTAAAGTTTTTAAAGTTGAAGTAATACTTAGAGGAAAACAGTCCCGAAGAATAAACATGGGCTTGGGTTTGAGAATTCATACTGCAGGTTTTCTGTCAGTTTGACTGAACCTCCCCATTCTGCTCCCCAAAGTGAAAAGGGTAAAATGTTACATCACTCTTAGAGAAAAATATAATTTCCTAGAAGCTTCTCTTGTTTATTCTAGAAATTAAATAATTTCTAAGAAGCCAAGATAATTTAGTTGAAATAAGTAGAGTTTTGAATCCCAAGGGACAAAGAATCAAGATGGCGGTATGGTAGTCATAATAATAATAATTACTTAATTATTAAGTGCTTATCGTTGTCAGGCACTGTTCTAAATATGTGGATTATCTCAGTTAATACAATAATCCTATTAGATTATTCACATTTTACCAATTTGGGAAATAAATTAAGTCATTTGGCTAAATTCTCATCACCTTACTTCTGCCTCAGCTAGTCTGTAGGCTTGAGCAAAACTTGAATTTTAGTTTCTGCAGTTACAAAATAGAAATAATATCATTCTTTTATTGCAGTCAGAAGATTTAGATGAGACGATATATGTGAAGTGGATGGTAGATTAATATGAGACAAATAGGTAGTGGCTCTCATTAGCAACTTCAAAAAGTTTGGAAGACAGCATTACAGAGGGGGTTAGTTTGGAGACTAAGGAACCAAGGCGGAAATCTCAGAAATGACTTTAAATGTATTTTAAGTTTAAAATGTGTAAACTGATACCTGTACAAGATATAATAGACATTTGATAATGATGATATGTCTGGCAGTGACTATAAACACTTCATTTTCATTATAAAACAAGTATGTTAAATTTTAAAAAGAAATGTTAAGATACACATCTCAAGGTCATGTTCTTGAGTGTTTGCTACTGATGTTTTTCAGTTTCATTCATAATTTTTATTTTCTTTCAAAGAACAGAGGAAAAGGGCATATATTTCCCGAATTTTGATCTAATTCTCCTTTTTCCTTCTCTTTGATTTTTCTTTTCTGTCCTGTGGTCCTGTATTTTTCACAGCTCCATACTCTTGCCTACTTAATCTATTGCCAAACTCCTAAAATTACTACCCAGAGCATTAATTATATCATAACCATACCAAATTTTCTTTTTAAGTCTTGTTTTTCCAACAGTTAAAACTGGATCCAATGTATCTACTGCCCCAGTGTTAGCATTTGGGTGTCCGTTTCTAAATTGCCTTGTTGCTATGGCTGGGCATGCTGTGTAAATATTTGGTTGGCTTAGAGAGAAATCTGAAAAGAGAATTAGGTGGGAATAAGTGTAGTTAATTTCTTCTGTGACTTATAGTCTTAATATTCTTCAGAAATCGAGAAAAATACAATTTAAAGGAAAAACAAATCATATGATTAGAATTTGAAATGTTTTTGATAAAATTTCTGCCTTGATTTCTATTCATAAGGCAAAGTAACAATGGGAGAAACAAAGGAGACCGATATAGTCAATATTCCAGCAACTCATGTTCCACAAATAAGTAACTTAGTGAATATATGCATAACATATAAACTAATAAAACCTAAACTTCTTACACCGCATACCTGCAGCCCCATATCCCAGGTTCTCTGCCCCTTCATTCTTCAGCCGTGCCATGTCTTCTCCCATTTTTCTGTCTTTTCTCACTCCCCAACCTCTGTTTCATATCAAACGTGTCCAAGCCATCTTTTCCGTTTAAGGCCTAGCCTATATGACATTACCTCTGTAGCATGTCAAAGATTCTTTCAATAAGAATTAATTCTCATCATCCTCTGTGCTCTTTTCCATAGAACGTGGTATATGCCTTTATTGGAGGCATTTTCATGTGCTTCACAGAATGGGTGTATTATAATTTTTTTTCTGTCTTCTCTTTTTTTTTAGGCTGTTGGAGTGTAGTGATGACATTGTACTCATCTCTGTAAGCTTCCAGCATCCAGCACAAATTCCTGCGGATAGAAGGTAATCAATAATGCTTGCCAAATGGAGGAAAGAGATGATAGTGTGATTTTAGGTAACAGATATGTGGCAGAGACTTTGGTGCTAACAGCAGCCATGACACTACATTTCCTGACTTCTCTTAAGGTTATATTGGGGCCATGTGACTGGTCCTAACTGATAGAATATGAATGGAAGCAACTTGTGTCATTTCTGGGTAAAGGGCATTGAGAGTCAGTACGGACCCTCCATTCTTGCTTTGCCTCCTCCAATAGCCTCATATTTCAGGTGAAGTCACTACAAGTTAAGGAAAAGCTGCTTGACTTGCATGGGACTCTGCCTGAGCAAGAAACCATTGCTGTGCTTAGCCACTGAGATTTCAGGATTTATTTGTCAGCAGAACATAGCCTAGCTTATTCCAGCCAATACAAGATGCTACTCAAACAGGTTATAAATCACAATGGTGTAAAGACCCAAAGAAACACTGAGCTTATGAGAATGCTCTAATGTATTCTTAGAACTAAAGTGTATATTCTCACAATCCCACGTTGATATATAACAGCCTTTTCATGGCAAGGCGCTGTGAGCCCAAAGCAGGTGTGTGTGTGAACTTCCCACGATAGAGTAGTTTTAACTAAGGACACAAGACCTAATGCCCCAATATTCCCCTCAGCCCGAGTGAGAACGAGAAGTGCATCCTGCCTTCCTGTGTTAGCATCATGCGACTGCGATTGAAGCTGGCTGGCAGCTGCGACTGTGATCGTTCTGACTTGGTTTCATGCAACATACAAAATATAAAAGACATCATGCCACTGTTTCTAGATTTATATCTTGAGTGCATCCATAAAGGCGGCTTTGGAAATTTCTTCTATGGAAGCTTCCCATAGAATTGTGGAGAATGCAAATCTAGTCTTAGTGTACAAGGAATCAAAAAGGAAAAACCAATCATGTTGGACATGACTGTGAGGTGTGTGTCTCAATAACTATACAAGAGCCCGGAGAGGTCTTGTGTCAAAGTAAATGACTCTTGGGGCTCTACAAATCTCTCAATGGATTCTGCATTTAAACTCTTGTCCATTGGTATTTTTCTAATTTTACAATTTATTTAATGTTATCCATAAAGTAAGTTTAATGGATTGATTCTAATTATAAACCTAATTATAGATGCCTTCATCTGAATATGCTAATTATTCTGAAAGCATATAAAGTTAAAAACTTGCATTAAAAGTTTTTATAGTAAACTATAAACTTTCCTGGCAGGGATCTTGTAAATAATGGCTTAATTTAATTTTTAATGGTTTTTATTAAATGAATGAATGATGACTGAATATAGTACCAAGGAACCTAAGGTTTCAGTGCTTTTCCCTGTGCACGTGGTCTTAGGTGGGCCACTTACCTTCACTTTTTAGAACTCTTGTGGTACTTTGAAGCACTCCAAGGGTGCAAAGATACAAATGATACAGGAAAAAGAATGTGGGGCGAGAGGATGGCCATGTTCCAGGCCTTGGTTGAGTCCCTGGGATGCAACGTGCCAAGTGTGGGTCCTTGGCTTCGTGCGGGAAAGAATGCAAGAGTGAGCCACAGTTGAGTAAAGATAGATGTATTCAGAGAGATACACACTCCATTGAGTGCAGTGTGTTTAAGGAGGTAAGAAAAAGGCCAAGAGGTGTAGGGGTTGGGTGCTCAATAGACACACACTCCATACAAGGGGTGCGGGCCAACTCAGAAGGGAGAGTGGCCACGAGGTGTGGGGGTTGTTAGTTTTTATAGGCTTGGTAACTTCGTATGCCAACAAGTGGGAGAATTATTCCAACTACTTTGGGGACAGGGCTGGGATTCCCACTTTTTGAGCTCTGGTGGTTAGCCTCGGAACTGTCATGGCACCCGTGGGAGTGTCATTTACCATGCTGACATATTATAATGAGTGTATAATGAAGCTCAAGGTCTACTGGGAGTTGAGTCTACCTCCACCTTGGTGTTAATTGCTGTGTCATTCTTTGGCTGTGCCCTGCCCCCTTCCTTTCTGTCTCACACAGAGATTATGCATACTCCTAACAATTGAAGAAGTATTTATGCATGTTGAGGTTTTTTTCTTTTCTAATTAGCCACACACACAAAAAAGTTGACTTCAAATATTTTGGAGAGTAGTTTTGATCAAAATTTATAAGAATGCAGCCAGAAAGTTACCTGCTTACCTTGTAACCTTGTCTAACTTGCCCTGTGCCTGGAATGTCCAAGGGTTAGTCATTGTTTGTATTTACATAATGCCTCGTCGGTCACAAGAGAGTTTCATGCTAAAATACTGCCAGCCACCTGCTTCTCAGTAAACTACATTTTCAGCTGCTCTTACTTTGTTTTATGTACCTAAAGGCAAAGCCACCATGCTGTTTTTCCATTCTGAAGCTCTTTTTTTTTTTCCTGCTTTCTATTTGCCAGGAATTGATTCAAATTGCTTATCTGTTTTTGTGCTGTTTTGCTATATAATTCTAATTGATTTCCTAACGTTGGTACATTTTTCTGGGAGTTCGCTAATTGTGATCTTGAATTATCACTTGTTATAAATTTCTTCCCAAGAAATAATCTGGATGAGATTTGTTACGTAAGATGTAATGTAGGTTTCGAGTCCAAATGTTTGAATAGAATGTGCCTCTGTCCTTTAGCTCTGTGATTGAGGCTGAGAACTAACAATGTTGGTGGTCACCTGAAGTTTACTGATGTTTTTTTTTCCCTTGGTTCACCAGAATTTCATTTCTTAGTGTAGGTCCTATATCGTGGAATTCAGTCTCTGTGAGTTTTATTCCTTAGATGTATTTATTGAGCAACTGTTACATGACAGGCAACGTGAGAAGCTTTTTAGATATAAGTAGTGGTTCTCTGAAGCAAATGATACACTATTTCTTTAATTTTCAGACTTATTATGATCCTAATGCTATGATTTCACCCACTCCATAATTCTGTTTGCACATATGTACCTATCAGAGTATAAATATTGGGATAATGGTTTTCTTGAATGATATTCCCTGTAAGTTTTTTTCAACATGAACTGGAATAGACTATCCTAGTTATTGAGTGGAAGGGTTATCCAGAGATTCAGAAACATTTTTCAAAAGAGACATGTAGAGTTTTTCCTCAGCAGACTTTCTGAAGAATGAGCTTTTTTTCTTGATGCCAAAGACTCAAACAAAAATTGTGGATTTCTTTGTCAATATACCAGCTTTATTTTAAATAAACTTTATTGACATATAACTCACATTAAAAATGCATGCCTTTTAAGTGTATATAGTTTGATGGATTTTGACTGATTTGTGTACCCGTTTAATCACCACCCTATCCAGATATAGAGCATTTCCATCATCCCAGAAAGTTCTGCCATACCATTTTTATTCAGTCTCCCGTGCACCCCAGGCAATTGCTAACCTGGTTTTTATCATCATAGACTAGATGATTTTCTCTACTTTAAAATGTTAGATAAATAGAGTGACACAATATGTACTCTTTTGTACCTGGCTCTTACATTCTACATATTTGTTTTTAATTCATCCGTGTAGTTGTGTGTACATATTAGCAGTTTTTTCCTTTCCTTCTTGGGCGGTATTCTATTGTGTGGAAATGCCACATTTTTTTTTTATCAATTCACGTGTGGATGGATATTTGGATTATTTTTATTATTTACTTCTTTTTTTTAGCAAATTAAGAAATTTATTTTCTCATGTCTCTTTACAAAGCTTTTATACTTACTAAAATTATGGAGTGGAAACCCAAATTTTTTTAACATCTTTTTTTATTGAGTAATAGTCATTTTA
This sequence comes from Vicugna pacos, assembly GCF_048564905.1. Lineage (NCBI taxonomy): Eukaryota > Metazoa > Chordata > Mammalia > Artiodactyla > Camelidae > Vicugna > Vicugna pacos. Next base: position 4,044,547 of record NC_132998.1, read on the forward strand.
CAATGTTGTGTCAAATTCCAGTGTAGAGCATAATTTTTCAGTTATACATGAACATATGTATATTCATTGTCACATTTTCTTTTTCACTGTGTGCTACCACCAGATCTTGTATTTATATCCCTGTGCTATACAGTATAATCTAGTTTATCTATTCTACATTTTAAAATCCCAGTCTGTCTCTTCCCACCCCCTGCCCCCTTGGCAACCACAAGTTTGTGTTCTATGTCTGTGAGTCTGTTTCTGTTTTGTGTTTATGTTCTTGTTTTGTTTTGTTTTGTTTTTTAGATTCCACATATGAGTGATCTCATATGGTATTTTTCTTTCTCTTTCTGGCTTACTTTACTTAGAATGACATTCTCCAGGAACATCCATGTTGCTGCAAATGGCTCTGTGTTGTCGGTTTTTATGGTTGAATAGTATTCCATTGTATAAATATACCAACTCTTCTTTATCCAGTCACCTGTTGATGGACGTTTAGGCTGTTTCCATGTCTTGGCTGTTGTAAACAGTGCTGCTATGAACATTGAGGTGCAGGTGTCATTTTGAAGTAGGCTTCCTTCTGGATATATGCCCAGGAGTGGGATTCCTGGGTCATACGTTAAGTCTATTCCTAGTCTTTTGAGGAGTCTCCATCCTGTTTTCTACAGTGGCTTTCCTTGCTTCCCTCTCCCACTCTTAGTGATTTAGAGGTCTTCTTTTACAATTTTGTGTTTATTCTTTTTGTAATTCATGGCAGTTATCTCTGTTCCAGTTATGAGTTTCTAATTTTTGTAGCATCCTGCTTCTTTTCTATTTAGAGTAGACCTGTCAATATTTCTTTTATCATGGGTTTAGTGTTGCTAAACTCTTTTTAGTTTTTGCTTGTCTGTGAAGTTCTTTATCTCACCTTCTATTCTGAAGGATAGCCTTGCTGGATAGAGTATCCTAGGCTGCATCTTTTTTTCATTCATGACTTAGACTATATCTTGCCTCTCCCTCCTGGCCTGGAGCATTTGTGTAGACAAATCAGCTGAGAGCCTTATGGGGGTTGCCTTGTAACTCACTCTTTGTTTTTCTCGTGCAGCCTTTAGGATCATTTCTTTATCCTTGACTGTGGCCATCTTGATTATGATATGTCCTGGTGTGGGTCTGTTTGGGTTCTTCCTGTTTGGGACCCTCTGAGCCTCCTGTACTTGGATATCTGATTCCTTCTTTAGGTTTGGGAAGTTTGCAGTCATGATTTCTTCAAATACCTTTTCAATCCCCTTTGTTCTTTTTTCCCCTTCTGGAACCCCTATTATGCATAGATGGGCATGCATTATATTATCCCATCGGTCCCTTATATTGTTTTCATTGTTTTTTATTTGTTTTTCTCTCAGCTGTTCTGATTGGGTGCTTTCTGCTGTCCTGTCTTCTAGGTCACTTATTTGTTCCTCTGCATTATCTAGCCTGCTTTGGACAGCCTTTAGGTCAGCTCTCATCTCAGCAAATGAGTTTACTAATTCTACTTGGTTCTTCTTTATAGCTTCTATTTCATTTTTGACATATTTTATATCTCTAAACACTATTTATTTTAGTTCCTTCAGTACTTTGATCACTCCTTTTTTGAAATCTTGATCTAATAGGCCATCAGTGTCTATTTCCTTGATCATGCTTTCAGGGGATTTTTCTTGATCTTTTAACTGTGAGTGGTTCTTCTGCTTCTTCATATTGCTCATATCTCTCTGGTACCGGTGGGTGGGCGGGTCACTCCCCCCTCAATGCCACAGTCAGATGCTGTGCTTGGGGGAGGCAGGTGGGTGGATCTCGCCCCATCCCAGCACCGCAGTCAGGTGCTGCATTCCTGCCAGGAAGGTGGGTGGCCGCCCGCCCTCTCCTGGCACCAGTCGCTCCGCTACTCTGTGCAGCTGCCCGCTCCACCTCAGGTCAGCGCTCTGTAGGTTGGCTCGGGGAAGACAGCAGAACAGCCCTGCCCCTGCTGTGTGCCAAATCTCAGCTCCTTGTTTGCCTTGGCGGTGTGAGTTCTCTTTCAGCCAGGGCAGAAAGATCCTCTCTGCCTTGGGCTGTAAACAAGTCTCAGTCCTGCCCAGGAGGTTGCGGAGCCCCTGGTGTGGATTCAGGTCTCGGCCCCGCCCCCGCCCAGGCTCTACACACAGGAGGAGGTGGTGGCTGTGGCTGCGCCCGCCTCTTCTCAGGAGATGCACCAGTAATGGTGCCACAGGTCTGAGGCGACAAAGGCTACAGTGCCCCTCCCCCCAGGGCACACCAGCCATGTTGCTTTGCCTTTTGCACAATTTATGGGGGACCGAGGTTGTTCTGCCTGTATCCCCTCCCAGCCCTGGCACGCAGCCCCCTACAGTCCCCTGGGGCTGTCTCAGTGCAGCCACCCCTGTCCTCCCCCTGACTCAGGCCGCCTGTCCCGGCCCCCAACTGCCAGCTCGCATCTCGGGCTGGGTGTCGTGGGGGCCCTTTGTGCCCGTTTAACTTAGTTCTGTCAGTCAGGGGGTGCTTGGGGCAGATCTGAGCCTTGGTGGCTCCCCCTTTGTCCCGTTGGCCTCTCTGTTGGAAGAGGGAGACCCAGTGAATGAGCGCCAGTCCTCCTTTGCCACTCCCTCCCCGCAGGACCGATCCCGCACTGTTTTGCTTTCTCTTCTTTCTTTTTTCCTTTTCTCCTACCAGATTTTTGGCATCTTTGTCTTTCGAAGAGGGCGATGTTCTGTCGGAGTTCGGCAGGTGCTCTGGCTGGCTGAGTGGGTCTGTGGATGTGAGTTTTGGTGTATTTGTGGGAGAGGGTGAGCTATGAGTGTCCTTCTACTCCACCATCTTGCTTCTCTCTCTATTATTTACTTCTGTGAGCATTTAAATACAAATATTTCTGTGGACACTTGTTACATCAAGTTTTATTTTAATACATAAAATCAAAAACATGTTAAAAAAGCAATACAGTGTCTGAAATGTGTATTTCAGATACTAGGCATCTGAATAATTGGGTATAGGCCAAGTTGGGCACATAACTAATACACTACTTTGGCAAAGACACAAATAAATTTAAATTTTAATTTCTTCATAAGTAATAAAAACTTAATTTGATTGTTGAGTATAGTGAACAAGATGATGTAAAAAAAATGGAATTGCTTTCTAAATTGTAAACCTTAACAGAAATGATGTGGCATTATCATATGCAAAATATGTACATACTTAGGAAATAGTATTTCAGAAATAAAATGACATATTTAAGTAAGGCAAACTGATTTGACATAATTTGAATGGGAAAAGACAGTGTGGTATTAACCAAGATTTGATATTTGATTTAAGTTTATCTCCTTAACCAGGTTTTAAAAAACAAACTGGACAATAGCAAAATCCAGAAGTAGTTTTACACAGAAAAATCAGTCACTTCATGGGCATCTTACTTTAAATGTCTGTTTAGTTAAGAGTAACTGTATGAAGAACATTTATCATACGGGAGTCGCAGACGCTGCTGTAGAGTAGAGCATATAAAGGTGTTTTCTTCCTCTATTATTCAGCCTCATTATCACTTGGGAATTAAATTCCTCCTCATAACTATTTTAGAGAGAACTGTATCTCTTTTTCACTCTAGGTATGGGATCTTTAATGATTATCCTTTTATTTGAGAGTTTTTTCTTCCTTCTTTTCTGCTCCAGTTATTATTTTTGGGTAAAAATTTTTAAAGTGTTGTGTAAACCAACAACAGTCATTATGCTCATGTATTCTGGTTGCTGAAGAGGGATGGCTCGCCTCTGCTCCCTGATGCCTTGAGCCTCAGCTGGGAAGACTGGAACACAGGGTTCTAATACATTTGGGTGCTTCTTCAATCACATGTCTGGTTCCTGGGCTGGGATGACTCAAAGGGTAGGTTCTCCCGGGCCTCCGTGTTGAAGCACTGAAACATGGCTTCTCCTTAAAGCTTGGGATTCTTACCGTATGAGGGCTGTGTTCCTAAAGGCAAGACTACCGAGAGCTCGCCTTCCGAAATCCAGGTGGAAGTTCACCTAAACTCAAAAGTTATTCAGTGTCTCTTGCATTCTGTTCTACTAGTAACTAGCAAGTCATAAGTCAGTATTCGTTTTCTATTGCTACTGTCATCAGGAACTTCACAGCCTACAAACAATACAAAGTTATGAACACATGGTTCTGTAAGTCAGGAAGCCAAGTGGATTTGACTAGTTCCTTTGTTCTGGGTCTCACAGACTGGGGAGAATTTTGTTTCTAGGCTCGTGCATGTTGCTTGCAAAATTGAGGTCCTTGCAATTCCCTAGGTGGCTGTCAGCATCTGAAGGTCACCTCTATTCCCGGTCACATTGCTCCTTCATCTTCAAAAGGCAACAGTGCCTGGAGTCCTTCTCATGCTTTGAATCTCTCTGACTTCCTCTTCATTGCGTCTCTTCTCCAGCCACAAGCTGGAGAAAGTTCTCTGCTTTTAATGGTTCATGTGATTAGGTTGGTCCTACTGGGATCACCTCCATATTTTAAGGCTCATAACCTTACTTACATTTGCAAAGTCCCTTTTGCCCTGTGAACAACATATTATATTCACAGCTGTAGGGCAGAGCATAAATATCTTTGGGAAGGCATTCTACCTACCACATAAGAGAAGAGGAATTTGACTCCACCGTCAGAGAGGGAACAGCAAGGATGCATTTTTGGAAAGGACATGGGAGGGGAGATGTTATTGCAGCCATTTTGGGGAAACACAATCTGCCACACTTTCCTCCTCTTTTTCTCTATCACTTTCTCCAATTGGAAACTAGTAAAAGAATTCTAATAGAAAATTGCTAAACAGTAGATGGACCTGCTTATAGTTTTCCTTAGGAAAACCAGGTCTGATACAGAGGGAAAGAGCTAAGCAATTTGCTGTTGGTGACTTGCTTTTGTTTTGTTTAGTTTTGCTGCTGCCTTTGAAAACATAATTCCATGTGGTAGACACGGTTTCTTAGATCCCAGATGCAGCCCAGATGCAGAGTGCGTGATTAGCAGGAAACCTTCACGTGTCAGCAACTTCACGGTCTGCCTTAGCTGCAGGAAGTCACATTGTCTGATGTCACCTCCTGTTTGGGGCAGCCCGCATCTGGTGACCAAGTATCGCAGATGTACAAAAACCCAGTCATTTTGGCCCAATGTGAGATATGTTTTGGGGGCATGTTGCTCCAGAGATCTCCCCTCGTTTATGTCACAGTTTGATTTATTCTTCTGTCTAATTCTGCTAACTCCCCTTCCCCTTCTTAAGTGTTGATATCCAACAAGTATGTTGCACCCCAGACTTCTCAGGATCTGCTTTTTTTTTTCCCAGAGGTAATCCAGTCTTTGAAAGTTGGTACCAGAAAGGGTCTGAGAAAGCAGGTGTAACTATAGAGTTTTAGAGCTGCCTTCATCATCATCTGGCCGGCTGTGAGGACCCCTAGCACAGACATCTTCTGGAACAATGTGTTGGTTCATTTGTTAAAACTTCAACAGTTTTGAGAGGCATATCAATGGAAGGCACGCCCCAGTGACAGCAAGCAAGCATCAGATTATTTAGATGTATGGAGTGAATACTGTCTTAAGGATTATGGGACTGTACCCCACAGCAGTTACAAGACTTGGCCATGGAGCTGGAAGAGTACTTGTGTGACTGGATCCTAAAGAGGCTTAATCAAGGGGGTCAAAACTTAAAATTAGATAGGAAGGAGTTGATTGTCTTGGCAGTGCTTTCTCATGACACAGAATTTAACACATTGGCAGCTACCCCCTGGAGATGATGTGAACTCTCTGCTAGAAAGGCTTCTAGGAAAAACGGAAAAACCAACAGTCCACAATGAGTATGTTAGTCAGGTTTGTGAGAGAAGCATACACACACACACACACACACACACACACACACACACATCTCATACATTTGACATTTAAAAAATTCTTTCACAGCAACTTCTAGTGTTTGATCAAACAACTGTCTACCATAGCCCAGCCATGTTGATGCATAAAATCAACCATCATAATGAGCAAAGTTAAAGATCCAGAATTTCGGTGGCAGATGGTGAATGAAGTTGCTGAAAGCTCAGGGAAGTGACTGTGCAGAAATGTATATAGTGTGCACATGCAGAAGACTTACCAGTTATTAAATTCTGTAGGGAGGCCCTCCCAGCCCAGGATTTAGCAAAGCCGTAAGGAACGTGCTGCTGAGAGAGGCATTAGTATGACTAGGATGTTCAGGGGTGGCTCTCCTCTGTAGTTTAGGCAAGGCTGTTAACGAACTTGGCTCAGTCTTAACAATGGGGCTGGTAAGATCTCAAAACAATAATTCAGGTGACAGTGCTCAACTGCCAAAAGTCAGGATACTGCCATTCTTGGAATGACTAGTAAGCTTGGCCTGGCATCCTGGAGGGCTCGTCCACAGAAAACTATTAAGATGATTCATAGAACATGACATACAAAAGGAGATAATAGGTGGATAGCTGACAAGGGCATGGCTCATCTTGAACCAGCAGCAGAAGTCAAAGTGGGGGTCCCTGGGAGGGAAGGTAGAGAGAAGTCAATCCGTAAAAAAAAAAAATCACAAATCTTTGCCCTGTTTTCAGATCTGAGTCAGTTTTCAGAGTGCAGAGGTGGCTGGTTCCCAGTGGAGACAACCCTGCAACACAATGACAGTTATATTTGAATGATTCCTCTGGTCTTTCCCCCTAAGGACTCCCCAGCCATTTCATGGGAAGAGGGGAGAACCTAAATACTATGCTGACTGAAGGGCAGAGTGAGTGAGTGGACATTGACAACTAAAGACCCAAAGTATCATCACGCCCCTTCCTAGAGTTTGAGCATACGGGCTCCAGATAATAAATGGAGTATTGTTGAGACCCAGCTTACGGTGAGTTAATGGATCCATTCAGCGGTCATTTCTGATGGAGGATTTTAACACTGGACAGTTGGAGCAACCCCATGTTGGATCCTTGGTCTCTGAGGTAAACAGAAGATCACAGCTGAGTATCAATTGTACCTTCAAGAATAATGTTGGGAGCTGTCACTTGTCTCACTGACCTCCCACTTCTGAGTCCCCTCAGGAGAGAGACCCACCGGAATGCTGCTGCACCGGGAGCTGCTGCATGAACGTATATGGAGAAGTAGATGCCAGAGGTGCAAAGGGCGAACTGTGACAGATTTGAAAATTCACCACCCAGATGCCCTTCAGAGACCAACCTGCTGCAGGGATGCTGCCTGCAGACAGCTTCCCAGTGCCGGCCCCCATGGAGTCTGCCTCACCTGACCTGGAGGCTGAGCAAGGCGGGGGTGGAAAGGCCTGGCCGTTTTGCCCCACTGCTGGACACATTAGGCAGCCTGGGGTTGATGCACCTACCTATTTACTGTCACGATTGGTTAAAGAAATGTCAGTGTGTGTCCATGGGGACCACCAGAGTTCTCTCCAGAGCTCCACACTGAGTTGGCCAAGGTTTGGTTGGATCCATCACCACTGCATTACTTTTACCGCCCAAACTTGCTTATTTTCCTTCCTCTTCTGTAATGAACGCCTTACTCACTAAGTGCAGTGGTGTGTGTTTCTGGAGAACCCAACCAATGACACACCGGTTTACAAAGGTGACCCGGGAACAGTCTCATTTTAGCTCTGCCTTCAGGATCCACGTTCAAAACACAGAACTATATGAAATTCCTGCATGTGAAGAATACACAGGCTGAACAAGCCAGCAATAAGAAAAAATCAGGTTAATATGCAATTTCCCACCCCCTTTGTCTTTTTAAACTCTGGTCATCTCTTTTTTTGTTTTTGAACATTTTTTTTATTGAGTTATAGTCATTTTACAATGTTGTATCAAATGCCAGTGTAGAGCACAATTTTTCAGTTACACATGAACATACATATATTCATCGTCACATTTTTTTTTCTGCTGTGAGCTACCACAAGATCTTGTATATATTTCCCTGTGCTATACAGTATAATCTTGTTTATCTATTCTACACATGTCTGTCAGTATCTACAAATTTTGAATTTCCAGTCTATCCCTTAACTCTGGTCATCTCTGAATCCACATGCTATAATTGAAAATAATTGTGGCTGAAATCACTCACATTTTTTTTTTTACTTCTGTTAGGTTGCTCATCTTTCTAAGTGAATCATGTTTGTTTTTAATATTTTTTATTCAGGTTTAATGAGGTATAATTTATCTCCAAGGAAATTCACCCTTTTAGGTAAATACTCTTATGAATTTTGACAAATGCATACAGTCCTGTAACTCCCACCAGAATCAAGTCATCAATCCACTCCTTCTACTCATGGTTCCTGGCGACCACTCACTTGGTTTTTTTGTTTCGCACTTTTTAACTGTTTTTTTGTTTTGTTTTGTTTGTTTTTTTAACTCTGCAGCTTTTTTTCTTTCTCTTGACACTTCACCTGCCTTCACCATCACGGCCGGTATTTTAGGCTGATTCCAGTTTAGTGACAACAGGGCAGACCCTCAGGAAATGGCTCCTTTGCATCTTCTGGAGCATCTCATGCTCACCTGAGGAGCATTTCTGCTGCTGCGTGACATGATGTGTTAATCCCGCTTCCACACTGCCTAGTTCCGGGGCTTAATCTTCTGCCTTTTCCAATCAGTCAAACTAGCACCTTCTTTCTCAGAGTTCATTGCTTTAAGGTTCTCAGAGAGTCCCTGCTTGAACTGAGCAATCACATAGAGGCTCCAGGACTTATGAAATCAAATGAGTTTATGTTTCAACTCTAGCGACTCCGAGTGTATCACCTTTCTTCCTCTAAGTTTTAGACTTGAACGACTTACTGCTTCATTGAATTTTAAGTCCATTTAACAGGAAACACCCTTACTACTAGAACCCAAGCTTAAGAATTATAAAGGATACAAGTTTGTTTTTAGAGAATAGAAACTAATCCTAATTAAAGACTTCATCGGGTCTGATTCAAGATACACCTGGATGATTAAAATACTCTTCTGAATGATTTCCCTATCTCGAATATTATTCCTTCAGCATTTTATCCTTTGCAAAGGCATCAGAATTCTCTCTCTTCCTGCTAAAATCTTCTGCTGAAAGTGAAGGATGAAAAAGAGAAAGTTAAAGAGAAACCACGGATGGCCTGAGTGACCTTTAAAATAGTCTGCTGATTCCCTTACAGCAATGCCTCTGTTCCTCACCCAGTGTAATACAAAAGCTTTTCTTTAGGGAAGCCCTTTCAAGAAAAAAATGTAGGCGTACAATGTTTGCAATTCCATTAGAGCAACAATTTGTAGTTCGTATATTTTCCCATCCAGCTAGAAATAAATATAATAGTAGAGTGTTACTTGGAGATTAGGGAAATCATATGTTCTTGTACCTTTCCATAGTCTGAGAAAAGAAATTCAAGTATGCAATACTATTTGCCTTATTGAGTCATAACATCCTTCATTAAGTGTTTCTGCAGAAGAATCCAAGGAGGACAATCTACGAAGCCTATAATTCAGGGCTCGATGAAAATAATTATCTGCTACTATTTCATAGAAAACATCTGGCTTTCTTGTCGCTACTTAGAACAATAAGCAGCTCGTAAACCCATTCATTCTCAGTCCCGATTGGTTTCATTTGAACAATTATGCTTAATATTTCTTACTTTCATTTTCTAAATTACAAATATAATTAGCCTCAATCTTAAGTTTTGATTTATTATTCACTTTACAGATGGGGAATGTTGCAATATTCTGGGTAAATTTTCAAACAAAGCTGCCCCTTTGTCTTTTCCTATCTGACAGTATCTCGTGGACGTCATTTTTATATTCACAGGAACTAAACTCCTGGGTAGTAGTTGACAGCTGTTCCTTACAAGTTACGTCTTGAATGGATGACTAATGAATATATCTGAAAGTAGAAATACTTGATTGCAATTATATTTTAAGGCTCTTCTCCTGTGGCTTTAAATAGATAAGGCCTCTTCTATGCTCTTTATCAGCCGGATCCATATGTAATCTCAAAAACAGAATCAATAATTCAGCAAATACCTATTGAGGGTTTATGTACAACAAAAATGGAAACAATAGGTATTTTATGAGAGCTCACTGTGTATCAGGAACTGTGTTAAAAGGTTTATATACAATAGTTAATCTTCATAACAAACACAAGGGAAAGGCTTTTACTCCATTTTGCAAGTAAAGGGACTGAAGCATATAAATCTTAGGACAGTGTTCAAGTCACACAGCAACTCAGTAGCATCCAATCTACCCAGGTCTGTTGGATCCTAGGGTTTGTGCTTTATCCAATATGCTATATAGCACTCTGCTCTTTCAGGTCATGGGTACGAAGATGGATGAGAAGTGGTCCTTGACTCAGAGAACTTGACCACTTAGTAGATAATCTACTTAGAGAATTTACATAAATACTTGTAATTTAAGGTGGAAAGAAGTGACCAGCATAGAAGTCCAGATTAAGCAGTATAACAATTCAGGCTAGTGTGGATGGAGCAATCAAGGGTGGCTTCTTGGAGGAGAGAAAAGTAGCAGAGTATAGTATTGTAATTACAACCATGAACTACTTGGATTGATATCCAAGCTCTGCTGCTTATTAGCTACATGATCTTGAGCGTCTCACAAGGGTCAGTTTCTTCATCTCTAAAATGTACATAAGGGTCATTGGAAACATTGAAAGAGCCAACAAATCAGGTAGAATTATGCCTGGAACATACTATTGTCTATTTGTTTAAAAAAATTTTGAACAGAACCTTAAAAAAGGGGAAGAAACTGGCCTTTTAATATGGAGAAAAATTAAATAAGAGGTAGGACAGCATTTTTTGTGGACTTAGATCCTTCAAGTCACTGGAAGTTGTGATTTAAATTTTCAAGATTCTGTGATTCAGAGAGGTAATATTTGCACCTAAATTCATAGCACACATACAACAAACAACCAGTTCTAATTCATAACACTTGAATGAGTCACAAAACTAACCTGAAGTTCCCTGTACCTACTACTGCCTTTAACTCTTTCTTTCTTTATATTCCATCAGTCACAGGTCCTGCCATTTGGACTTCCGTAATCTCTCCTGATCTACCTTCTCCTCTCATTTCCAGCTGTCTTTGCCTTATTAAGGATTACCACTCGCTACTCCCTTTAAATTATTCCCATCACTAAGTCTGTCTCTCTCTGTCTCTCCTCTACTACCCCCATCTCATTTTCATTTTAAAGAACAGATTTGAATCTTTCACTTCACAGATCAAATATTCAAAAGCCTCACAATACTAGTAGAATGCAGTCCGCATTGAAATAAACATCTGTGTCTCATCCCACAGAATGATTCTGGCTTTCTGAGGCGAATCACTTCACTTTACGCCTTCTGGGCAGTCCAATATATCTGTTGTGCCCTCTCTCTGCTGTCTCCTCAGCCTCTCCTCTTGACTCTTTCCTAGCATGATATAACTGACTTTTCTAATAGCCTCAGGATTCTGGATAAAAGACTCGATACATCTCTGAAGAACTTACTACAAAAAATGGCAAAATAGACACAGTGACCACAGCTCCCTCAGCTTAGATAAAAGACTAGAAATTTGAAAGGAGATTTGTAAAAGGGAGAATTTGTGAAAGTAGAGGGCACTTTTGGTTTCCCCTTCCCAACACTTGAATTGCACACTATGAGAGTTTGGGGGAATACCTTTGGAAAGGCTTGCCATGGGGTTCTTAAATATTTGGAAATGTGGTGAACTTAGAAACAGGGAAATCCACATCTACTTCCTGCCTGCAGGAGCCTGAAGCCAGAGCTGGTAAAGAAATGTAACGGCAGGGATGAGAGAGAAAGAGTCCTAATTTTTGAAGCTGTACATCCACCTACTGATAAACCAAAGATGCATGAGATCCCCTACAAGTCAGTTAGAGGCCAGGGAATGGGTCAAAGGGTCCCCACTTGAAAAACTCCTTGATGTGTCTCCAAAAGATGGAAGTTGAAGAAAGGTAGCAGGATGTTAGCTGTGCGTTTGCCCCCATCAGGAAACCGAATTCACACAGGGCTGGGCTCAACAGCACTAGTCAAGCAAAACTTCTGCCCACTCTCCTTCGATCCCTGCTCTGCTCCTGGCAGTGGGAACAGCAGAGAGAGGAGTTAAATGAAAGACCAGATCAATTACTTTTCTGCCAGAGCAGGTCCCCGGGGGTGGGGGAGGGGGAGTCAAAATCAAAGGAAGAGAAGAAACTTTAATGAGGTGGATGTTTAATATAAGACAGAATCAGGCATAATTCTTAAGAGAGGTGGGATCTTCCTGAGATATCATTTAGAGGGAGAGTCAATCTGAAACGGTGTATTTTAAGAGAGAAATAAGAAATAGGGAACCATGAATTGTTTGTCCCATGGCTTTTTGCTCATTTAATAAACCGTTTATGGAGTCCTTCCCAGCAGCATCTAAACTTGCTTTCAGCCTCTGCCATTTAAAAAAGGAACCAAAGGAAAATACTCATTAGAGTCTACCTTTCTCTGCCTAATTTTTAAACTTTTTGCACCCACTTTTGCAACTCTTTGAAGAAGTTGTTTGTACTACCCATTTCTACTAACTTTGTCACCTCACCTCCAATTATTCCTCAGCAGTGTGTGTGTGCTCTGCTTACCACCTCCCCTTTCCTGAAGCAAATTTCGATAACCTTCATTCTCCAGTTCCAGTGGCCATTGGCCAGTTGTTTTTTTTTATTTGGGATCTCACTAGTATGTGACCATGAAAACTTGATCCTTGAAACTCTCTTTTCCATTGGCCTCTGTTTCATTGTGTAAATCCATGTTCTCATCTCTTTTCCATTCTCTGTTCACCTCAGTAATAAGAAGTGTACCAAGAGGTAAAAGGATTCAAGAATACTTCATCCCTGGATGCTGGTGAACAAAAGTAAACACCAGATGCTTAGGGTGGTTGACCTATAATTGTATGTGAATAAAATTTCATAAAATTAGAGCAGGAAATTTAAAAATAACTCAGTGACATTGACGATAAAATTGAAGTTTAATTTACCAAGTTTAGTTAAATGCACAGGACTAATAGCAGCGTTATTTAAAGTAACTACAGTCATATCTCAGAGATACTGCAAATTTGATTCCAGACCACCACAATAGAGTGAACATTACAATAAAGCTGGTCGCGTGAATTTTTTTTCAGTTTCCCAGCGCATATAAAAGTTGTGTTTACATTATACTGTAGTTATTAAGTGTGCTATAGCACTGTATCTAAGAAACAATACACATACTTTCAGAATTGGAGTCAGTCCTCTCAAACCCTGCTGCTGCTTTATCAACTAAGTTTATGTAGTATTCTGAATCCTTTGTTGTTATTTCAACAGTCTTCACGGCATCTCTACCAGCAGTAGAGTCCGTCTCAAGAGACCACTTTCTTTGCTCATCCACAGCAAGCTGCTCCTCATCTGTCCCGGCTTCATCATGAGGCTGCAGCAATCCAGTCACATCTCAGGCTCCACTTCTAATTCTATTTCCCTTACTGTTTCCGTCACATCTATAGCTACTTTCTTCACTGAAGTCTTGAACCCCTCAAACTTATCCGTGAGAGCTGGAACCAACTTCTTCCAAACTCCTGTTAATGTTGATGTCTTGACCTCTTCCTCTGAATCACAAATGTTCTTAATGGCATCTAGAATGGTGAACTCTTTCCTGAAGGTTTTCAATTGACTTTTACACAGATCATCAGGAGAATCACTGTCTATGGTAGCTAAAGCCTTATGAAATATATTTCTTAAATAATATGACTTGAAAGTTGAAATTAGTCCTTGATTCATGGCCTGCAGAATGGACGTTGTGTTAGCAGGCATGAAAACAACATTAATCTCAGAGTACAACTCCATCAGAATTCTTGGATGACCAAGTACATTGACAATAAGCAGGAATATTTAGAAAGAAATCTTTTTCTGAGCAGTGGGTCTCAACAGTGGGCTTAAAATATTCAGGAAACCGTGTTGTAAACAGATGTGCTGTTATCCAGGCTTTGTTGTTCCTTTTATACAGAGCAGACAGAGTAAACTCAGTATAATTCCCAAGGCCTAGGATTTTCAAAACAGCAAGTGAGTATTGGCTTCAACTTCAAGTCACCAGCTGCAATAGCCGCTACCAAGAGAATCAGGCTGTCCTTCAAAGCTTCAAAGCCAGGCGTTTACTTTTCCTCTCTAGCTGTGAAAGTCCTGTATGGCATCCGTCTTCCATTAGAAACTTGTTTCATCTACATTGAAAGCCTGTTGTTCAGGGTAGCCGCCTTCATTCATTATCTGAGCTGGATCTTCTGGAGAACTTGACGCTTCACCCTGCACCTTCATGTCGTGGAGGCAGATTCTTTTCTTAAAGCTCACGAACCAACCTCTGCTAGCTTCAGATTTTTCTTCTGCAACTTCCTCACCTCTCAGCCTTCACAGAACAGAAGAGAGACAGGCCCTTGCTCTGGGGCAGACTGTGGTTTAAGGGAATGGATTGATCTTCCATCCAGACCTCTCAGACTTTCTCCGTATCAGCAATAAGGCTGCTTTTTGCTCTCTTATCATTTGTATGCTCACTGAAGCAGCACTTTTCATTTCCTTCAAGAACTTTTCCTTTGCATCCACAGCATGGCTGACTGTTTGGCACAAGAAGTCTAGCTTTCCGCCTATCTCAGGTTTCAACATGCCTTCCTCACTAAGCTTACTCATTTCTAGCATTTGTTTGAAAGTGAGAGATGTGTGACTCTTCCTCTCACTTGAACACTTAGAGGCCATTGTAGGCTTATTCGTTGACTTAATTTCAATATTGTGTCCCAGGGAGCAGGGAGGCCTGAAGAAAGGGAGAGAGGCAAGGGAACAGCCAGTCCATGAATCAGTCAGAATAAACGCAACATTGACTAAGTTTGCCACATTTCACGGCCCCGAAATAATTGTAATAGTAACATCAAAGCTCGCTGATCACAGATCGCCTATAACAAATATAACAATAATAAAGTTTAAATATTTCAAGAATTACCAAAATATGACACAGAGACATAAAGTGAGCAAAAACTGTTGGAAAAGTGGTGCTGACAGACCTGCTTAATGCAGGGTTGCCACCAAACTTCAAAATGTAAAAAATACACTATCTACAAAGCACAATGAAACGTGAGATTCCTGTATATATAACTACAGTTTCATTTTTGACAACCAATCTCTTTTCTGTGTGGAATTTATAACAGTTGACAAAGTTACGAGTGAGATCTGTGTTAACTTGTTTTGTTTTATTTTGTTCTTTTTTTTTTTCTTGGTCTTCACTTTTATTCTTCTTAAGTGCTTCAGATTTTTTGTGTATATTTTTATCTCAGCAAACCATTATCTGTGGTAATATTTCTGTCTTCTGCTTTGTATTTTCCAGGTGACCTAGGCATTCTAAACATACAGCTCAGTGGCCAGATGTTTCCATTATGCAAGAGGCTTTCGGTCCTTACTATAAATTCTTGTGTTTTAACTATGATTCTGTATCTCCCCTTCCTTTCTATTTGTGCCTCTGTTTGTCCCCTTGTTCAGTTGTTGATCTTAATTCCATTCTTTTCCACTTGTGCTGTTGGCCTTCACATTCTCTTTGAGTTTTGGGGGGTTTTGTTTTGTTTTTTTCTCAGCTGACTTGCTGGTTCATTTTCAGTGGTTTCTTGTATAGTCAGGTAAACTTCTTACCTGCGAGAAGAATCAAAGTAAATCTCTTAGTGGTGGGCTCTATTCATAGACATGGAATCCTAACATTTCTGGTGTCATGAACCATTTGGCCATCTGTTGAAGCCAACGGAGCCCTTCTTTTTCAGATTTAAATAAATAAAATGAAATGCATAGGGTCATCAAGGAAAATGCATTGTTTTGGAATACATTTACCAAAATATTTAAAATTACCATACGTTACATACATTTATTAACATATTACATAGAATGGTATAGCACGGATCTAGTAATTGCCATATTCCTCAGTAGTTGTGGGCATAAAGATGTTTTAATATATCTGCAATAAGATAGCTGATGTAAGTGAATCTCGGGTATTAATAGAGTCAAAGTTGTAGGTATGCCTGTAGTTTATGGTTTGAAGACAGTGCTCACTTTCATTAGAGGTTATTGAAAATTAAGTGTATATCTTTTAATTCAAGTTTGCTGACTCTTGAATTCTACCTTTGGATCCCATGGGGATCCAAGGACCCTTGGTGAGTAATTCCTGCTTTAACAGTAGCAAGCAGCCATGCGAAAAATGCATTCACTCCATGAATATTTATCATATTTGATACTGATTGTTCTAAGGATTCAAGCCTATGATTAGGTCTTGAAGAATTTGCATTCTGGTGGAGCTATGAAAACAAAGTATAAAACTAGATATAAAAATAGATTTTGTTATATGCTGTATTGAGTATTCTGAGAGTGTCCAGTGGAAGAATTGTGGAGTAGTAGAGAATCTTAAGCAGGCAACTGTATTACATGCATTCAGGCTTGCTTCTTAGAAGGAAACGTTGGCAGCACTACAGAGGACAAAACTGTTAGGCAACATGATGCTAATGACAGTGGCGATGATAATGGCGATGATGGCGTGTGTACAGGAGAAGAAGGCTGAAAATGTTGCCGAAAGAGAATAAGAGGATAAGTAAGTTTTCAAGATTTCTCATTGGATTACTACATGCACAATTATGCTGTTTGCCAAATCAGGCATGTAGGAAATTCCGATACAAGAAAAAAGTCATGCATTCCTTTTTGGAAATGGAAAATTGAGGCATTGGGTGGAAACCTCCAGCAGACAAGTGGAACAATGGAAAGAAATAAGGACTGTGTTTGGAAATCAGTGATATGTAAGTGATTTTACTCACTGGAAAGGATGAGGTTACCAAGGAGAGCAGATAGAGACAAAATAGAAGAGGGCCAAGTATGGAAACATGGAAAAGATGAGCATTCAAGGAGTAGCAGAGGGGCAGAAACCCCTTAAATAAGGAATTCTCATGGGGGTAGGAGATACCTTGGATGCTGATTCCTTGGAAGATAAAGAAAAATTTTACTTTGGCCCCGTTTAAAAAAAAAAAAACTCAACGGAGTACATTTTAAAGATGCTATTGGCATTGTTCAGTGATTCATGAATTGGGCAGCATTCCAATCCAGCAGACGGAAGAAACTCTGAGGAGCTGTACAAAGTGAAAGGCTTTTTATAGGCAAAAGGGAGCAGGAACAAGGAAGTTATACTAAGCAAAAACTCGGGTTGGTTATTGCAAGCTTACTTTCTTAGGACATAGCCAGGAGTCTATCAGGCAGAGTAACTAATTTGTGCTGATGGGGTGATTCCTGACCAATGGTTTAAGAGTCTGTTTCTAGGAGAGCAGAATGTGTGATTAAATCTCAGTTTGGTGAGGTGGGGTTTAGCATAAATGACTCCATTTTGAGTCTGTTTCCTAATTTTTAATAGCCTTTTACTATTCATTTTACCAGATCATTTCTTCTTTCATTTCATACAATGTTTACACTTTTTATTGTAAAAAAATTAATATTGTATGTATTTAAAATTATTTTCTCATTCTTAAAGAAATGGATGGAAATTCCACACACAATTTGTATTAATTCCGTGTCTCCAGCTCTTAAAAGTACAATATGCAGATGTTCCTTGTTCTCCTACAGCCTTATCGCTGTGCATTTTATTTAATGTATTTTACCTCCTCTGGTCAGTTTTGGACAGCACATTTACGATCTAAAATTTTCCCTCCAGACACTATTTAATCACAAAAATCATGATTCTTTATTATCTTCATTTACATTTACCATTAAAAATAATATTAGTGCCATAAACCCTTTTTCTCTAGTTGTAGCTTCTTTGTATTTCCCTCTCTCATTCTACTTCCCAATAATGCTTTTTCAAGGTGGAGGACAATTTATTTTCTTGGATGCAGTCCGAAATACAGGTTGCATGGTCTTCTTCCCATGTGTTTATTACAGGGAACATATTAAGCATATATCAGAAAACTGAGATTTGAAAATGTCTTACAATTTTCCTATGACATCTGAAGGGTATTTCAAATGTTCTGTTCAAACAAGGTATTAATTTACCTTCTTAGATCTATCAGTCTTCTTTGAAATATGTCATGTAATTTCTTGATTTCCATTATTTTCTTATTCTTTATATTATTTCAGCTTTTTGTCTAAGCATCTAATTTCCAGAGTTTAACTGTCTCCATTAAAATTTTTGTCTTTTCTTAATGTGGTAAAGTTACACACACAGAAAAGTACATGAAACATAAGTGTATTCAGCTTCAAGTTATTAAAGAAGGAACAGCAATGACACTGTGCAGGTCAGGAGAACATTGTGCTCACCCCAGAAGTTCCCCACTTGCCACTGTCAACTCTTCACCTCCCTTTCTTGACTTTTATATAAATACTTCCTTGTTTTGCTATATAATTTCTACACCCCAAACATGCATTCCTAAGCAGTGTAATTTATTGCTATTTTAAAACTTTACATAAATTGAATCATACAGTGTGTATTTCTTATGTTTGACATCTCTTGTTCAGCATTGCTTTTGTAATTTCACCAATGATGTTACAGGTCCCTTCATTTTTTTCATTTTACTTGATTCCGTTGTATGAATGAATCAAAACATATTTATCTATTTTGCTACTAACGAACTTTTAGTTTACACCTACAATGCTGCTGTTAATTATTCTGTGCTGATTCCCTAGTGCACCATATGCCCGCAGTTTCCATGGCTAAACACATAGGAATAGATTTACTTGCCTTAAGCTTTGCATATTTTCAACTTCAGGTGCTAATTAAATTTTTTTTTCCAAAGTAGTCGTACCAGTTTACATTCCTAGGAGCACTGTATGAATTCCTGTTGCTCCGCATTCTTTCCAACACTTTTTGTCATCAGGCATTTCATTGTATCTATTATGGTACTTTCATAGTGATAGTTTGTTATGGATTTAATTTGACTTTCCCTGATTTATAATGAGGTTGTACCTTTTCATATGTATAATGGCCAATTACATATTCTCTTTGGTGAAATTTCAGTTCCTCATTTTTCCCATTTTTCCATTGGGTTGTCTTTTATTGATTTGTAGCTATTTATATGTTCTGGATACAAGCCTTTTGTCAATTACATACATTTTTAACTGTTTTCTCTTATTAAGTGACTTGGCATTTTTAAATCCCTGATGGTACCTTTGATGAATAGGAGTTCTTAATTTTAATATAACCCAATTTGTAAATCTTTTCTTTATCGTTATTTATTTTTTGTCCTGTTTTAGAAATATTTCCCTGCCCTAATATCATGAGAATACTTTCCTTTATTATGTCTATTATTTTCTTTTCTATTGTCTGTTATTTTCCCTTTTGCATTTAATTCTGTAAATATTAATGGTGTGAGGTACGGTCTAATATTATTTTTCCACATGAATACTCAATTGTCTGGGGACTGTTTATTGCTGCACTGCTACGCCAGACCATCTTTGTTTTACACCCCAGTCGTCCCTGCATCACTGGGTCTGTTACTGCGTCAGCTATCATGTTGAGCTATTTCTGTATCCTGGGGCCAATATGACACTATACACTTTTAGGCATCTTGAAACATTGTTTTTATTATATCTATTTTTAGTTTATAAACTAATGTAAATTTAATGTCTTCACTTATTTACTAGTTTCTGTACTCTTTGGGTTTTTTTCTGCATTACTAATTGTCTTCTGATAGAATTTCTTTTAGCATCAATCTGTGAATAAGAAATTCTTTGCTTTGGCTTGTGTGAGAATGCCTTTATTTCAAGTCTCATTCTATTTTAGATAGAAAATGTTTGGTTTCAGCGTATTGGTCAATTATTCCACAGTCTTTTGACTTCCTTTTTGCTGTTGAGAAGATAGCGGTCAGTTTGGTGTTACTTGTCAACAATAAGAATTGTTGTTGTTGGCTTTTTGATGTTTGAGGGAAACTATTTGAAATACTTTATATAGTTTTAAAATTCTCTTAAATACACAGCCTGCATTACATGGACCTAAAATCTATCCACTTTTATCCAATAAAACATAAACACACTCAGAAAATAACACCTATGACTCATTCTCCTCTCTTTTTATAGAGGTTGATAAAAATTGAACAAGTATCCCAAATAGTGTCTTCTCCTTTTTTGTCATTGAAACCAACAGCAAAATCTCCATGGGTTTTTCCCGTGTCGCCTTTCATCAGTCGTAGATACTGATTTGACCCTAAAAATAATTTTATCACCGAAAGAGTTTATGTGTTAAGAAGGACATTGTGGCTGTCAGCATTTTTAGGTAAAAAGAGGAAAGCACAGAAAGCCAGTTATTTATTCAGAGTAATCTATTAAAGTGTGATTCTGAGACTAGAGTTCAAATTTTCTACTTCTAGTCCGTGAATGCTCTATCATCCTTCAAAGACAGTAGACAGTAGAAAAACATTTTGTAAATCATTTATTCACTATATTATTTTGACATTTTCCTCTAAATGACATGTGAGATGAGAACTGTTATTTCCCATTACTTAAACAAACCAGGGGCTGAACTAGGACATTGTCTGTTAGCATACAGTGATCAATGTTTTGTTGTTTGACAGGGAGTCTAAAAGGATATATCTTAGGAATTTGAATTTTTTTAAATAACTCTAGTTGCTGGGATATACTAGCTTTCACCAAAATTAAATTAACTTAATAGTATTAAACATACATAGTTATAGCTCTTATTAACCCATATCTCATCATGATTAGTTGTTAAGAACTGTGAATATGAGAAATAGAATATCAAGACTATGGCTTTAAGAAAAGTTGTTAGAAATAGTATGCTAAATTTGCCTTCTCTGAAAATTTGTATCATCTTTTTCATGACACTTACTGACACAAACTTATAACTGAATATTTCTACTGGAAGGTGTAATTCAATTGGAACTTTTAAAATTAAGGAAACTGAATTTTGAGTAATTTCTTATATTGCATCAACTTTCACAGAAAGTTGTATTTTTATTATTTAAAATAAATAAATCTGAACTCCTGAGGGTCCACATGAATCACTTTATAAATGTCTAATAACATATACCGTGATATTTAGAGTGGTCTAAATGGATTTTTCATTGCCTGGGCTCTGTTAATGTCTACTTATTTCCCAGTGAGAACTCCTCAGTAGCTCATGTGAAGACAGTAAGAAAGCCCTGCATTGAAAGCCTATTGAATTGGATTCCTTTTGAAATAATATTCCTATTTCTATAAGCCTGGGACAATTTTAAATCAGAAATATTATATGTAATTATGTTACAATCTATGCTTTCTGGGATTACCTGGATATATTCATTTTTCAAAATACAATATATGGGTAACAATTGCTCTTC
Source organism: Vicugna pacos (assembly GCF_048564905.1). Taxonomy (NCBI): domain Eukaryota; kingdom Metazoa; phylum Chordata; class Mammalia; order Artiodactyla; family Camelidae; genus Vicugna; species Vicugna pacos. Next base: position 4,065,810 of record NC_132998.1, read on the forward strand.
TTTTGAGAAAACCTAGTACATAAAGTACAATTTTATGAAAACATTTGTGAAAGCATTCTAGTATAGTTCTCTTCACAGAGAAACTATTATTTATTTCACTTAACAAAAATATTAAAGCAAAGTATATTAAAATGGAAGTACCAGTTACACATGTAAATATTTCATGTGATTAACTTCTTTACAAGGTCTGGAGAAAAAAATCTTATCTGGGAGTAACTAAAAATTACTGTCAGAGGAAGATTAATCATATGTTAGATGTCTTGATTTATAGTATACATTAATGAGAAACTAAGTCAATATACAAACATGCAACTTACATGAAATACTTTACTGTTATCCTGTGTGAAATGATGTGCTGGAAAGATGTTCAGGTAATGGATACTATGTCACTATGTTAGGAGTTACCCATCACCTTTGACACAAATCAATGCGTTTCTAACACTACAATGTTACAATAACTACTTTTTCTTTTTTAAAATAAATGTTATTAGCATTGCAATAAGTTTTAATTAATGTTTATAATTTGATTTATCAATCGTTTTGCATATTTACCTAATTTGCTTTTTCTAGTCTTCCTATACATGTTTATTGAACACCTACCATTGACTGTTCTAGATTTCGAGGGTCTAGTGTTGAACCAGGTATACAGGACCTCCTTGTCCTTGAAGCTTGCATTCTGGTACAGAAATACAAAAACTCACTAGTTAATACAAAAATAAATACTTGCTAAGATGAACAAAAGGCAATACATTAGAAATTGCAGGGATGAGTATTAAATTTGGGAGAAGAGATAGTTCAGATTAGATGATCAGAGAACGTTTTCTGAGAAAGAGGTGGCGATGGCATGGACTTAAGTAGCAAAGCAGACATGGCTATTCAAAAAGAGCATATAGGACAGCTCGTGGAAAGGTACTGAGTCAGGAATGTGCTTGGAGTATTTAAAAAGCTGAAAACATTCCAGGTCTGAGCAAGACATGTACTATGGCTGGAATGTCACTGGCAAAGGGGAAGCAGGGATGGATGGTGGATCAAGATGACCTAAGAGAAGGAGGCAGAGGCCAGCACATGTAGTGCCCAGGAAATTATAAAATGGAATACTTCATTTATTTTATGTTCAGTGGGAATTCAGTCAAGTATGCCAAGGGGTGGCTGCAGGTGGGGGGCAGCTTGGCCTCACACCCCAATCCCTCTTCACTCAAATAAACATACAGTTTGCCTATGAGTGAAAATGTGCACTTGCAACTCCAAATGCCTCTAAAGCATCTTCCCCAAATTCTGTAGCCAACCTCCTGTTTCTAATCAGAGTATTGTCCCAAGGGATGCCTGTATGGACATTCTGGAACTGCCACTGATAGAAAGCCTTACAGAGCTCTCTGTAGGGTAAAACCTTGCTCTTATTTGGATTAATATATGGAAATATGGGGATGGAAATTGGGAGCTCTAGACACGATAAATTTGAGATGCATATTAAATACCCAAGGGGAGCCTGGAACTAAGAAGACATGTAAAGCCTCAAGATACTCTTATAAACACAGTGACAGTTTTTAAGTCACAGACTAGATGAGATCATCAAGGAAGTGCACAAGTGTGGGTAAGAATTTGGGGCTCATTTCAGAACCCACTGTTGTCCCCAACTCTGGAGGTTTATCTCATCAGCACTCTGACTTAAGCACATAATAATTAAATCTGGTTTTGAATCTCTGGTCCTCCCACGAGTTTGGATTTTTTCACATGTCCAGATGACAGAACCCAGGTCCCAGGTCATGGATCTCAACACGGATATTTGGAGTCCCGTCTCACCCTTTTACTCAGAAGCAGATCCCGACATTTTGAATCTTTGATAAATACTGCTGGCTTCCTGCGTCAGCTGCTGAATTACAGCTCTCCTTGAATTTCACACTTCCCACTTCCAGTTTGCTGTCTTGTGAGTCACCAGCCATATCCTTTCCAGTGCCCTCTCCATCGGCTGGAGCCCCACTGCTCTTGAGTTCTGTGCGTCACCTTCTACACAGTGACACTGCCTCCTCCAGTGAAATCTCACACGCCAAACACTGATAGATTCTGCAGAACCGTGCTCCGCGTGACTACTTCAGAATCCCTTTAGCACCTCCTGAAGGCTTAGGGTGCTCTACACAGACGGAACGTGGCACTTTGTGATGACAGTGGCTGATGGTGGGACATTTCTCCTTGCCTCAGCACTAGTATGATGGGAAGGATTTATAAACCTTTTCCTCACTTCCAGTGTTGTGGCAAGAGGCTTTGAGTGAAAAGGTGGCATTATATCTTCTGATGAAACAGACAATGCAAAGTAGACAAAGTAAATAGACAATTAGGCTTGGGGTTTATTAAAAAATTTCATTATATGAAAACATCTGTCCTTTGAACATGCTGAGAAGTTATCATTAGGCCTCTATTGAATGCTATTATTTCTTTCTTTATGTAGTTTTAATTTTCAAGTCTCACAATGAGATAATATCTTGTGAAAATACTGCCCATTATTACCAGTTTAATCTCTAATGTCTTTGGAAAATCTTTGAACGTGTTGAAAGGTGATGTTTTATGCATAAGAAAATTTAAGAACCACTATAGTAAGTGCTAGTTACCTTTTACCTAACATTTTTGAGAAATCCTTTCCTAAATTGCTGCTACAGTTAAACATAGCCATCTTTGTAAGTGCTGTACTCTTATTTTGAAAACAATAAAATGGCCAATTGGTGACTATTTATATTTTTTAACATTTAATTTAATTTAATTTTTTGAATAGGCAGCACCTTCATACGGCTCAAAAAATCTAAACCATATAAAATATATACGGTTGTTATTCTTCCTCCCACTCCTGCTTTCATCCTTTTCGTCACGTTTATTAGTTTATTGTGTATGCTGCTAGCATTTTTATACAGATAGTTTTTGTTCACAAAAGATGGTAAACAATACACCATTCTGTGCCTTGCCTTTGTCACTTAATATTTCCTAAAGATCTTTTCATATTACCACTTATTAAATATTCTTAACTGTACTTCTTAGCCTAAATGGTTGCCTCTGTGTTACTAAATTAAATAAAACCAGCTCACTGATATTTGATAATACTTCACAGTATATTACAGCATTTAAAAAAAGATTGTTGAGGGGTAGATGACCCAGTTAAGAAAGCTGAAGTTACAAAGAGATTGGTTAATTTTGTTTTATATAAAACCAAAGTCTTTGTTTTGTGAAGGAGGGAGTATTATACTGAACAGCAGACAAGTGAAAGCAGGACTTGGACAAGAAATTAAGAATGGCTCTGAATATTTTCTACTTTTAATAATAAAAATTTGCAATGAAAACAGTTTAAATTCTTATACAAAAATAAAAACTGCTTTTATTTAAGTATTCTGTTTGAAACAATAATGTATAATTTTATTTTTATAATACTTATTATTGAAATCAAGATTCTTTGAATTGATACTGTAAGTTGAAACAGTCGAAATTGTCATTTTCATAGATAAAGAAATGACTGAATCTTGGCGACTTTGAATGGTTCAACCTAAGAATCACATGGGCTTTTATACTCACACCTGAGACAGAGTTTCAGTGACAGCGGTTGTCAGGCAGAGGGCCCACTGTAAGGCACTACAGTCACCACAGAACCTTGGCTCTTTGTGCTTAAAGGGGGAAAACAAAACAAAAGAGAACGAAGGCATAAAGGAACAATAGCAATCCATCTCATTCCTCACTTCAGTTCCTGTCAACTCTGACCAGGTTTCACTATTTCGAGTTTAGGTAAAAGTCGGATTATACAAAGATACATTATGGAGGATGGACTATTTCACAGCTGTTTGTACTCAATGCTGACGTACTGTGCATCTGAGGCTTGAAAAGACCCAGGATTTCCTGCTTCACCTCCATTTCTTATTTTCTAAGCACTCAGCTGTGTCTCCTGTTGTTACAGCTTACAACCCCTCCCCGGTACTCTGCACATCACTTTCTTATTATTGATACTGTTTTTTTTAGGAGTTCATCAGACATTTGACACATGCATGTTTGTCTTCCTACTTACATTATAAATACTTCTTGAAACTAATGCTCCATGTCTTCTAGTTTTCTCTCCCCTTCCTTCCTTCCTTCCTTCTTCCTCTCTCTCTCACTCTCTCTTTCTCTCTCTACCCACCACCCCCCTTCGTTTTTGAAGTCCCCATAACTACTTGCTACAAAGGTGTGCGTAGGGTGAAACATCAAGAGCTGTTGCCTGAATAAATATATCAATTTCTACTAAGGTTGAAGTTGAAATTCCTACACACCTTGAGGGACATGAGGAATAGAGGAACCTTCTCAAGATTTCAGGTGGGCAACTTATAAATTGGAGAACACTTAAACCACTATTTAAATCCTATTTCCCTAGTAGCTTCATAACAAAGATAGGATCAACAAGAGTGGTTCACAAAAACTATTTTAAAAATAAATGTAATTGTATTAATATTTTTAATAGACTTTATTCTTTTAGAGCAGTTTCAGGTTCACAACAGAATTGAGCGGAAAATACAGAGTTTGTGCACAGCCCTCCCACCCACACATATATACTCCCCTACCCTCCACATCCCTCATCAGTGTGGCATATTTGGTACAATCGATGAACCAACATGGGGACGTTATTACCAACCAAAGTCCATAGTTTACATTAGGGTTCACTCTTGATGTTGTACATTCTATGGGCTTTGACAAATGCATAATGTCATGTAGCCACCACTATAGTATCATACCTAAAAATCCCTTGTGCTCCATCTGTTCATCCCTCCCTCCCTCCCTCTCCCCAAACCCCTGGAAACCATGGTCTTTTTATTGTTTCTGTAGCTGTGCCTTTTCCAGGATGTCATTTGTTTGAAATTGTACAGTTTGTAGCCTTTTCAGCCTGGCTTCTTTCATTAGTAATATGTCTCTTAAGTTTCTTCCATGTCTTTCATGGCTTGATAGATCTTTTTTTTTTAACTACACACATATTTTTTAATTTACATATATGTACTGTTCATTGTTTCTAAGAACGTTTTAAGTTTTAGCTTTTTAAACTTACCTAGTTATCAAGGGAATAAAGCCAAGCACAAAATAAGAATTAACTCAAAAAGATACATACACTCTGCTATTAACAGCAACATTATTTGTAATTGCCAAGATGTGGAGGCATCCTAAGTGCACATCAATAGTTGAATAGATAATGGAGATGCAGCATATATATGTGTAACAGAATACAACTCACCCATAAAAAAGAAGGCTGTTTTGCCATTTGTGGCCCTTCATTCACTTTTTTTTTTTTCACTTCAAAAGCCAGAACTTTATAACTGGCAGAGACATTTCCATTACATCAAAAACAACAAAATACCTAGAAATAAACTTAACCAAGGGGGTTACCTATACTCTGAAGACCGAAATGACACAAGGAAATGGAAAGATTTCTTGTGCTCTTGGATTGGAAGAATCAGCACTATCAAAATGGTCACACTACCCAAAGCAATCCACAGATCCATCGCAGTCCCCATCAAAATATTCACAACATTCCTCACAGAACTAGAACAAAGAATTCCAAAATTTATAAGGAACCACAAAAAGACCCCGAACAGCCAAAACAATCTATTGTAGGTCTCTTTTTTTTACTCTTTCTTCTTTTTGTTCTCTTTTCTTATGGTTTGATGACTAGAGAAGTTCCTTTAACATTTGTTGTAAAGCTGGTTTGGTGGTGCTGAAATCTTTTAGCTTTTGTTTATCTGTGAAGCTTTTGATTTCTCCATCAAGTCTGAACGAGAGTCTTGCTAGATAGTATTCTTGGCTGTAAGTTTCCCCCTTGCATCACTTTAAATATATGGTGCCACTCCCTTCTGGCCTGTAAAGTTTCTGCTGAAAAATCAGTTGATAACCTTATGGAAATTCCCTTGTATGTTATTTGTTGCTTTTCTCTTGTTGTTTTAATATTTCCTCCTTATCCTTAATTGTCAATTTGATGACTATGTGCCTTGGTGTGTCCCTCTTTGGGCTGATTCTTTGTGGTACTCTCTGTGCCTCCAGGACGTGGGTGACTGTTTCCTTTCCCAACTTGGGGATGTTTTTGGTTATTATCTCTACAAAAATTTTCTCAGGTCCTTTCTCTCTCTCTTCTCTTTCTGGGACCCCTATAATGTGAATATTAGAGCACAGTATGTTGTCCCAGAGTTCTCTTACACTATCCTCATTCCTTTTTATTCTTTTTTCTGTTCTGAGTAGTGATTTCCACTAATCTGTCTTCTAGCTCACTGATCCGTTCTTCTGCCTCATTTAGTCTGTTCTTGGTTCCTTCTAGTGTATTGCTCATTTCAGTGATTTTATTCTTTAACCCTGTTTGGGTATTCTTTATATTTTCCAACTCTTTGCTAAAGACTTCGCTCTGTGCATCAATACTTCTCTTGAGTTCTCTGAACAGCTTCACCATTTAAACTCTCAGATAAATTTCCTATCTCCTCATCACTTATTCCTTCTTCTGGGATTTTATCTTGTGCCTTGGCCTGGGAGATACTCCTTTGCTGCCTCATATTGCCTATCTTTCTATATGTTTGTGGATTCCTTCCACAGACTTTGGGATTGTTTTCTTATTTCTGGTATCTGCCCCTGGTGGATGAGGCTCGAATAGAGTCTTATGCAGCTTTCCTGGTAGGAGGAGCCAGTGTCTGCCCACTGCTGGGTGAAGCTCGGTCCTGGACCTCTTGTCTAGAGGCCTTTGTGGCTCAGGAAGTGTGCTGATGTGGGGGAGGTGGGGCTGTGTTCCCTCCCTGCATGATGTTTGGCCTGAGGCTTCCCTACAGGCTGTTGGGTGGGGCTAGGTCTTGGTGCTAATGATCCAATCAAGATGTCAGCCTCCAGGAAAGCTCATGTAGATGAACACTCCTGGAATGTCTGCCACCAGCTTTTATGTCCCCTGGGTGAGCCGCAGCCATCCCCTACTTCCTCAGGAGACCTTCCGAAACCAGCAGGCAGGTCTGGCCCAGGTTCCTATGAGATCACTGCCTCTGCCCTTGGACTCGGCTCATGGGAGATTCTGTGTACGCTTCCACAGAGAGTGCAGTCTCTGCTTCCCCAGTCCTGTGGCGATCCTGGAGTTAAGCCACACTGGCCTTCAAAACCAGATGTCCTGGGGTCTCCTTCTCTTCCCAATGCCAGGACCCGAGCTGGGGAGCCTGGTGTGGGGCTTTGAGCTCTCACTGCTGTGGGAGGGCCTCTGAGACTTAACAGATCTTCAGCTTGTGGGTCGCCCACCCAATTACATCGCGAACACGCCCCTCCTACCGTCCTGCTGTGGTTCCCTCTTTATGTTTCCAGTTGCGAATCTTTTTTGCTAGGTTCCAGTCTTTCTTCGATGGTTGTTTGGTATTCAGCTGTGGTTCGTTGTAGTCGCGAGGAGAGGCAAGCTCATGGGCCTACCACTCCACCATCTTGACTGGAACTCGCAATTGTATTAACATTAATGTCTCGTGTCTTCCAAATTTTTATGCTCTCTTTTAGTGTTAGACTGACAATTTTCCTATAAAATAGTCCTGTAATCCCATATATCTAAGTACATAGCAGAATGCTCACTTTTTGACATGTATGTTTGACTTAAACCACTCTTTCTACTAATTTAGGTTTTTTGAGAGTTTTGAGCACACTGTAAGATGCTTTTAAAAATTTTCCCTCAAGTCATAAATGAAGTGCTGGATGGAGAAAACGACATTTCCTCTCTTTGTTTAGATACCAGCTTTTACTTTCTCTAGTGCTATGTTGTCCCATGAAGTTATTTAAATTTAAATTTAATTCAATGAAGATTCAGTTCCTCAGTTCCAGCAGCCACATCTCAAGCAGCACTCTGGAGCATCATGTGTATGCCTTCACTTAAACCAGAATACTGTATTTAATGAACTGCCAGATGTATTTCAGAAGCTTTCCTTTAATTATCACTTTCTTAATGACTTCATCTCAGCTGATCTTTACTCATTATCTTCTCTTTCTCAGTCACAAAAGTGCAAGATGGCAAAGATAGCTTTTTTTTTTTTGGCAGTTTGGATCCTATAGCTTTTTTTCTCTCTCTCTCTTTTTGGTAGTTTGGCTTTGCAATTTCAAGCTTGGCACATATTTAGAAGAAGAAAGAGTTCCATTAAAATGGCATTAAAATTGAGAAACATTTTGAAAATGGTAAACCACCGTAACAAGTCAGTATTACTCCGGGGTGAGAAGACGGTTCAAATAAACGCTCCTGGATCTGCAGGTCTGGGTGTGTTCCTTCTTTATCGCCACACCATCGCAGGTAATTACAGATGCTTTCATGTTCGGTCTTGTGGTAAATGTGCTGTTTAGAAATTTTGCAAGCTGATGTATCTGAGACATTGATCTTTAAGAAGCTCTTTCCAATTTAGAAATAAGAGTGATGGTATAGTTTCGGAAACTAGAACTCCAAAATTTCTCCCTCTTAAAAGGAACTCCTCTTGTTTGGAAATAGCTACCTTAAAACAGGAATAATTTGTCAGAGTCACTGGGTGGTGTGTAAGTGACCAGATTTACCTCTTCTTAGTATTACTGTAAGTAATATTTTAAAAATAGCTCTTTTACTTTAGCCTAATAGAAACATTTTCAGCTTATCTCAGACTTCCAGTAACTTGGTCTCTGCTTTCTCTCTCAGAATTAGCTCTGTACTGATTTTCCAACATCCCTGGGACATCAGTCTTGCTTTGCTTGCTCAGCTCGATTCACAGCTACTTTACAGTCCAAGGTATTCAATAAAGCGCTCCTATTCCAACTTCCAGCTTGCTTTTCCCTCTGTTAACCGCCTGCCGTACTTCCTAAAACCTTGCTGCCTTGTGTGGTTCTGCTGCAGAACTTTCAGCTCAGAGCTAGATTTTGCTTTCTGACTCTCCCACCACATTCAGTACATGGGTCCATCTGTGTTGTTGACTCTCTGACCCACGCAGGATGAGGTCTTCATTTTGTCTTTCCTCCAACCTGCTGTAAAAAAACCTGCCTCATCGACTCCCTTGCCCAGTTCTGGTTCCTGATAATCAAGACCAAATTGAGGAGTCTGGCTCCTGCTCACCTGGAAGTAGCCAGTCTTTGTGAGAGATGATGACTTCTGTCCTGCACGCCCATCTTTGTGGATGAACGCCCATTGCTTACGAAGTGTAGCCCTCATGTCCATTGCCTGGATAATTTTCTGTGTGTTCGTCTACATTCTACTACTTGGACCTTCACTGACCTTCTCTTATCACACTATAAGAGTATTATTTTGTGTAAATTTATTCCCTGAGTATTTGAGGAAAGTGGCAGGCATGTGAAGAAAGGAAAGGACCACTCCTCAGAAAGGTAAACTGGCCTTCTCGGGTGAGTTGGACTTTCCGTACTCTGAGGTCTGGACCTTCCTTCCTATCAAGAAGGGTTAAGTTCCCCTGTGAACAACTTACTGAAAGGGAGAAAGAGGGGCAGAATGAGCACTTTGTGTTTCAGAGGTTGAAAAGAAAGGCTGGTCGTGGGGGTATCCCTGAGTAAGAGGAACAGTGGTTGAAGGTTTTATTAGACTCAGCTTCTAGATTGTGAATCTCTTGGACAGTGAGACTTTAGAGGAGAATGACTGTTGGGAGTGAGCACTGAAAAGGATGAAGGGTAGGATGTGAGGGCAACCTGGCTGCGATGTCTGTCACCCCATCGATCACCAGGCTTGATTTGGCTGATCTGGCTGGCTGAATGAGTGTCCCCGTGCTCCCTCAATGCTCCGTGTGCATCCCTCCCCAGGCTGCGCACTCGGTCAAACAGGACGACCTTCCCTGATGGAGGAGGCCGGTTCTTCTGTCTGCGCTCTCCTGCTAGAACCTCCAAACAAACTCCCAGGGGCTACAGCAGAGGCCAGCCTGGGCTGAGCACAGCATAAAAGGAAACGGCTTGTGTTTTTGAAGTAGCCTCCAGGGAAGAGCCCGTTTGAATGAAGCTGAGGACAGTATGACTTAACTGTGGTGCGAACAGCATCACTGGAGAGATGGCAGAGGACCAGTTTTCTACAGCAGGGCTGTGGAGCTGCAAGGAGCAAAGGCAGGTGTAGCAGATGTGTGCGGACAAGCTCGCTCTTCTGTGCCTGAGAATGGAAGCCTCTTGAGCATCTGTTTTCTATTATATAGGTCCTTGAGTTATGTGGGTGATCAAGGAAGGACACTAGCTCCCAGCATTTGTACTGGCTTTTATCCTAGAAAGGAATGTGCTGTTCAAGCTGGTTCTAATAAAACTGTGGACAAATAAAATTAGGAGAGTCCTTGCACTCCATGCAAGGAGCAAATGTGCATAACCAACTGATTGAAACGCCTTGTGGGAGGAGATTTTTAGGAGGATGTGACTGCCAGCCTACCCTCAGGCTGGACCCAGGCCATCCGAGGCACCTCTTGCCCTCTCCTGTCCTTGGAGTGTGACTTCTGCCCTCTGTTCCCACAGTGGGAGTCATTCTCAAGGGCCCAGCCTTGAGAGAGTAATGTGTTGAGACCATCTGGACAGTGACTGAACCCAGCAGGGGCCTCTATACAAACTTCAGGATTCTGGCGTTGGGTGCAGAGAACTTCTGATCCCATGGTCACCCAAGGCAGTCCTCCTATGTAAGTTCCCTTGCTTATTACACCTGCTGCCTCCAGTCTAGAGTGGTCTGCCTCTACTTTTGGTGCCTCCTGACCTTTCATGGACAGGGGCCAGTTTCAGATCTCTCCTGGGAAACACCTGAGGTTTTGAACCAACACACCTACATCCCAGTGAGGCCATGGATCTCCTTTTTAGTATCTACTGTAAGCAATTTTCCTCTTTACCTTTGTTATCATTTATATGTTATTTTACTAAATATTTTCATTGGGTGAAGAGAGCATTTCCTAAATAAGGGAATGATCTTTAATTATCACTGTGAAATTGTGCTATAATTAGCCTGGAGATCACATAGAACCTTGATTTCCTTTAATAAGAACATGAATACCTACTATGTTCATGCTATCAGTTGTCAACAAATTAGATTACCGTCTCCTGCTGATGAACAGCAATGTCCTCTACAGGACTGTCATTATCTTATCAGAAGTCAAGGATTTATGTGAGTGAACCAGTGTAACATTAAATGCATTTGTTGTACAACATGCTAAACTTGATAATCCTGGCTGAAAGATAAGTATTTGGTGGTCTACGTCTCTCTTAATAAGCGTTGTCAAATTTCTATTAAAAAGCACATATAAGGCCTTTGAAACAGTTTACATTTGAATTGAAATACGCACACTGTAACAGCTGGAACAACCCCCAAAAGTCAGTTTCCTCCAGACGGAAGAACAGAAAATCGCTTACCAAGAAGATACCAGAGTGGACAGATGATAGTCAAAGATCTAGCTCACTGATTGTAAGCACTGTTTTAGAAGTCGCATTCCTGCACGCTCCCTGTAGCATTGTCATATTCAGACTTTTTCATGAACTACACATGTGTGGCTACAGGAAGGCAAAAGTAATTTGATGTCCTGCTGTTTCACATTCAGGTTTGATATAGATGGGGATATGGAAATTTTATAGCGTAAAGACAATTTGCTGCTTCTATCACAGCTGTCTTCATCAGTATGAGTCTTGATGTTAACACCTTCAGCTTCCTTTAGGATATATGACAAGTTCATTGAAAGATATGATATAAAAGGTAGAAATCATATTATATAAGTAACAGCAGATATGACAGTTTCTTGTTGTTTATCTATTTTATGTATAGTAGTTTGTGTCTGCTAATCCCAAATTTATTCCTAACCCCCCTTTCCCCTTTGGTTACCATAAATTTGTGTTCTATATCTGTGAGTCTCTTTCTGATTTGTGAATAAGTTCATATGTGTCATTTTTTTTAGATCTTACATGTAAGTGATACCATATGGTATTTTTCTTTCTCTATCTGACTTACTTCACTTAGCATGATAAATCTCTAGGACCATCCATGCTCTGCAAATGGCATTATTTCATTTTCTTGGCTGAGTAGTATTCCATATATATATATATTCCACATCTTTATCCAATCATCTGTCATTGGGCATTTAGGTTGCTTCCATGTCTTGGCTATTGTAAATAGTGCTGGTGTGAACACTGAGCTGCATGTATCTTTTCAAACTGGAGTCTTCTCTGGATGTATGGCCAGGAGTGGGATTGCAGGATCAAATGGTAACTCTATTTTTAGTTTTTAAAGAAATTTCTATACTGTTTTCCATAATGGCTGCAACAATTGCATTCCCACCAACAGTGTAGGAGGATTCTCTTTTCTCCACAGCCTCTCCAGCATTTATCGTTTGGACTTTTTAATGGTGGCCATTCTGACTGGTGTGAAGTGATATCTAATTGTAGTTTTGATTTGCATTCTCTGATAATTAGTGAGCATTTTTTCATGTGCCTATTCACCATCGGTATGTCTTATGTCTTCATTGGAGAAATAACCTGTTTAGGTCTTCAGCTGATTTTTTGATTGGGTTGTTTTTTGCTTTTGTTTTTGTTATTGAGTTGCATGAACTGCACCTGTTTTAATTGGTTGCACAGCCTGGCTCTTTCATCTTGAGTAGCAGATTATTATAGACCTAGCTCTCCCCCGACTAAACTTTTCCCTGAGCTTCCTTGAAATCAAGACACTTTGTGCATTACTTGTTGATTTATAACCTGAAAACAGAGGACATTCTGTGTGACTGCGAAAGGATCCTGGGTGCTGGAAGCCTTGGATGATTGCCTTGTGCTTTCTTCTGTTGTACCGTATCCTTCAAACAAAGGTTTATATAAGTACACCTGGAGGAGTTTTGTGTGTTTTTCAGTCATCTGATCACGTTTAATCAGTACAAACACACACTCTGTAGGGTTTTTTATGGAAAGAAAAAATAAAAGCCCACAGAACTACTTTTCCAATCACTGACATTTGGAATACAGGCATATATCAGAGATACCGTAGGTTTGGATCCAGATCACTGCGATGATGTGAGTCACACAAATTTTTTGGTTTCCCAATACATATAAATTTATGTTTACACTATATTGTAGTCTATTAATAGCATTATGTGTAAAAAAATCTACATACCTTAATTTAAAAATGCTAAAAAATGCTAACCATCATCTGAGCCTTCAGCAAGTCCTACTCTTTTCCCAGTAGTAACATCAAAGAGCACTGATCACCGATCACCGTAACAAGCAGAATAGGAATGAGAAAGTTTGAAATATGGCAAGAATAAACAAAATGTGACTTAGAGACAGAAAGTCAGAAAAAATGCTGTTGGAGAAATGGTGCTGATAGACTTGCTCAAAGCAAGGTTGCCACAAACCTTCAATTTGTTTGAAAAAAAAAAGTATCTGCAAAGAGCAATAAAGTGAAGCCCAGTAGAACAATGTATGCATTAGTCACTTACGTACGAACGCTGACATCAAAAGCTTGTTTTTACTTTAAAGAACAGTGGTTTTCTTGGCAGACTATATTTCCCTCTCACTTTGCATTTTTGATATTCACAGAATGACAGTTTTATCATGATTTTTCAAATTAAACACACAAACACTTGCACACATTTGAATAACTTAGCATATATATTAAAATAGTGTGTATCTGTGATATATGTGATATAGCGGTTTCTGGGGTCAGAATCCTAGTTCTGATATTTACAAGATGTGAAATCTTAGTCACTTTGTGTTGTCTATCTGCCTCAGTTTACTCATCTGTAAAATGTGCAGAGTAGCAGTAGTCGATTAAATCAGTCCATGCATGTCTCATAATAACAGTTACTTAGTGCTAGCTATTATTGTGGTAATTATTGATTTTATTGCTATGACTACAAAAGGTATCAAATGGACAAAAATATATTGAACAGGAATTGGAACTATTCTCCCTAAATTAGAGATTTTACACACTAGGAGTAAGTTTTAGAACCATGTGATGCTGACTTTTTCATATTTGTATTTAACAATTTCGAGTTCATTATCCTAATGATAGCACAAAAGCAAGCATATAAATATATTTTTTTTCAGTTGTGAACCTCCTTGTTCCTTGATCATGTAGAATTCTGTTTGATGAAGAATGCTGTGAACTATAATGTATTGTGCAAAGGTTAGTGTTACTATTAATATGAGTCTAGTTCTTGGTTTCAGTAAAAAATGATGCTCTATTAAGAACTAGTTATCTTATACAGCACATAATTTGAGAAGAGCAAAGATGTGTGAACAGTGCTGAAACTACTGCAGTGTGATAATCACCGAGCCTGGACTGGTTCAACATCGTGATGTTTCGATTTCTTGATAAATCAATCTCTAAGGTTCAGTTCATTCACAGTGTGAGGATACTTACCTGTTCAAAGTACATCACTTTTGTCCTGCAGTTTTCTTATTGACTTCCTGTCAGGGTTTGCATTGATTTTAAAGTTTTATTGTTGACATTTAAAGCACTTAAAGGCCTGATACCTTCTTATATTAATGATTTGCTTATCCCTATGGGACAAGAATAAATTTTGAGATCTGCTAGCTGGATGTCAGTCTTAAATGTCACCTTGAGATTCAGAGTGCAAAGGCTTTTTATCTTTTACTCATGTTCTTTTTAGATCAGATAAGACGTTAGAAAGAAAATAACATATCTTTTCTAAAGGTCAGTGGGGCTTTATGGAACAATATATCAAGAATTTGATTTATCAAATTATGTATGTTTTCAAATTCTTAAATAAGATCTGTAACAGACCAAATCCCTCAAAAATGTTACAATAAATAGTTAAGTCTATGAAGTGTGGAAATTATTAAAATAATATTCTTAGATTATTTTTAAACTTGGGAAATAAATGGTATGTTCCTGAGTGACAGAATATTTTATTTGTTCTCATCTATGACAGCAAGAATTGCAATTTTATTTATTTATTTATTTTTCAGTCTCTTAGATTTCTGTAATTTTTTTTGTTTGCACCCTTCTAAAACAACTAAAACCACTGTGTAACACCTACATTCTTTTCCAAATACAGAATCCTAAACAAAAATGGTCACAGGTTCCATAGCTAGGATTTAGTCAATGCCACGTACAGACAGAATATTACTTACTGGATTTTATATACTGCTTACTGCTATTATTATGTTTCATCGTCCTATTCTTAAATTCTGTGAATGATACATTCCATACTCTTTTTATTGGATTTTTATTGAAGTATAGTTGATGTACAATATTATATGTTAATAGGTGTACAACATAGTGATTCATAATTTTTAAGGTTATACTCCACTTATAGTTATTACAAAATATTGGCTATATTCACTAAATCATATTCTTACAGTTTATTTGTTTAATACATAATAGTTTGTAATTTTATTTTTAAAGTCAATCTCTTAAGGTACAGGTTTTTAATGTTCTAAGATTTATGATAAATTTTATGAATGGAAAACTTTAAAATCTTTTACAATTAATTACAAATAATCTTTCTGGATTTAATGTTTCATTATGTGAACTGCATTATGCTGTGTGTTTGTGTTAGATAGCTTTGGTTAATGATTATGCCAAGAGCAAGCTAGTTTGGGGGGAAGAAAAAAACTGTTTCATGTGAGTGTAAAGCATTAAAACATAATAGAAAACGAACTGTTTATAACTGCGTGTAGTCATATAGTATATAAAAACATGTAGTATTAGTGATGCAGGCAAACCAATTTTCACATCCTTGTATAAACTACAAAAGAAATCTCCCTTATCTGCCGCGTACTTACCTACTTATCCACCTGTTAGTTTTGTATCTCAGTCCAATGCCTTGTCTGTCGTTTGCCGTATTGACAGTTGATACCAGATAACTTACTATATATCTAACCCTCTGCACGTAAGATATAATCTTGAAAATGGCGCGCTAGATAAGTGTGACAAAGGACCGTAATGTTACCGTGTTTGTTTTCTATGAAGGAATGTTTTGCCTATGAAAGCAGCCTGACTTAGGTCTCCCTCCTGCTCTGCCCTCTCTCACACATCCCGTCTTCCTTTCTGTAGCTATGTAATGGGATTCCTTCTTGGGCTTATGAGGCAAAAGAAAAACTTTGAAACTTCTTAAAGTGGAGAAAATAAATCAAATGCCCACCCTTGAACATTTTAGGTGAGGCCCTTTGCTGCTATCCCAAATCAAAACACGTCAAGTGAAAGGTGTTTTGGGTAAAAGAGATTCTTAAACTGTATGTAACCATAAACCCCCCAGTATACATGTTTTTATTATTGGGGATTTAATTTCTATTTTTTCATAATATGAATGATTTGATTTGTAAAACAGTGGGTTAGCCATTATTTTACACAATTCATGGTAAAATTTTATTTTGCAAATAAATTCTATAGTATATAAGGAAATACATGTCTAACACATCTGATACTTTGGAATTCATTGTCACTGAGAAATTTACTAAGAATCCACTCCATGACAAAATATGTAAAATCCAAATGAATTATATTGTTGATGCTGAGTTAATGATGATATTCACAATTTTATGAATAAATCCCTAAGCAGAGGAAATACTGAAAATTTGATTTTTACCAGCTTCTTCCTTACTTTAAAATGTAATCCATGGGCTCAGCTATATAATTCAGTTTTTTTTAAAACTTTAATAATCAAGAATATATTATAAATATTAATGCAATGTGCAACATATTTTGACCTTTGACTTCCTGTAATTACTCATTTAAGCTGCCTCAACATTCTCATTTTGTCTGCCCTCCTTGGAGGGCAATTTCTTTTTCTATATTCTAAAATTATTCTTATTATGTTTGCTGTTAGATTCATTTGTCTATTGAGCTTGCAGTTGTATTCATCAGATTATTAGTTCTGGTTTATTTAAACAATGTAAAATTGTAGATATTTGATAAATGTTGACCAATGGATATGTTATTTCGAGATTTAAAAAAAAAAAGTGACTGTGTACCAAAAAGACAGATTTTTAAAAAGCCTTTAGTATTTGATGAGTGACCAACCTTAAAAAAACTTTTCCTGTGTTAAAATGATGTATTATATAATACATAATAAAGAGAAATGTTCTTAAAATGTTATTGAATCAGATTAATTTATAGATTATCATTTATAATTACAGTATAAAATTTATTCTCTATGATGTGCAATACCCCTGTTCTAAGGTTCACATTTTGTCCACCTTTTCCCAGCAGCATATGACAGGGACTCAATACTTTTTAGAACACAGCTAAGAAATTTAAATCTCAGCCTTGAGATTTTCTACAGTTTGTATAGTATACTGTCAGATCTTGCGGTAGAAACAGATTTTGTTGTTTCCCATCTTAATTTCTGACCCACAAATAGAGTGTTTGCTATCAAAACTCTCCAGTAGTAATTTCTTATGAAATTCAAGTGTTTTGCGAATTATCTAGATATATGGCTTCTCTAGGGAAAATTCTTCAGGCTTCCATAACTGCACCTAATCAGTTTCTAGGTTTTCCATAACCATCGACCATATTAGGGGCAACTGGCTTTTTCTGAGGCATCATTACAGTCATCAGAATGGATCGTATGCATGTAGGTGTTAAGAACCTTAAACCTATTTGGTTCTTAAATAGGCACTCTAGACAGAAACAAATAAGTTTATTATAAAAATAAATGTATAAGTTGTTTTACTAAAGATCTGGGTTAAGCTGCATACCCGTGTATTCTGCTTCTAAAGCAAAGTATATGAATGACTCTGAGAACAATGAATCGTCTCAGAAGCTGGTAAGGTTAAGCTCTTGAAGTGTACGAATGGGAGGGGCTGTGTCTATTAATTTCATGTCAATTTGTCTTTTTTTTTATTTCCAATTTTGTTTTTATTGCTTCCTGTGCTAATTGAAGTAACTGTTATCACTATATCCATCATTCCTCTCTCCACACACTGATGTCCAGTTATTAATATTACAGGCTTTGTTTTTTTGTGTGTGTGCAGAATTTAATAAAAAATGAAGAAAAATGGGAATGGCTGCTTTCAACATTTTTCAGGTTGTGACCTGTTTACCATGATTATCTGGGGTGTGGTTCTAAGCTGACCGTTAGTGGAATAAATACAAAATGCTGTCCTTCTCCGAAGCCCAGAGGTTGTTAAGTCCAGGCCATGAGCCATGGCCATTGGCCAGCTCCCTCCTACCCCTGCAGCCTAGCAAGCTCTCAGTGCCAGGACTGGTTGCTTGTCCTCACCCAACGTGACCCACCTGGCCCGGCCCCACGTGCACCCAGCGAGGCAGAGCTAGCTCATCGACAGGCTGCTGGGCCTTAATACTGACAGTAAATGCGGCGGCACATCGGAGAGGGTGCTGACGGAGCGCGGGGAGCGGCGGACAGCCCAGCCAGTCTTTGCATCAGGACCCACGGTTCACAAGGACAATGACCACCACGAGGATGACAGTGAGAGAGCCGGTGCAGGCGGGCAGTGGTGCTGGGTGCTGTCACTGGCCGGAGGTCGATCAGGTTGAGTGGAACGGCTAGTCTTGCTCCAAGTCCCTGGTATCAAAGAGCTTCAGATGATCTTGCACCGTCAGGCCCTCCTTCAGACCACGACAGGGGACCTGGCAGCGGGCGTTTCGGTTATCCCATGAGACCTGCTCAGTTACGAACTTGGACATGATGCTTCTGAGTTGCCGGCTGACACAGGATCAGTCTTTCTTCAAGAAGTTGGGGTTGCTTTTAGATTTCATTATATTGAACCCCAACATGGGGGTGCTCTCCGGGGACCAGTCCTCCAGCGCTCCCGGGGCAGCTTTCAGCTGCTCCTTCAGCCTGCTGATGTCACAGTCAGCCTTCGCCCTCACGATGCTCAGCTCCGTGCAGATGTCTTTGTACTTGTCACTGGCATACTTCTTGTCCCATAACGCTGTCTGTAGCTCATCCTTGAGGGAGCTGATCTCCCTTTTTAGGTACTATATTTCTGACTCCTTGACCCGCAGTAAGACCTCTGACTCATAGGCGTCCTTGCCCTGCGTGAGGGGCGAGCCAGCAGCCTCGCCACCAGCCTCCCCAGTCAGCAGCGTCTGTAACCGTGAGATCACTGCAGCCAGGCGGCTGTTCAGCTCCTGATTGTGGGTGTCGAGCTCCTGGTTCTCGTGTTAGTACTGCTGCAAGGCCTCCAGCACCTGGGCCAGGTGGGCGTTCTCCAGGCACTTGTGGGAGTCCTGCTGGGAGAGGACCCCCAGCTCGCGCTGCACTGACTGCAGCTCCTCCAGGTGCTGAGGCTGCTGACCCGGGACTGCTGGCTCTTGTCCAGCTCCCGCTGCAGCTCCTCACGGTGGGTGTCCTTCATTGCTCCAGTGGCTGAGATAGTAGCTGCGGTCTACTCAGCCAGGAGGTGGCATTTTCTCCAATTCCCACTGGTGCTGCCTCTGAAGGCCTTCAAACTTCTGGTGCATTTCTTCCATGGCTGCAAACCCTTGCTCACACGTGGCCTGCAGCACGCTCTGCTCCCAGGCGCTCTGCTCCTGGCCCAGAGCCACCCTCAGCTGGTCCTGCAGCAGCCAGTTCTGCTCCAGGAGGTCCGAGGCCTCCTCCTGGCTCTGCTCCAACTCCTCCTCCAGCAGGGAAGTCAGCTGGTGAGTGGAGAGCAGATCATGTCCATCCTTGGAGAACAGGTGCAGGGAGGCGATGGGCACCTGCTTTTCTTCCCAGAGAGGGGTGGTCTCCACCTCATGCCACCGCTGCTCCATCTCCATGTGCACATCCTGTGTCCTGAGGTCAGCAGCTGCGGTTGGCCCCGAACCCCGGATCGACCTCCATGCGCAGGGCTGAGGAGCCCTGTGCCCAGCCTGTCAGCCGCACTGAGAGCCCGGAAGCTGTTCTGGCATTCCTCCTGCCCGCGCACCCGCTCCCACTCCCGCTTGCCCTGCTCTGCCTCAGGGTGGGGGTTGGCGGGCCAGGGCCTGCTGGATGGGGCTGAACTCTGCCCAGTCGAAGGTCTTGGAGTGCCCCTCCCACCTCCGCTCCCGAGCCCAGCTCCTCTTCTGCTGTGGGATCTGGCTCTGTGAGCTCTGCCTCCTGCTCCAAGGGCAGCCTCGGGTCTCCAAGGTGTGCACTGCTCTGGTGTTCCTCCAATGGCAACGAGCTGGTCACCTCCAGTGCGGAGGTCGGGCGGACATGTTTCATGATGGTCTGGATCCAGTTCCACCAGATTCCAGACGTCACAGCGGAGAGGGTGAAGGTGTGGATCTGAAAGCCCTGGTTCCTCTGCACCGGTACTCAGTGATGTCCTAACGTGTGGACAAGTCGATCTCCCAGTCCAGGCCAGCCGCCGCCTCAGCACAGAATCCCTGTAGTGTCTCGGGCTGTGATCAGCAAGCACAAACCTGTGTTTCTTCCACTGGCCATCCTCATACTGTTTGGTCAGCCAGCCTTTCTTGAAATTCAGCAGGTTGCTCATCAGGGAGGACTCTGTCGACCTCCTGTCCAGGGACTTGGCTCTTTGGTGGGGAGATGGGGAAGCCTAGGCGTCCGGCAGAGGAGCATCCCTGGGGAGGTCCCACTTCCTGGGGCAGGGGCGGTGCCCTCTTCTTGTGGAGGCCCTGGCAAGTGTTTCTGGATGGTGAGGACCCAGCCAATGAGTTAGTCTCCATGTACTCTGCCTTCTCGATTGATGTCCAGGGCCTCAAACTTCTCAGTGACCTGGGACACCCTGATGTTGGGGGTGCTGGGGCTGGGAAGGGAGAGCTGAGGGGGCAGCTGCTGCTCCTCGGCCTTCACATCCTGCTTGGTCTTCTCCAGGGAGAAGTATTCGCTCTGCGCCGGACTTTACGACCAGCCCATGTGGTCGCCGCCTGGGGCGCTCTCCTCGTCTCTGCTCTCCAGCCCGGGCTCCCTCCGGGTGCCAGCAGCAGGGGGCTGGCTCTGGCTAGGACTCTCAGCTGGACTCAGGTCGCTGCCATCTGGCCGGTCCTTGGCCCTCATTGCTTCCTGCCAGAGTGTAGACCTGGTGGTGGGGACTTTCTCAGCACTGGGGAAGCTGCTGCCGCTGGTGACAGCCATCTGCTGGCCATGGCTCCTGTCGGGTAGGAGGCTCCACCTTCCGCTGCTTCTGGTTCCGTTTGTTGGTCCTGGGATAGACCGTGAGCATCTCCAACCACCTGCTGATGATCTCCTTGGCTGGGATGAACTGCTCCTTCTCGGGGTTCAGAATGCACAGGGAGAACTTCTGGCCCGTTCAGCCCTCCCGGTCCACCATGTCCATGCGCTGTTCATGTTGACGGTGCCCTGAGGGAGGGTCGTGGGCATCTCATCCAGGGCATAGTGCAAGAGGCCCTGCTCCTAGAGGATGCAGAACTGGCGCTGCCATTTCTGGGATCGGACCCGCCAGCCGCCATAGATGGGTTTTGCCTGCGTCAGGTCCTGGTTGGTGAGCAGATGTGACTCGCGGGGCTTGAAGCAGTTCTGGTGATACTTGCTCTTGTTTAAGAAGTTGGCCTGGAATTTCCTGCACGGGTTCTCCTTGGCCGCCAACATGGCCGGGCTCAGGCTCAGGCCGGGCGCTGCTGCATCCCTGGCCCCTGCCTCCAGCTGGCATGCAGGCCGGGGCCCATGGACACGGCCTCAGGCACCCGCCCCGCTGCGGCCTCTGGGCGCCGCCCTCGCAGCAGAGGGGAGCGGAGCCAGGCTTTGTTCTTGACTCACACGTTCTCCTGCAAGGTTGGAAAGGGCAAGTTCATCTGTGGTCCGCAGTCACGGTCCTGCTTCCCTGCTCTGTCCCCCACCCTCAGCCTCACGATCAGCCCCAGGATTCCGCACTGCTGTTTTCAACATTAGAGGATAGTTTTCTGTGT
Source organism: Vicugna pacos (assembly GCF_048564905.1). Taxonomy (NCBI): domain Eukaryota; kingdom Metazoa; phylum Chordata; class Mammalia; order Artiodactyla; family Camelidae; genus Vicugna; species Vicugna pacos. Next base: position 4,087,543 of record NC_132998.1, read on the forward strand.
TTTTCGCTCATTTGGTCAATACTAAAGAAAAAGCTCTGAATTGGCTACAGCTTTTTTAAGGCTCTGAAAAAGTATATTTTTATGTTGAAAAACCAAATTAAAATATTCTAAGAATGAGTTTGGGGGGAAGGAGTATGACTCCACCCTGTAGGATACTCAGAGATAAAGCTTTTCTGTGCCTCCCTGTCTCACGGCTTCCTCTCCTTTTTTCACCTTAATCACCAATTATCTTAGTCTGTTGGGGCTACTATAACAAAAACGCCTTTTACTGGGTGGCTTATGCAACAGACATTTATTTTTCACAGTTCTGGAGGCTGGGAAATCCAAGATCAAGGAGCCGGCAGATTTGGTGTCTGGTGAGAGTCTGCTTCCTGGATCGTAGAGGGCTGCCCTCTCACTGTGTCCTCACATGGAGGAAGAGGTAAGAGGTTCTCTGGGGTTCTTCTATAACAGCACTGACCTCATGCATGAAAGATCCACCTTTATGACCTAACCATCTCCCAAGGGCCCCACCTCATAATACCATCAAATGGGAAGTTAGAATTTCAACGTATACATTTTGAGGGAGACATAAGCATTCAGTTCATTACACCAAATAAATTCAATGAAAGGTCACCGAATTTTATTCTGCACCAAGCATGGTTTTCAGAACTGGACAAATGTTGTTTAGAAGGGTCTGACCTGGATCTTGCTGAGCATAGGGTGTTATAGGAGAGGTAAAAACTGCCTGAGGAAAACAAAGGAAGAAGGAGCTACATCTAGTTGGAGAATTGGACAGTAATCAGAAAGGTACATTTCAGCTGGACTTTGAGAAATAAGTCATATTTTGCCACAAGTAGTGGGGGAGCAGAGAAGCGGTTTCCAGGAGAGGGAGGTGCCATGTGTGCAAAAGCGCAGAAGCATGAAAGAGCGTGGCCCATTAAGGAAACAAGGCATGGTGTTGGAGAGGCAGACGATGAAGGAATCTGGAATGAAAGGTGGGCCATCTTGGGGCATGTGTGCTTGGTTTAGATTCTGTCTTGAGGAGCTTTTGGTTTTCTGACTGACCAGGAGTCTCATCATTTTGCCAGTGGGATTTGTGACCTATCTTAATATATGAATACTACCAAAGTGATATTTGCTGTGTGCAGACCACAGTGAAAACGAATTCCCTTATTACTCCTTGTATCTACGGGGGTAATGCTTGAATATCACTTAGTTGTCCCAAATTAGGAAAACTGTGACCTTAACATGGTACATTCATAAAACAGGACATTGTGAAGTAATCTTAAAATAATTGTGACACTGAGGAAAATGGCAATAGCATATTGCACTGCTCAGTGGCATAACTCATAAATGGTAAATCATGGTTTAAAGTTTAGTTCTTTTAATACCTAGTCCAAATCTCCCCTACTAAACCATAAATGTGAAATTTTCCTATGAATAAGAAAATAGATTATTTTAGTAGAATGTTTTCATTCCTTTAGTCCACAAACATTCATTAAAT